>NC_064626.1:319566774-319877012 GCF_023864275.1 Schistocerca cancellata | reverse complement strand
GTTTTCCTGCGATCTTTTCATTGGTCGAACAAGAGATCTTACACGATTTGGTTGTTAGTGTTGTAAGGAGTTTGGTTCCTCTTTGATCTCATTTGTTGTAAATGTTTTGTCCAGCTGTGTTGTTAGTTCCGAATATAATGTGCGGTGGGTTCCATTTTAAGCTCCTTCAACACTTCTTCATTCCATTTAAATCCCATTTGCTGTAACGAACTGTTAGTCTCAAGAACTTCACTTCACAGGTCATTAGTCGTTTCGTACCTTTTTCGTTTAGTGTCCATTATTCACTGCCATAGCACAGCACAGGTCTTGCTAAGCTATTACAAACATGTATACTGGTGTGCTTGGAAAGGTTTCATTACATTGTTAATGACTCCCATTGTTTTTGTGTATCTAGTGGCTTTTCAGGTATGTTTGTTCCTTCCAGACAGGCTAGTTTATAGCCAACATGTGTGAATGTGTTTACTCTTTCTAGAATTTTTCAAACATATTTTGCCCTATACTGGGTATTCTCCGCAGAAGACCGCAGATTTTGTTCCTTCGATGTTGATGTTCATGCTGTATTTCTCGGATATTTCTCTATCCCGCTCTGATTGTGCACAAAACACTGCAGGTCATTCACTGGAGATGCTACAAGAGCTTAATTATCTGCAGAAAGTAAAGCATCTAGTTGTGTGTTTCTGTTGATTTGTCTGGAGTTTTGGATTATTTTATTCATATAAATAATAAACAGAGTGGTGAAAGGGCGCATACATATCGTACTCCTGCGTGTACTCTATCCCGCTCTGATAATTTTCCCTATTTCTTGAGAAAGATTAAATTTGCTCTGTATTTTTTGTACAATTTCGTTATCGATAAGTTGCTAGGGGACATGATTATCTGCTAGAAACTGTAAATTTGTTTCTCCTGACTTTAATCAAAGCTTTTTTGGAAGTTGACGAAGGCAGTATGTGTTTCTAGACTGACTTCTCTATGTTTTTCTGTAAGCAGTTTCAATGTCAAACAGCTTTCACAGCATGATATTCCTTTTGCGATGCCATTTTCTTGCACACACATGATGGGTTCATGGAGTCTTCTTTACGTTTAACTTTTGATAATAGTGGCAAAAAAAAAATGTGAGTGGAAGTGAATAAGCCTATTTATCGGTAGCTATCACAATTTTTAGGTCTCCTTTTTTGAAGGTAGGAATGACAATTTAGTTCAGCTCTCAGGTATATCATCGCCTGACCATATAATAATTAAGATGTGTAAAAATCTATCTATAAACGACTTGCTTGCATATTTAAACAGATCCTGAGAGACTGGGGCCTCGTTATTTATTGTATTTTTTACGCTTCTTTAAGTTTACACTTAAAGTTGGTTCCTCTTGAATAGCTCCCTGAGAATTGGACTGGAAGTGGCCCTGTTGTTTGAGACCATGGATTTACTGTAATTAGAAAAGTTTAATGTTCTCGAATGTTCTGGTGCGAAGAAAAACACTATACTGTATAAGGACTAAAAGTGCGCCAACTAGTACTTCAGCTGTTCTCTTGTTTACAATGCATGCACATGTGTTGGGCTACGTTTAACACTTCAGTTGTTCTCTTGCATGCCACAGTTTACGTCATGTGACGTCCACAGGACTGCAGTTGTATCCTATTAAGCTTCGAATAGGACTACAACACGCATTCATTGAATATAACAAAGCTCCTACAGCCGCTCCTAGTGATCACGGAGACAAGCGTACACTAATTACAGCGCACACAGAAGCGTTTAAACAATCATTATTCCCGCGCTCCATACGTGAATGAAACTGGAAGAAGCCCTAATAAGTGGTACAATGGGAAGTTTCCTTTGACCTGCGCTTCACATCGGGTGCAGAGAGTAGATGTACGACGGGGCTTTAAAAAGTTAGTTTCAGATTATTACGGTAGGCTAAGTAACTTTGGTTGAATGCTGCAGTTCGCTTCAAAGTGATACAGACACATGACACTATTTTTCAACATACTCACCAAGTCTCTGTAAACAACGTTCGAAATCTTCCAGCAGTCGTTTAGTTCCTCTATAATGTACTTCCGCACCTTCGTCAAGGAGCCAATCGAGAAACGCTGTGTGAGCGTCCTCGTCGTTGGGAAATGTCTTTCCCCAGATATTCTTTCAGTTTATCTAAAAGGTGGAAATCACACGTTGTAGGATCTTCCTTTCAAAGCAACAAGACCCAAGCCTGTGCGCTCTTTGTCAAATTCAGCTACAATTTGCATAAAAGCAGCCGGCCGCGGTGGTCTCGCGGTTCTAGGCGCTCAGTCCGGAACCGCGCGACTGCTACGGTCGCAGGTTCGAATCCTGCCTCGGGCATGGATGTGTGTGATGTCTTTAGGTTAGTTAGGTTTAAGTAGTTCTAAGTTCTAGGGGACTGATGACCACAGATGTTAAGTCCCATAGTGCTCAGAGCCATTTGAACCCTTTTTTTTTTTTTTTTTTTTTTTTTTTGCATAAAAGCACTATGAAACAAAGCGGCCATTGGATGTCCTTGAACACCTTGAGCTGCCATGAACACAATTTTATTATTCCAATATGCATTACGCGTTTAGACTTACGTCTTTATCAAAGGCAAATACTTAAAGTCATTATTATGAGTCGACAGAAATTTGTCCAAATGGGTATACGGTATCCAGTCAACATTCCTTGACAACAGCCAAGCGCAAACTTCATTCAGGGATCGCGAATTCTTGACTGACGTTAAGTCGAAACGCATAACGCATATTTGGATAATAAAGTTGTGGTCAAGACATCTCAAAATCTAATTATTTGGTCAAATTATTGGCACCACTTCTCAACGAATGAACGCGACATTGCATTTCGGACCTTTACCGCCAGTATTTCACGATAGATCTGTGTACAATTTTTGCCAACAAGAATCGAACTGTCCCGCGTACTTTAACTTTTGAGTGAGTTACCAGTTGCCGCGCGACTTCTCTCAAATACTGTGAATGTATCCATCGTCAGTACAGCAGCAGTATTTTTTTTGCTGGAAACCCAGAAGATGTACTCTCCGCTGACAATATGCCACTCCAGCTGCGCAATATGCTTAGCTTCGGGCGACATGAGTAACTCACTTTCTGAAGTCCCTGCATACACACGGCCGGAAAAAAATACAACACACTCACAGACAACGTCATTTTACTGGCAAATGAGGTGACAGTAGAGTCAGTGTCGTCGTAACTGCCGTCTGCTTCACGTCTGCTGTGCAGCGAGCTACCTTAATTTAAGTATTGACTGTATTTTTCTTACTTGTCACTTCTTCTTCCGTGTGTATTTGCTTTTAGGAAGCTTTAATTGTCGGCTGCTATTAATAGTGTTCCATAGATTTCGTGTTTGTTTTGAATACAGTCAGAGAGAGTCCCTTTAGTCAGGCATAGTGCCAGTAGAGTCAGTGTCGTCGTAACTGCCGTCTGCTTCACGTCTGCTGTGCAGCGAGCTACCTTAATTTAAGTATTAATTGTATTTTTCTTACTTGTCACTTCTTCTTCCGTGTGTATTTGCTTTTAGGAAGCTTTAATTGTCGAGTGCTATTAATAGTTCCATAGATTTCGTGTTTGTTTTGAATACAGTCAGAGAGAGTCCCTTTAGTCAACCATAGTGCCAGTAGTGCTAGTGTTTGTTTTCAATACAGTCCAGAGACAGGTAGTGCTATTTTCATTGTTTTCTACAAGAAGTGGCTAGCAACCACAGTTTAGTGAATAAACAGCCGCCTTTAGTGAATTAGCGGTCTAGTTAAAGGTTGATTAACTCTCTTCAGTAAATTGATTCCTTAGGATGGATAGGATGTGTGACTGCTGTGTACGGACGCAGGAGGAGCTGGCCACTGTTCGCGAACAGCTGAGCGTGTTGATGGCCGCGGTCAGCCGTCTTCAGGCTGCTGCCTCGGAGTGTAGCGGCAGTGGGGAGTCTGGTGCGTCGCAAGGTACACCCCAGGTGTTACATGCTTCAACCACTGTCCCTGCTGTCGAGACATCTTCGCGTGTACTGGGCGCGGTTGGGCCACCCTCTCCCCAAGGGGAGTGGCGGGTTCAGCGGCGTTCGCGGCGCACGAGGCGGAGGGTCAATGTGGAGGCTGGCCGTGTGGCATCGCCCGCTCTGCCTGTGAGTGGACATGTGGCTGCTCCTTCAGCAAGGTCCGAGCAGGCACACGGGGGGCCCGTTGCTACGGGATCGCATCAGACAGTCCGCCAGGGTGTTCTATGCCTCCGCAGAACACTCTGGCAGTCATCTCATACGCGGACTTGGACACCAAGTCCACCGCAGGCCAACCACGCGTTGGCCTGATCTGCTGCGGGAGTAGCTTCTCCCGCAGCCCCTATGACGCTTTCGACGCAGCGTCCGCCCTCAAGCGGCCGCTCACATAGGCCAAACCAACAGTGAGGCCATACAAAATTCCTGAGGTCCACACAGGAACAGCAGCTTCGCTGCTTAGCCTGTCCCACTCCTGGTCGATGAAACCAGTGATTTGCAGTGCAGTGCAGTGCAGTGCAGGGGGGTGATGGAGCCCCTTAGGGAAATAGCGGGAAGGTCGGGGAAGAAGGCCAGTGTTCACTCTGTCTGCTTGCCGGGGGGTCTCATCCGAGATGTGGAGGAGGCCCTGCCGGCGGCGATAGAGAGCACTGGGTGCACCCAACTGCAAATTGTTGCTCATGTCGGCACCAATGACTCCTGCCGTCTGGGTTCAGAGGTCATCCTCAGTTCGTACAGGCGGTTGGCGGAATTGGTGAAGGCGAAAAGCCTCGCTCGCGGGGTGAAAACAGAGTTAACTATTTGTAGTATCGTTCCCAGAACCGATCGCGGTCCTCTGGTTTGGAGCCGAGTGGAAGGCTTAAACCAGAGGCTCAGACGATTCTGTGGAGATCTGGGGTGCAAATTTCTCGACCTTCGCTATCGGGTGGAGAAATGTAGGGTCCCCCTGAATAGGTCAGGCGTGCACTACACGCCGGAAGCGGCTACAAGAGTAGCGGGGTACGTGTGGAGTGCACATGGGGGTTTTTTAGGTTAGAGAATCCCCTCCCTAGGCCCGACAAGACGCCTCCTGAGACGCAGCAAGGTAGGAGTAGGCAAAATGCAACAGGGAGTAATAATATTAATGTGCTAATAGTAAACTGCAGGAGCGTCTACAGAAAGGTCCCAGAACTGCTCTCATTAATAAACGGTCACAACGCTCATATAGTACTAGGGACAGAAAGTTGGCTCGGCTGGGCCGAGTGTAAGCTTTGCACCACACGGCAGGAACAAGATGTGTCCTCGTATAACAAAAATGAACAGGAGTGTCGCGACTGTATGGTAACACTGTGCTAGCGCGGCCTGGGAACGAGACGACGTCTGCAAGCCGGTTGTTCAACCCTAAGGATTAGAGGCCGGCGGAGCAGGGGCGGTGCGGTGCGGTGCGGTGCCAGACACGTGTTTTGCGGCGCCCCGCGGGGCTATCATGTCCGCCCCATTATTAGATTCATTACGGCCAGCGCAAACATTGCACTGGGCCCGCCGGCCAAAGGGCGCGCCGTGGCTCGCGGTGCCCGGGCCGGGGCTGGGGGCAGGGGGCGCCTTTTTGTTGTCTGGGGCGGGACGCGGGCGGCTCGTTCTGCCCCTTGCGATACCCGAGCCGATTTTCTCGGTGGCCGGCTCGCAATGGAGATTTGGGAGGCGCGCAGATCGGATTACCCAAACGCTCCGCTCGGCAACACCGATGCTCTTCTTGCTGCCGCCGCCGCCGGAACAACATTGACACGTCGGCAGGCCGGCCGCCGCTGCGGTTGTTAGCTCGTCAAACGGCAGCCGCCAGCTCTCTGGACAGGCACGCTGTTCTGCGCCGGACTCACACGGGCCTCGCACCCTTTGAAGCGCCGGCTTCCGAAGGGATGCCGCGGTGCGGACGCGCCCTGCTACTGCAGTTGTGTTTCGAGTCACACTACAGCAATGTGGCCCTAAAGAAAACAGATCTTTGACTAATTATGATACGAAAAAGTGGGCTATAAAGAATACTTTTGATGAACCGAGAGTCACATCAGAACACGCTGGAAGTAGTTTCTTGTGTTAGGCAACGACTCGCTTCAAACATTACCAGCCTATTCTCACACAGCGGAAGCAGTGACAAAAACGAAGGTCATCAAGTACTGTTTTATTGAGAACGATGATAGACTTTTATTTATGAGCCGGCCGGAGAGGCCGGGCGGTTCTAGGCGCTACAGTCTGGAACCGCGCGACCGCTACGGTCGCAGGTTTTAATCCTGCCTCGGGCATGGATGTGTGTGATGTTCTTAGTTAGGTTTAAGTAGTTCTAAGTTCTAGGGGACTGATGGCCTCAGAAGTTAAGTCCCATAGTGCTCAGAGCCATTCGAACCATTTTTTTATTTCTGAGTCCACACACTTCCTCAGTGCCACTCTGAAAATCCTGGGACTTCGATGGAACAAATTCATATTTTGAAGTTTAATAAAATTTTAAAAAATGAGAAAACTTGTTTTATTCAGTAATCACGTCAATGTTAAATCGCAACTAATGATACAGGACTCATAAAAAATTTAAAAAATAATCATTGTAATAAAAATATCAAGAAAAACGAAGTGTTATTAATAGTTTTTCGCGGATCACTTATTCACTTCCTGCGGATCACCAGTGTTCCCGGAACCTTCTTTTAAAGCAACTCACTAAGTTTTGTGTAGATAACAGTGTAAAAACAATTCCTTTCATTTTGGCTCTGAGCACTATGGGACTTAACTGCTGTGGTCATCAGTCCCCTAGAACTTAGAACTACTTAAACCTAACTAACCTAAGGACATCACACACATCCATGCCCGAGGCAGGATTCGAACCTGCGACCGTAGTGGTCCCGCGGTTCCAGATTGTAGCGCCTAGAACCGCACGGCCACTCCGGCCGGCCCATTTATTTTGCTTCAGTGCTAAATAACTACAAGATATTACAACGCCTCAAGAGAGAGCCGAATGTGTGGTGTGGTATGCGGAAAGGAAACCACCCATTCCTGACATGAAATTTCCGACGTGAATTTCACTTAATACGGTGAAGGCCTGACGTGACAAGTTGCTAGCCACTGGGAATGTAAACAGGTAGATAGGTTCTGTCGGAAAATGCGCATCTGATGCAATTGTAGCGATCAGAGAGACCTTCCGAAGAAGAAACCCATCAAAGTCATTTCGGCGAGTATCACGAGAGCTGAACACCCCTCGCTCAATAACTCACAACGTGCTGCATATACGACTTCGCTTGCAATCTTACAAAGTTCAACTTGTTCAAGCACTCAAGCGAAATTATGTGCTAAATCGTCACGAATTTGCTATTCAGATTTTTGACCGGATCGCAAAAAAACGCAACTATCGAAGAAATGACACTTCCTGCTACAAAGAAAACATCTAGACATTTCAGGGGTTACGAAGGGAGCCCATGTAGAATAGTGTTAATCGTCTGTACAAAAAATTTTAACTTACTTTACAAGAAACACCAAATTACAAATATCTATGTCTCGTAGTTTTTGTAGTTGAATTTGGTAATCAAGAAGGTTTCGTGTGGACACCCTGTATTATGGATTCGTTCAATCTCATATACCTCGCTTTCCTCGGTTTCATATCTTGTCAGTACACCGGAGACCCAGCGATGGAATCGTAATATATTCAATCAAAGCAGCTTTCCTGCTCTTTGGTATTGCTTAAAATTAAGAAATTCAGACATGTGTGGTTGCAGTAATTCAGACGTTCCAGATACTAATCTTTTACTATTCATACACTCCTGGAAATGGAAAAAAGAACACATTGACACCGGTGTGTCAGACCCACCATACTTGCTCCGGACACTGCGAGAGGGCTGTACAAGCAATGATCACACGCACGGCACAGCGGACACACCAGGAACCGCGGTGTTGGCCGTCGAATGGCCCTAGCTGCGCAGCATTTGTGCACCGCCGCCGTCAGTGTCAGCCAGTTTGCCGTGGCATACAGAGCTCCATCGCAGTCTTTAACACTGGTAGCATGCCGCGACAGCGTGGACGTGAACCGTATGTGCAGTTGACGGACTTTGAGCGAGGGCGTATAGTGGGCATGCGGGAGGCCGGGTGGACGTACCGCCGAATTGCTCAACACGTGGGGCGTGAGGTCTCCACAGTACATCGATGTTGTCGCCAGTGGTCGGCGGAAGGTGCACGTGCCCGTCGACCTGGGACCGGACCGCAGCGACGCACGGATGCACGCCAAGACCGTAGGATCCTACGCAGTGCCGTAGGGGACCGCACCGCCACTTCCCAGCAAATTAGGGACACTGTTGCTCCTGGGGTATCGGCGAGGACCATTCGCAACCGTCTCCATGAAGCTGGGCTACGGTCCCGCACACCGTTAGGCCGTCTTCCGCTCACGCCCCAACATCGTGCAGCCCGCCTCCAGTGGTGTCGCGACAGGCGTGAATGGAGGGACGAATGGAGACGTGCCGTCTTCAGCGATGAGAGTCGCTTCTGCCTTGGTACCAATGATGGTCGTATGCGTGTTTGGCGCCGTGCAGGTGAGCGCCACAATCAGGACTGCATACGACCGAGGCACACAGGGCCAACACCCGGCATCATGGTGTGGGGAGCGATCTCCTACACTGGCCGTACACCACTGGTGATCGTCGAGGGGACACTGAATAGTGCACGGTACATCCAAACCGTCATCGAACCCATCGTTCTACCATTCCTAGACCGGCAAGGGAACTTGCTGTTCCAACAGGACAATGCACGTCCGCATGTATTCCGTGCCACCCAACGTGCTCTAGAAGGTGTAAGTCAACTACCCTGGCCAGCAAGATCTCCGGATCTGTCCCCCATTGAGCATGTTTGGGACTGGATGAAGCGTCGTCTCACGCGGTCTGCACGTCCAGCACGAACGCTGGTCCAACTGAGGCGCCAGGTGGAAATGGCATGGCAAGCCGTTCCACAGGACTACATCCAGCATCTCTACGATCGTCTCCATGGGAGAATAGCAGCCTGCATTGCTGCGAAAGGTGGATATACACTGTACTAGTGCCGACATTGTGCATGCTCTGTTGCCTGTGTCTATGTGCCTGTGGTTCTGTCAGTGTGATCATGTGATGTATCTGACCCCAGGAATGTGTCAATAAAGTTTCCCCTTCCTGGGACAATGAATTCACGGTGTTTTCCAGCAACATACGGTGCAATTCCTTTCGTAACCGATAAAGTTTATGCTACTATTTCCTACAAGCATTATTGGTCTTCTAATAAAGAGCGCTAAGACAGTCAAGTAACGTTTTGTAGTTGTTGATATCTAAATAGTGTAATTCTTAAAGACTTAACAGTGTAACTATTGGTGGCTTAATAATGTACTCACGCTTAAGGCCAAATGAAAAGAATATTTGTCTACAGGGAACTGCAACGCTAGCACACTATGGCTAGAGATCCGTACCGGTAAAAGAAAGGAGATTCGCTTTTGCAGCGCATCCGAAAGTGTCTTATTCGCATCTGTGTATATTACTATTTTGACTCGTTCTGTACGCCGTAGCTCTGCCCTTTATTTTTGTGTGCTGAAGTTGAACCTCGTAATTTACCTTATACTGAATAATAACATAGGGATCGATCATGACAATATTTTAATACAACACAATCTGCCACATTCTTGATACATTCCGTGAATTACAACATTCTGCAGTAATTAATGAAATGGGTTTTGCAAAATTTTCATCGGAATATTTCCGCAATATTAGGAAGCCAAATAATGTCTGGTTCAATCTATCGTCTTAACTGTGAGGCTATAATTCAACTTTCGCTACTTGGGAAGGCTCTCGTGAGAAACGTGCGAGCAGAGGACAAAGAAACTTCGGGCAAACATTTGTAAGAGCATGTCGAAGAGAAACGAAGTATAAACCATTGAAAGAAACATATTTTAATTTGCACATGAGAGGATAACATTTGTTAATTGCGTACCATGTCTATGTTCCATGTTGCAAACGGTGCTCAACGTGACGACCATCTGCACCCGCGATAGCGTGTTGCCACCCCCCCCCCCCCTCCCCCCGGTACCATTTCACAACTGTTAGCAGCACTTTTCGAATAGTGGTCAAGAAACATTCAGCTAGCGTGACACAGCTCATGCACTGCTTGAGGACTGCACATTGCGTTCAACATTCTCAGCAATGGCAACAGTAACTTTTTCAACAATTTGTAGTGCAATTAGCTGACGGCCTCTCCCAGGAGCAGTTTCCAAACCGCCAGTTAATGTGAACTGACGATCATGTTCTTCAGTCCCGGTGTGGAAAGAGGATCTTTCCGTGTTCCTTTAATGCGTCGATACTCGCGGAGAGCAGCAGCACAATTGCTGTTATTCTAATAAAACAGCTTTCAGTTGTAAAGCTCTGCTCACCTTGTCTAAACCCATGTTGACTGTCTGCAGCTGATATGCACACTGCTGTTTTTGTTTCACCCTACATCGCCGTACCAGTACCGGCGCCTAATGGCAAGTCACTCCCATAACGTTGGGTACCCATACGGTAAATAGTTTTCCGTCCACATTGGCTCTATACAGTTCAAAACCAGTCATTTAGTATATCTGTCAATGGTACATTATGAATGAACAACACACGACTCTTTTGTAATAATGTACAATATATATTATTTAAGTCATTGCCGTACAATATATTGTAAGTAGGCTGTTTAGGCTTTTTTGTAGGTAACTCCACGTAGCGCTCTGTATGAAAATCACTGACTGTGCTGTGTGCAGTCTGTGGCTGGTTTGCATTGTTGGAATATTCGCTATTGTAGTGTTGGACAGTTGGATGTGAACAGCGCGTAGCGTTGTGCAGTTGGAGGTGAGCCGCCACCAGTGATGGATGTGGGGAGAGAGAGAGCAGAATTTTGAGCGCGGACGATCTGGACGTGTGTCCATCAGAAAGAGTAAATTTGTAATATTGGATATCACGAACTGATATATATATATATATATATATATATATATATATATATATATATATATATATATATATATATATATATGATGACTTTTGAACATTATTAAGGTAAATACATTGTTTGTTCTCTATCAAAATCTTTCATTTGCTGGCTATGCCTATCAGTAGTTAGTGCCTTCAGTAGTTATAATCTTTTATTTAGCTGGCAGTATTGGTGCTCGCTGTATTGCAGTAGTTCGAGTAACGAAGATTTTTGTGAGTTAAGTGATTCCTGAAAGGTATAGGTTATTGTTAGTCAGGGCCATTGTTTTGTAGGGATTATTGAAAGTCAGATTGCGTTGCCCTAAAAATATTGTGTGTCAGTTCAGTGATGACCAGAATAAGTAAAGAGAGAAATGTCTGAGTACGTTCAGTTTTGCACAGCTGTCTGAAAATAAAATAACGTAAGAGGTTTACCAGCACTGTCATTCTTAATTTTTCCAAGGGGGATGTTTCAATATATTATTTAAGTAATTGCCTAAATTTATTGTATTTTGTTCAATTTATTTTCCTTTCCGAACAAATGTTGTAATTTGCAACGTAGTTCATTAACTCAACGTATCGTATATTTTATCTAACAAATAGTTTTTACATCACGTGTTTATGGAAGTAATTCTTCTCTCATTAGTCTTATATCGAATGACGTAATACCTGTCATCTCTGGCAGCCCTGCGCGAGGTGAGACATTCGAGATTTTGCCCTTCGTATTATTTATACTGTAATAACAGTTAGTTTACTAAAAATTACTCATTAAAAACATGAATCGGCGCATCTGTTAAGCCTGTTATTAAAGGTATCACTTTCCTTTACGTAATAGTCTAGAAAGTGCGAAAAGATCGTAGGGTTGGTTGTAGTAGTATATCTGTTTACCTTTTGGTACAATTAACTTAGAGAATCGCGCTTAATTGTTATGTTTTCTTTTCAAACAATTTATTTTTAGGGTGTCAATTCACTGTTAAGATCATATTTCTGGAAAGTAGCGTAAATCTTAATTTGTTACTTTTAGAATCTTTCTCACTAATCGGTTGTTTACGTACATTTTGCGTACAATTAAGTTACATTCTGTTGTGATTAAGACAGTTTAACGGATATTGCAGTTGACTGAATGCTAAGTTTTTATTGTAAGTGGAAATAAATATTTTTTTTACGTTATATCATACACGTGAAGCGCTAATCTGCAGGCCTAAGTTTTGGTGCCCCTAAGAACCGAAATTTCTTGTAGTGTAAAGTGTGTTAAGTGACTGAATCCTATTTTTAGAATCCTATTTTTAAGCGTGTAATCCGTGTTGCAATTCGTGATAAGTGGAAATTTAGCCGTAGGATAGTCAAAGAGGGAGTGGTATGTGTAAACTGTGGTTCAGAATTCCACTGAAGTGACTCTAGTCGGTAACTGAATGAGGAATTCAACCGTAGGTTTTGAAAAAAAAAAAAAGTATCGCTGAGGAGGAGGAAAATATTTGTGCCCTTCAGGTTGTATTAGAAACGCGAAATTTGAACTAGATAGGCTGAAGGGGGGAAAGATCTTGGGAACTGGGATCCTTACCAAATAGGATTGACGGAGTACATCAAAAAAGTTCAAAGAAGGGCAGCACGTTTTGTATTATCGCGAAATGGGGGATGAAGTCTCACTGAAATGATACAGGATTTGGGATGGACATCATTAAAACAAAGGCGTTTTTCGTTGCGGTGGAATCTTCTCACGAAATTCCAGTCACCAACTTTCTCCTCCGAATACGAAAATATTTTGTTAGCGCCGTCCTACAAAGGGAGAAATGATCACCATGATAAAATAAGGGAAGTCCGAGCTTGTACGAAAAGATATTGGTGTGCGTTCTTTCCGCAGACTACAAGAGATTGGAATAATAGTGAATTGTGAAGATGATTAAAAAATGGTTCAAATGGTTCTGAGCACTATGGGACTTAACTAATATCTGAGGTCATCAGTCCCCTAGAACTTAGAACTACTTAAACCTAACTAACCTAAGGACATCACACACATCCATGCCCGAGCAGGATTCGAACCTGGGACCGTAGCGGTCGCGCGGTTCCGGATTGAAGCGCCTAGAAACGCTCGGTCACTGCGGCCGGCTGAAGGTGATTCGACGAACCTTCAGTCAGGCACTTAGATATGATTTGCCGAGTATCCATGTAGATGTAGATGTACTAGGTAAAGGTAACAAGCAATGGGCGAAAGGTGAACAGCTCTTCAACTTCACTGACGTTAGAACTGACAGTTTCGAATAAATTTGACTTGTTACTTGAAGTAGGAGGGGAAGAACCCAATGAAGCTGTGGATCACAGTAGGGTGCAGCAGACTTCTAGCAGACAAACTTAGTGTAGATCAGTACCGAAAGAGAGTAGGAAGAAAAAAGTCTTGCCGCTGGGTAGTAATCATGGGAGGGGTGTAGGCCCGATGGTACAGGAGAAATTACGGATTAGGTACCAGGTCACAAATATCGTGAAGCCAAGCCTTAGCCAGGTGACAGAGGACGTAGGGAATTTGTGTAAAGGTTTTGGCAAAGAAGATGAGATTATTGTAGTTGGTAGAGCAGGTAACAGCCTGGCTAAGAATAGGAAGTACCGCATTAGGGGTGACGAGGAGGAAGTAGGAGTAGCAACAATAGCCGGGGTGGCCGAGCGGTCCTAGGCGCTTCAGTCCGAAACCGCGCGACCGCTACGGTCGCAGGTTCGAATCCTGCCTCGGGCATAGATGTGTGTGATGTCCTTAGGTTAGTTAGGTTTAAGTAGTTCTAAGTTCTAGGGGACTGATGACCTCAGAAGCTAAGTCCCATAGTGCTCAGAGCTTGAACCAAGTAGCAACAATACACACCAATGTTAGTTTTGTGGAGGTCCTGCAGCGCCATGACCAGCCTTGGGTAAACACTGCTGTGAAGCGTGTGAGCAGGCTGCTTCTGACTGAAACGAAATCTTGAATCAATGCAGTGCCAGTTGCTACAATTCAGAGATGGGAATGTACTAGGCATGGTGTACACGTGAATAGGACAGGGAAAGATAGATTGTCTGAGCTTCTTACAGATAAGATACGGGAATCACCATCACACATAGCAAGAGCCCTGTGTGTACTGTTGTCAGAGGGGCACCTTTTTTAGGTTAGAATCAGGATCTAGGTATCCTATTTTGAAAGAAGTGAAAATAACAGAAGAGGACCACAAAATGCTTAACAATGCGCAGAAAAATAAGGTTAGCTTATTTCATCATAATATTAGAGGATCGAGTAATAAGGTAGAAAAGCTTCTTGTCTGTTTGGAAAATTTAGAGAGCTTTGAGAAGATAGACATCCTGCGTCTCTCTGACCACCACATAACCACAGGGTTAGATAAGTTACATGTAAATGATTACATTATTGCAGGTTAGTCATGCAGAAATAGCATATGTGAAGGAGGAGTTGTTACATACATTAAGACAGGACACAAGTTCAGAAACATTGAGACAAGTGGATTTCGTAGTGATGAGCACACAGAAGTGTGTGCTTGTGAATTAATGCTGAAAATTAGTTCGCTTTTAATTGTAACTGTATATAGATCCCCAGTGGGAAATGTTGAACTATTAATGAGAAATCTGGATTCCTTACTGTGCTATCTGTCAGACAGCAGCAAGCAGTTATTCGTCTGTGGAGACTTCAGTGCCGATTTTCTAAAGAATTCTGATAGGAAAAATGACCTGGACATTTTATTTGGAACCTAAAATTTGGTCTCAGTAATTAATTTTCCATCATGGGTGAGTAAAGACAGTAGAACCCTAATTGATAATGTATTCTTTGATAAAGCTCAAAGCAAAAAAAAAAAAAATCGGATGCTCTCTCTGACCATGGTCACAGTCAGTTAGAATAAATAACATAGCGCTTTACAGTATGCATACTCCTCAATGGAAATCAGCTAGAATAATTAATGATTCCAGGACAAATGATTGTAATAACAATTTACAGGTCATGACATGAGAAGCTATTTATAATGAACCAATTGCTAATACAAAATTTAATCTATTTCATGATAAATTCACATCATTATTTGAAAATAGCTTTCTACATAAGCTAATCAGAAAGGACATTAAACAACCGTGTAAAAACCATGGATCGCTAGAGGGATGAAGTATCTTGTGAAAGGAATAGGGAAATGTATGTTTTGGCAAGGATAAGTAGAGAACCTGCAGACGTTACACCCTACAAAAACTACTCAGAATTAGTAAGAAAGGTTATTAAAAATCAAAGAACGTGCACATAATATCAGAAATTAGTACTTACGACAACAGACTTAAGGCTATATGGAATGCAATGAAACGAGTGACAGAACAACCAGCCACAGACCGAGATAACATCACAGATGAATTGAATGCAAGAACTATAAATGATGAGTCACAAGTAGTAAATGCACTTAATAATCGTTACTTTAATATAGTAGAAAGCATAGGACAAGAAGTTAAAGAACAAAATCACAGCAGTATGTTGAAAATGTAACTTTCACAAAATTCGATCATATGTATGTATAACCAACTTCTTCTTCTGAAATTTAGAAAGTTATACATTTTCTCTAAAATAAAAGATCATCTGGTTTAGATGGTGTTTCCAATGGAGTACTAAAAATTTGTTTCCATGCAATAAGCCCAGTCTTATCTGAAATACGTAATACAATTCCAGAGAAATTGAAACATGTCATTGTTAAACCCCTCTTTAAGAAAGGTGATAAGAGAGATGTCAATAATTACTGAGCTGTTTCACTGCTCCCATCATTCTTCAAAATTTTTGAGAAGATAATGTATTATAGAATAGTATCTCAACTTAGCAACAACAGTATCCCTAACAAATCACACTTTGGCTTTCAGAAGGATTGCTCTACTGAGAATGCCATTTACACGTCCACTCACCAGATTTCACACACATTAAATAAGAAAATAGCGCCGGCTGGTATTTCTGCGACCTCTCCGAAGCATTTGACTGTGTGAATCACAGTATTCTCCTAGCTAAATTGAAGTTTTACAGGATTGATGGTATAGCCAACCATGGAATAATGTCATATTTAACCAAAATAATGTAGGAAGTTGTACCTAGTAATTGAAGCAATACAGTTTCTGGGACATAATTCTGATTGGGGAGAAATCGCGTATGTGGTTCCCGAAGGTACAGTCTTAGGTCCAGTACTGTAGTCAATCTAAGACGTACAGAAACAGAATAAATGGCAAACGAAGTTCTTAAAAGTACCACTGACTAGTTTCCTGCGAATGGTCTCACCATCAATTTTAAAAAGACTCAACATATTCTCTTCTGCACATCTAGAGGTACTACACCAATGATAAATGTTACACATGGGGAGGAAATAATAAATAGGGTGGAAACTTCAAATTTCGTAGGGGTCCATATTGACGAAAATTTAAATTGGAAAAAACACATTTTGGAACCCATAAAAAAGCTTACTTCCGTCAAAATGGTTCAAATGGTTCTGAACACTATGGGACTTAACTTCTGAGGTCATCAGTCCCCTAGAACTTAGAACTACTTAAACGCAACTAACCTAAGGACTCACAAACATCCATGCCCGAGGCAGGATTCGAACCTGCGACAGTAGCGTTCGCGCGGTTCCAGACTGTAGCGTCTAGAAACGCTTTTTTTGTTTTTTTTATTTATTTGTTTATTTTCAATAAAGATCACTCTGTTAAAAGGAACATGTAGATCATTTCATCGTATAGTATGTGCATTACATATTGAGTGATGAGAGAAGCGTGAGGTTCATTATCAGCTGTCAAATGTGCACACCGACTGCACCCGGCACATCCCAACTGCGTGGGGGGGGGGGGGGGGGTCGAGGAAGACTGCCTGAAGATAGTTGGCAATGGTTTTCCGATAGTGTGACCATCTACGAACATCATTGTGGGCTTGCTGCAAGAAATATCAAAAGTCAAGTCGCGACTTGGCAGCATCCCCATAGAGGTACGCGATCGTCCAACCTTTGACCCAGATGATCGACTGTGATTTAGTCGCCAGAAAGTAGTCACTCTCCGGATGTAAGAAGGAAGCAGTTGTAATATGTTGCGGGGTCACACGGAGGTAGCAAGCCACCATCTGTCTTCCTAGGAGCCAGACGTCCTCCACCGCGATACAAGTTAAGCGGTGATGGTCGTCATTCATTTGGCGATATTTCGGGCATAGTGGAGTGTCCACTAGTCCAATTGCATGGAGCCGTTGGTTGGTGTTGAACTTGCCACAGGCGACAGAGAACCACAGTGCCCGAACGAAGGTAGGAAGGAATTTTTGGTGCACATGTCTCCAAATCTTCGGCCAATGCAACCTGGGGTGTTTGATTTCAATGACATTACGACTTATCCGTCGTAGCAGCCAAACATAAAAATCCTTCGCGCATGGCGGTCTCGTGCGCGGTAGCTCGTCTCTGATATAACTAAGTTCCACGATAAATGTTGATATATGCGCAAAATGTGGCGTAATGTTGCCCACCGCGACAGAAGGTGTGAGGGACGCTGGAACCAGGAGATCCAGTAGGCGGGATGTCAGGGAATCACGCCCGCTACGCCATTGCTTGTACATTGTGGCTAGAAGGAGCGCCGTCGCTCGGCAGTGAACATTCCGCTCAGCTACCCCGGCCGGCTTACTTCCGTCACATTCGCGCTTGAAATCATTGCAAATCTTGGGGAGAGACAAATCAGTAAATGGAATAAGGTTCTGGGACAACTCACCTTTAAGAAAGAAAGTCTTCCTTGGTCAAAAACGTGCTGTAAGAATAATATGTGGTACTCACGATCATCTTGTAGACATCTGTTTAAGGAATTGAACATTCTGACTATAGCTTCGCAGTATATTTATTCTCTCATGAAGTTCGTCGTAAATAATCCACTACTGTTCAAAAGGAACAATGAGGTACATAATTACAATACTAGAAGGAAAAACGAAATTTATTACTCCATATTAAGGTTGTCTTTAGCACAAAAAGGGGTGCACAATACTGCAACAAAATTTTTTGTTCACTTACCCAGTGATTTAAATAGTCTGACAGACAGTAAAGTAAAATTTAATAACACACCGAGAAAATTTCTCCTTGGCAACTGCT
This sequence comes from Schistocerca cancellata, assembly GCF_023864275.1. Classification (NCBI taxonomy): domain Eukaryota; kingdom Metazoa; phylum Arthropoda; class Insecta; order Orthoptera; family Acrididae; genus Schistocerca; species Schistocerca cancellata. Next base: position 319,858,978 of record NC_064626.1, on the reverse strand, counting down.
ACTCTGTGGAAGAATTTTTATTACTGTAATGTGTAAAAAGTGGTGAGTAGGAATTACTGACTCACATCCATACATTTTTATTTTCTTTTTGTAAAAAAAATCAACTTATAAATGTTCAGAATCTAACCGTATATACATGTTAATTTGAAATGTGAATGTAAAATGACTCTTCTCACATCATTACGATCTATCATTCAAAATGATCCATGGAACATGAAAGTAACAAATTCTAAGAACCAATAGAGAGTCTTAGAATGTACCAAATTCAAAATTCTTGCTCTCACAAAATTCGCTGCCACATTTTTTTTAATGGCCTAACAGTCGAAAATAAAAATGCTGTAGAACGTTACACAAATGCAGTGTGTTTTTCATTCAAAACCTATCAGATATTCTACCTTGAACCAATGAAACAATTAACGCAAATGTTACATTAACTCGACATAATATTAAATCACGGTAATTTGCTATCCGTCTCAGTTTAGCAGGTGTTGCACTTTTTAGTTTTAAATCTGTTTAAGTGATGCGCTGACAAATTTTTTGATTTTACATCGAACATCTTTGTGGTGTATGAGATACTGAAGCAGGAGTCAGATCATGAAACGAAGATTCCAATGGATGGAGTACCTACGAAGAGCCTTCTGGTAGCTTTCTGCAGTTTTTCGCATTTGCACTCACGATCTCTGTTACAGCAGATGACAAAAGAATGATGTTGACGTATGGCAGCTGATAGTCTTTGGAAACAGGATGCACGTGCAACTGCATTAAAAACCAGTATGAAGGGCACTAAGATATCAGTACACTGAACTGAAGCCGATATAGCGGCTCTCCGTTTCAAATAGATAATAATAGTTACTTAATAATAGTTACTTAAAACAGTAATAATAATCGATGGCATGCAACATCATAGGCTTAATGGCAGATATTTTCTTAAATAGTTTAGAAGAGAAATTCTTTCGTGCCAGAAAAACAATAATTTCCAAAATCGTATACTGCTATAGATATGTCGATGACGCACTGAAACATGATGCTCCCAGTAATCTGCAGCCCAAAATAAAATTTACAATAGAAATAGAAAATAACAAAAAAATAAACTGCCTGGATTTGATCATAATAAACATCAATTATGCACACAAATTTGAAATTTATTGGAAACCGCCCACAACAGACAACATTATTAACGCTTATTCCTGTCAGCCAAAACAGTAAAAATACTCATATTTTCGTGCTATAGATTAATCGATTAATAAACCTGCCTTTGGAGCATGATACCATACAAAAAGAGATACAAATACTAAAACATGTTGTAGAACGAAATGATTTTGATCTTAAAATTGTCACATACCTATGCGATAAACGCACTAAGTTTATGCAATCCATGGTATGTAAGGAAATAACGCTGACAAGAGGTTTACCAGCAAAACAAAAATGTATATGTATATTCTCTTCTTATACAGAGTGCTCCACTGACAGTGAAAGTACCGAATATCTCACGAAATAAGCATCAAACGAAAAACTACAAAGAACGAAACTCGCCTAGATTGAGGGGGGAAACCAGATGGCGCTATGGTTGGCCAGCTAGATGGCGCTGACATAGGTCAAACGGATATCAACTGCGTTTTTTTGAATAGGAACCCCCATTTTTACTACATATTCGTGTAGTACGTAAAGAAATATGAATGTTTTAGTTGGACCACTTTTTTCGCTTTGTGATAGATGTCGCTGTAATAGTCACAAACGTATAAGTACGTGGTATCAAGTAACATTCCGCCACTGTGGACAGTATATGCTTCGTGATACATTACCCGTGTTAAAATGGACCGTTTACCAATTGGGGAAAAGGTCGATACCGTGTTGATGTATGGCTATTGTGATCAAAATGCCCAACGGGCGTGTGCCATGTATGCTGCTCGGTAACCTGGACGACATCATCCAAGTGTCCGGACTGTTCGCCGTATAGTTACGTTATTTAAGGAAACAGGAAGTGTTCAGCCACGACCTGCAACAAATGATGATGCCCAAATAGGTGTTTTAGCTGCTGTCGCGGCTAATCCGCATATCAGTAGCAGAAAAATTGCGCGATAATCGGGATTCTCAAAAACGTCGGTGTTGAGAATGCTACATCAACATCGATAGCACCCGTACTATATTTCTATGCACCAGGAATTGCATGGCGACGACTTTGAACGTCGTGTACAGTTGTGCCACTGGGCACAAGAAAAAATTACGGGACGATAACAGATTTTTTGCACGCGTTCTATTTAGCGACGAAGCGTCATTCACCAACAGCGGTAACGTAAACCGGCATAATGTGCACTATTGGGCAACGGAAAATTCACGATGGCTGCGATAAAGTGGGGCATCAGCGACCTTGGCGGGTTAATGTATGGTGAGGCATTATGGGAAGAAGAATAATTGGCCCCATTTTATCGATGGCAATCTAAATGGTGCAATGCAAGCTGATTTCCTACGTAATGTTCTACCGATGTTACTACGAGATGTTTCACTGCATGACAGAATGGCGATGTACTTCCAACCTGATGGATGTCCGGCACATAGCTTGCGTGCGGTTGAAGCGGTATTGAAGAGCATATTTCATAACAGGTCGAAGCACCATACCATGGCCCGCACGTTCACCGGATCTGACGTCCCCGTATTTCTTTCTGTAGGGAAAGTTGAAGGATATTTCCTATCGTAATCCACCGACTACGCCTGACAACATGCGTCAGCGCATTGTCAGTGCATGTGCGAACATTACGGAAGGCGAACTACTCGCTGTTGAGAGGAATGTCGTTACACGTATTGCCAAATGCATTGAGGTTGACGAACATAATGTTGAGCATTTATTGCATTAATGTAGTATTTACAGGTAATCACGCTGTAACAGAATGCGTTCTTAGAAATGGTAAGTTCACAAAGGTACATGTATCAGATTGGAACAACCGAAATAAAGTGTTCTAACGTACCTACGTTCTGTATTTTAATTTAAAAAACCTACCTGTTACCAGCTGTTCGTCTAAAATTGTGAGCCATATATTTGTGACTATCACAGCGCCATCTATCTCAAAGCGAAAAAAGTGGTCCAACTAAAACATTCATATTTCTTTATGTACTACACAAATATGTAATAAAAAATGTGAGTTCCTATTTTAAAAAAACGCAGTTGATATCCGTTTGGCCTATGGCAGCGCCATCTAGCGGGCCAACCATAGCGCCATCTTGTTTTCCCCTTCAAGCTAGACAAATTTCGTTCTTTGTAGTTTTTTCCTTTGACGCTTATTTCGTGAGATATTTGGCCCGGTCACGATCAATGGACCACCCTGCATAATGAGAGTAAAGTTCTAGATAGAAACGAATAGTTTTGAATGCTGATACAATCTGATAAGACACTGACACGTAGTAAAGTTTAGTAGCGTTATGCTACGTCGATGTATTGTCCACACCGCCCTCTTGCTTACTAAGGTCGATAACTCTTTAATTCCAGTCAATTCTCCGGACTGCGGCTGCTTAAAAAGACGCACCAACCGATGAGAGTTGCAGGCAGTGAGGTCATCTCACTATAGCGCACTCTGGCGGCGTGTATTCGTGGCGCCCCCATCGGAGAAAGCGGAGCGACGGAAGAGCGAGCTCGCCCGGAGGAGTGCTGGCGGGCGTTTTAAAAGTGCCGTCTCAGGCTGTGAGCGGTGCACGGCGCCTCGGGCGCCGTAGACGAAGATGACGTCGATAGCACAATTTTTAAGGAGTGAAACTTGGGTGATAAGTAGTTTGGACCACAAGAGAACAGAAGCTTTTGAATTGCGGTGGTACAGAAGAATGCCGAATATCCAACAACTAATGAGGAGGTGATGAACTGAACTGGAAAACAGATAAATCTGTGGCACAGCTTGATTAAAAGAAAGGAACGATTGGTGGAAGACATCCTGATGCTCACAAAAATTGTCAGCTTGGCAATGGAAGGAAATGTGAGGGTGCAAAAATTGCAGAGGAAGATCAAGGTTTGAATATAGTAAACAGGTTGAAACGGATGTAGGTCGTAGTAGTTTTCAAAGATGAAGAGGCTTGCACAAGATTGCCTATCGCGGACGGAAGCATGAAACCAGTCTCCACACTGTTGAACACAGCAATAACAATAAATCAGCATGGCGGAGAACGCTAATACTAAACTATTAATTTATCTTACCTTAATACGGCTACTGTCGACAACTTAGTTGGTTATTTGGACATATTTTTGCCATGTGTGAGCAACCGTAAACAATTAACGACCATCTCAACACCACGCATCGTCCCAACATCCAACGATATGTTTATGTAGTCTCAGTCCTGTGTTATTAAGGTTTACAGAGCGCGCGGAAGCTAGCAGGGCCCTCTACGTTGGAAAATACCTGTATACTTTACATAATACAAGTGATCTATTCAAGGTATTACGTCATCTGTCCTAACAGTACACACACACACACACACACACACACACACACACACACACACAAACAAACAAACTGAATTTATTGGCAACGAGAGTTAATTTGTGATTTCCATTATCACTTTTGTAATCAGAGTTGTCGATTTAGCCGGGAACAATGGTTTTGTCGAAGATATGTTCTCATTATTGCCTATTGTTAACCCTGTGTCAACTATAGTTGTTCCACGGTTTAGTCGTTTACAAAGGGATGAGGGGTATAAAGTGCCTTGTACGCATATGTAACGCGAGGAGCAAAGTCTTGTAGCTATGAACTAACGCAGTGATTGGAGACAGCAGTAGCGGGCAGCCGTAGGCTCTCTAGCTCCCTGCTGCGCCTGAAAACGCTCTGCAAGCACCTGCAAATCAGGCTACACGGCGAGCACGTCGCCGTCGAGAATGAGCTACGACAGACTGGCGGTCATTCGACTCGCTGAACCGTCAACCACAAAGTTATTTTAATGACAAACAGTAACCGCCTCATTGTCACTAGTGGTAGTGTGGTAAGTGAGGCAATGTCGGTTGTTCAGGCTATAGCGTCGGTGGCAGCTCACGTTATCAACAAGCCGCTGCGGCTTCTTATGGCGAACCTATAGTACTAGTTGTATTGTATTCCATTTTTTATTACTGGCTGGATAATGAATTAGGGTTTTGGAATTGGAAATGTTTTACGACATTTGTCTGTGAAGTCATAAGTGGAAGTTATTGAAATGCTTTTACGACCCGCTGCCGAACAGATACCACCAAACATATCTGAAACAAACTTTGTAAGTAGTAAACTGTTCTGAGTTGTGTTTTCTTCTCACTGGGAAACTTTACCTTTTCTTTCTGCTGCGATGGTCGTCTCGAATATAGCCGCCGTAGAATCTGATAATTCTTGACCGTGTCGCCTAATGAAAGAAACTCATATTTCGAATTGGTGAGATGAACTGTTTGTCAAATAAATAGACGGGCACTGCAGTTCACTTCACGTTCTTCACGTTAACCCAAAATCCAATATTATTAACAAAACTGTTACAATAGGAAGGGCGATAAAAATGTACACGTCCTCTCTTCCTCAAGACTCACCACAGACTCCTCTCTTTCTGTCAACTTAAAAAAAGTGGCAGTCACATCTCTCTCATCTAACAGCATCTCTGCTCTTTCCCATCGCTTCCTTTTTTTATCTTTCTTACACCACTTTGGAAACTTGTAGCAATAGCCATTACACCTACCCCATACTGTGGGCTGTCGATTCATATACATAGCACACAGTACAGAACTTCCTTTTCTTATTAATTTATACACATTACGTTTTTTACCCACAGGGACAAGGTGCAGTCGTCTACTTTCATGGCCAAGGGGTCAGAAATCTTTATTTTGGCCGTTCGAGTATTGTCATATTTGTCTATTATTCTTTAATATACAATCTAATGTGTGTCAGCTATGTGGGAACCTCGTTTTTATCAAATTCTTTATATGTCATATATGTTACCAAAATTTTATTACACTATATTAAAAATATAAATAAATCAGTTACTTAACACTTGTAAGGAAAACGTTACAAATTTTGTTTCACACCCTGTAGTCCTTTTTCACGTTCATTTAAATATCTGTCTTTCGCCATTTACATGTATGACAAGTGCATGTCTCTCCTTTGGTTTGTACCAAAAATCTGAGTCTTCTCCCTTTTCCGTTTTGCTATTGTCATTGAGTCGTCGGCACGAGTTGGCTCCATTGTTCCAAGTTCCTCGCAGTTACTGATTTAGTGCAAGTGATGGCGTGTGAACAGTTCATAGTGTCCACTCAGGTTAACAATTTACACCTGCCTACAGGTTCCGTAAGCTACGACGGTCTCCACTCCATCGTGAGGACCCTGCTGAACCAGCTCTCCTTGGATGAAAACGTCATCGACATTTTGGTGAGATTTCACCTTTCCATTTGGATACACTTGCCACTGTTCCACTTATTCAGCTCGGCACTGGAGATTCGTTAAACTTTCTGCAGTGCAAAAGATGAATCACTAGGCGATTGCGGACTTGAATCGTCACACAAATGGTTCAAATGACTATGAGCACTATGGGACTTAACTTCTGAGGTCATCAGTCCTCTAGAACTTAGAACTACTTAAACCTAACTAACCTAAGTACATCACACACATCCGTCCCCGAAGCAGGATTCGAACCTGCGACCGTAGCTGTCGCGCGGTTCCAGACTGTAGCGCCTAGAACCGCTCGGCCACTCCGGCCGGCGAATCGTCACACAGCACAATTTTTTAACCACTAGGTGGCAACTCCACATATCTGAAGTACGTTGCACAACATGCATAGCACTCTTTCAGACGTATTTGAAGTTTCTAATAAATCTGATGACGCGTAAGATTAGTTTTCACAGGTTTAAAAATATACATGAACATATTTACAAAGACATGAAACAAATACAAGTCATACAAGCACAGTTAAAATAAAATCATAGTCTATTTTCTAATTCGAGGTTCCCCATAATTAATTTTTGCTGACGCCTACATCCTTAGCTCCACGAAAATTTTCTCCTTTTTATTTCTTTCAGTAAGTGAAGAATTTACTTCTCAAAATTATTACGTCTCCTGAAACAACCTGAAAAGTGATATTATCATCAACACAATCAAGAGCAATTTCACCACTACACCAGGAAAGGAAAAGCACGGAAATTACATCAAGCAACTTATGTTTAAGATAAACATTATGCATCATCTTGTAATAGTATTTGTTTTCACAAACAATTTACGCTACTTGTTATGACGACAGGTGAAATACTGGTTGTAAATCCATGTTCTGCTCACAGCATAGTATTTTCTTATATACCTATCTACATCTCAAATTCCTTCATTTAATATTTATATTTTTCAATCAGCTAATCACTGTTAAAACCGTCTTTATTGCTACAAACCGATATATATGTATATATTTTTCATTGTGTTCTATGCTCGGGTTCACTGGTAACTCTGTGTTTGAATGTAGTGTTCAAATGTTTTTACAACGCTAGTTTTGTATTACTTTTTGTGTAACGTGAACATATGTGTTAATTTACCCTCAGACGTCGATTACATAACAAAGTATGTATTTAACTGAACAAAGCACCCATAGGTTTAAGTAATGCCTTAACACGCAGGCTAAGTTAATGTGAGATCCACTGTACTCGATATTACTCTTCAGCTGACAGAACTACGCACCTGGTTAACTGTTTCAGTGTACTGAATACAAAAGTCTCTACTCATCCTCCTTTCCATAAATTCACACACAATCACAGTTATACATAACTTATACACTAATATGAGGTGGGAGGGGGGGCTTTAATTTGGCACCTTGCACCTCCAAATTAATCCTTTCGCCAAGCGCTAGTTTCTACCATTCCCTACAAAATTCTTATTACCACCTACACTACTGGCCATTACAATTGCTACACCAAGAAGAAATGCAGATGATAAACGGGTATTCATTGGACAAATATATTATACTAGAACTGACATGTGATTACATTTTCACGCAATTTGGGTGCACAGATCCCGAGAAATCAGTACCCAGAACAACCACATTCGGCCGTAATAACGCCTTGATACGCCTGGGCATTGAGTCAAACAGAGCTTGGATGACGTGTACATGTACAGCTGCCCATGTAGCTTCAACACGATACCACAGTTCATCAAGAGTAGTGACTGGCGTATTGTGACGAGCCAGTTGCTCGGCCACCATTGACCAGACGTTTTCAATTGGTGAGAGATCTGGAGAATGTGGTGGCCAGGGCAGCAGTCGAACATTTTCTGTATCCAGAAAGGCCCGTACAGGACCTGCAACATACGGTCGTGCATTATCCTGCTGAAATGTAGGGTTTAGCAGGGATCGAATGAAGGGTAGAGTCACGGGTCGTAACACATCTGAAATGTAACGTCCACTGTTCAAAGTGCCGTCAATGCGAACAAGTGGTGACCGAGACGTGTAACAAATGGCATCCCATACCATCACGCCAGTATGGCGATGACGAATACACGCTTCCAATGTGCGTTCACCGCGATGTCGCCAAACACGGATGCTACCATCATGATGCTGTAAACCGAACCTGGATTCATCCGAAAAAATGACGTTTTGCCATTCGTGTACCCAGGTTCGTCGTTGAATACACCATCGCAGGAGCTCCTGTCTGTGATGCAGCGTCAAGGATAACTGCAGCCATGGTCTCCGAGATGATAGTCCATGCTGCTGCAAACGTCGTCGAACTGTTGGTGCAGATGGTTGTTGTCTTGCAAACTACCCCATCTGTTGACTCAAGGATCGAGACGTTGCTGCGCGATCCGTTACAGCCATGCGGATACGATGTCTGTCATCTCGACTGCTAGTGATACGAGGCCGTTGGGATGCAGCTCGGCGTTCCGTATTACCATCCTGAACCCACCGATTCCATATTCTGCTAACAGTCATTGGATGTCGACCAATGCGAGCAGCAATGTCGCGATACGATAAACCGCAATCGCGATAGGCTACAATCCGAACTTTATCAAAGTTGGAAACGTGATGGTACGCATTTCTCCCCCTTACACGAGTTATTAGAACAATGTTTCACCAGGCAACGCCGGTCAACTGCTGTTTGTGTAGGAGAAATCGGTTGGAAACTTTCCTCATATCAGCACGTTGTAGGTGTCGCCACCGGCGCCAACGTTGTGTGAATGCTCTGAAAAGCTGTTCATTTGCATATCACAGAATCTTCTTCCTGTCGCTTAAATTTCGCGTCTACAGCACGTCATCTTCGTGGTGTAGCAATTTTAATGGCCAGTAGTGTAACTTCTTAATCAGACATAACTACCGGTACAACAGTCAGAGACTTACTTCACACATACGCCCATATAAAGTACACCTAAGTACATTTAATATTTTTTTATAATAATGTTTCGCCTTCACACCTCTCAGAGTGTATGTGTATGAATATTTCATTCTTCCTTATGCGCTCTTTGACAGTGATTTGGCTACTGCAGTGTGTTTGTGTAAATAACGCTTATTTGCAGTAATGAACCTTAACTTATCTTCAGGCTTGTGGTTGCTAGCTATGCAAGTCTATGCCATTTTAACCACATGTGTCTAATTTCATTTTCTTCTTAATTTTTCTTAATTCTCTCCTATGCAGTACGTTAGTTTATCGTATTCACTTTAATGTAGAGGTAGTTTTCAATAGAATAGCGTAAAATATTGTATAAATGTTATTACTTAATCGGTTGTAGTTTCATACAAACTGCAGAGTCAACGAAATTGGTACATCTGCCTAATATGATGTAAGGCTCTCGCGAGCACGCAGAAGTGCCGTAACACGACGTGACATGGACTCGACTAATGTCTGAAGCAGTGCTGGAGGGAGCTGACACCATGAACCTTGCAAGGCTGCCCATAAATCCGTAAGAGTACGAGGGGGTGGAGATCTCTTCTGAACAACACGTTACAAGGCATCCCCGATATGCTCAATAAATGTTCATGTCTGGGGAGTTTGGTGGCCAGCGGAAGTGTTTAAATTCAGAAGTGTGTTCCTGGAGCCACTCCTTACGGGGAAACCTCCCCATCGCACCCCCCTCTGATTTAGTTATAAGTTGGCACAGTGGATAGGCCTTGAAAAACTGAACACAAATCAATCGAGAAAACAGGAAGAAGTTATGTGGAACTATGAAAAAATAAGCAAAATATACAAACTGAGTAGTCCATGCGCAAGATAAGCAACATCAAGGATAGTATGAGCTCAGGAGCGCCGTGGTTAGCGTGAGCAGCGGTGTAACGAGAGGTCCTTGGTTCAAGTCCTTCCCTCGGGTGAAAAGTTTGTTTATTTTCGCAAAGTTATGATCTGTCCGTTCGTTCATTGACGTCTCTGTTCACTGTAATAAGTGTAGTGTCTGTGTTTTGCGACCGCACCGCAAAACCGTGCGATTAGTAGACGAAAGGACGTGCCTCTCCAATTGGAACCGAAAACATTTGATCGCAGGGTCATAGGTCAACCGATTCCTCCACAGGAAAACACGTCTGATATATTCTATACGTCACTGGTGACGGCATGTGCGTCACACGACAGGAACATGTTGTCGACCCACCTAACTTGTACACTTGGCGAATGGGTAAAAAGATTCTTCTACCTTGCCCGATTTAGGTTTTCTTGTGGATACATACTACGGCGGAGTTACCTCGCATCGGCCGGACGGACGGACAGATAATAATTGTCTGAAAATAAAAAATTAAACTTTTCACTCGAGGGAAGGCTTGAACCAAGGACCTCTCGTTCCGCACCTGCTCACGCGAGCCACGGGACCACGGCGCTCCTGAGCTCACACTATCCTTGATGTGCTTATCTTGCGCATGGACTAATCAGTTTGTATATTTTGCTTATTTTTTCATAGTTCCACACAACTTCTTCCTGTTTTCTCGATTGATCTGTGTTCAGGTTTTCAAGGCCTATCCACTGTGCCAGCTTATAACTAAATCTCAGGGGGGTGCGATGGGGAGGTTCCCTTGTTAGCAATTCTGGACGTGTGGGGTGTTGCGTTGTACTGCTGGAATTGCCCAAGTCCGTTGGAATGCACAATGCACATGAATGGATGCAGGTGATCAGACAGGATGCTTACGTACGTGTCACCTATCAGAGTGGCATCCAGACGTATCAGGGGTCCCATATCACTCCAACCGCACACGCCCCACACCATTACAGAGCCCCCACCAACTTGAACATTCCCCTGCTGAGATACAGGGTCCATGGATTCATGAGGTTGTCTCCATACACGTACACGTCCATCCGCTCGATACAATCTGAAACGAGACTCGTCCGACCAGACAACGTGTTTCCAGTCGTCAACAATATAATGTCACTGTTGAAGGGCGCACGTGAGGCGTAAAGCTTTATGTCATGCAGTCACCAAGGGTACACGAATGGACCTTCGGCTCCGAAAGCCCATATCGATGATGTTTCGTTGAATGGTTCGCACGCTGACACTTATTGACGGCCCAGCACTGAAATCTGCGGCAATTTACGGAAGGGTTGCACTTCTGTCAGGTTGGACGATTCTCTTCAGTCGTCGTTGGTCTCGCTCTTGCAGGATCTTTTTCCGGCTGTAGCTATGTCGGAGATTTGATGCTTCACCGGATTCGTGATATTCACAGTATACTCGTGAAATGGTCGTAGGGAAAATCCCCACTTCATCACTACCTCGGAGATGCTGTGTCCCATCGCTCGTGCGCCGGTTATACCACCACGTTCAAATTAAATCCTGATAATCTGCCATAGCAGCAGCAGTAACCAATCTAAGAGCTGCGCCGGACACTGTTGTCTTTTATAGACGTTGCCGACCACAATGCCTTTTTCTGCCTGTTTACATATCTCTGTATTTGAATACAGCATGTCTATACCTGTTTCTTTGGCGTTTCAGTGTAAATAGCGTAGTTCTTCCTTATTGTAAGTAGCTGTAGATAGTGCAATATAAATCGCACTTAATTTTAGTAGCATCATTATATTCAATAGCCTGTTTTTCTTCGTAGCTTACCCGTTAACATTTGTCTTATTTATTACTTTTGTAGAATCGTAACCTTTCTGTAAATAGTTCTTTCCTCGCGCGTGACTATAGCTCTTTCTGTGTAAATAACTTCTTTTATGTACAGCTTCTTAGTCTGATATATCTTTCTTCTTGTAAATAGTCCTATGTGTATGTACGCTCGCATGTGTGAATTTAGCTTTGAAGTTCGTCACACAATGAGGTGGCAAAATGGACGTATCACTAGAAAAATATTTATTACAAAAAAAATCTGTGTAGAAAATACGAAGTGTGCAGTAGTTATACTAGTTATACATGTTTATTCTTATGGTTAACACATTGGCTAGCAATACGGGTTATCAAATGTCCTCTTTGCTCCTTTAGCTAGTTCTATGAATAACTTGGATAATTTGCTACTTGTTGGAATTTCCTGTAATATGGTCTTGCGTGTGTGTCAGTGTTTACTTAAAACCTTTTATTCGTGATATTTTCTTTGCGCAGTTGAGTCTTACATTCTAATTTTCACTAGTTAATGTTTGAACGGCGCGCTGTACGAGGGTAATCGCAAAAGTAAGGTCTCCTACTTTTTTGTAAGTACATAGACCTGTCTACTTCTACAATAGTTTACATCAGTTTAAAGCTTGAACATTTAGCTATTTTTCGACATAATCACCATTTCTGCCGATGCATTTTTGTAGACGCTGTGGCAGTTTTTGTATGCCCAAGTCATACCAGCTCGCCCAATGCTGTTCAGAAAGTTATGAACCTCTTCTTTCACCTCGTCATCGGAGCTGAATCGCTTTCCGGCCAAATGTTTTTTTAACTTAGGAAACAGGTGATGGTCACTGGGCGCCAAGTCAGGACTATAGGGTGGGTGGGTGATTATGTTCCACTGAAACTGTTGTAGGAGAGCAAAGGTTTGCCGAGCGATGTGTGGGCGAGCGTTGTCGTGGAGAATATGTACGCCCTTGCTCAACATTTCTCTTCTCCGGTTCTGAATTGCCCGTTTGAGTTTTTTCAGAGTCTCACAGTACCTGTCAGCGTTAATTGTGCTCCCAGCGATTCCATAGTGCTTAGAGCCATTTGAACCATTTTTTTTTAGTATCGTACACTGGTTGCAGACCACGTAGACCCCTTCACGACGATCGATTTTTCAACAAGATGAAGTGCCATGCCACAAGGCCAGGAGTGTGATCGAGTGGTTCGAGGAACACAGTGGCGAGTTCCAATTGATGTGCTGGTCCTACAACTCACCAGATCAGAACCCGATCGAGCACATTTACGGGAATCAGGTGACTTGTGTGTGCAGATGTGGTGCTAGTTACCTCCAGTGATCTATTAAGGCCTCATTGCTTCCTTGTCAAGATGCGTCGCCGCTGTTATCCATGCCAAAGGTGGATATTCCGACTACTAGGTAGTTACTCACAACGTTATGGCTAATCGGTTTATATTCAAGGTGTGCGCCCTGAGAATGACATAAACAACATATTTATTGTAACCTCCCCACAAAAAAATTGTAATTAAAAATTATTATGGATAGCGATTCTAATTTTAGTGTAACCTCAGAACAAAATTGGTTCCCATTTATAACCTCCCTACAGAAATTCATTCACATTTAACCCCCACACAAAATTTGTTTCCCATTTAATGTAAGCTCGAAACAGAAAAATTCCTAACCCTCGTAATAAAAAATAAATTCAGTAACCTGGTAGAATTTGGACGACAGCAGCGCTGCGTCATGGCCCTGTAAGATCATTCTGAATAAAGAAGGAAAAATTCTTACCTCAATAAAAACGGCGAATATATCTGCTCTTATATAAAAATTTCCCGGGACAGCTATGTGCAATGCTGGCCGATAGATTTGTCATTTATGAAAGGAAGCAACTGATTTTTCTTTTGCAACAATAGGAATGATCATGGATTGAAGAAATTAGTAAATTCTTTAAATTGAAATGAATGTTTGTTAGAAATTACTTTATATCACGAAGATTATTATTAGGACATTTTTAAAAGATTTACATGGGGCTTCACATAACATTACTAGATATGCGCGAGGCTGCTTTTTACCTTATACAATAATATTCAGGCTCCGGCATCGCCGGCCGCGGTGGTCTAGCGGTTCTCGGCGCGCAGTCCGGAACCGCGCGACTGCTACGGTCGCAGGTTCGAATCCTGCCTCGGGCATGGGTGTGTGTGATGTCCTTAGGTTAGTTAGGTTTAAGTAGTTCTAAGTTCTAGGGGACTAATGACCACAGCAGTTAAGTCCCATAGTGCTCAGAGCCATTTGAACCATTTAGCCATTTTGCTCCGGCATCGCTGCACCGCCACCGGCCCAGCCAACATGATACACCAGACTGGACTGACAAGCGCAGACAGGCGACTGCTCGCTAGCAACAACTTACTGCTACTGCTACACAGTTCGTACTGCAGTCAACACTGCTCTTTGGTCTCAGATACTCTTATAGCTTACATATCGCAGGCAGCACATACCACTTACATTATATTGAGACGTAAGACCTACTCAATACGACAGTCAAATATATATTTTTAAAACAGATCGCCATATTGGAACATACTAAACAGCACTTAGTGTTTGTTGTGTTCTTAGCTTCGAAGGCTGGTCTGATGCGGTTCCATAACTAGTGCTACCTTTCTCCGTGTGAACCTGCTTATTGTATATATGCCTTTGTGTCTAAAATTCTCCCCCCCCCCCCAGTCCTCCTGCCCCCCCCCCCCCCCCCACACACATACACACTTCCCTCCAGAGCCAGCTGACCATCCCTTGATGCCTCAGCGTGTGTGCTATCAACAGATCCCTTATTTTAGTTACACTGTCCCATTAACTTTTTTTATCTCCAGTTCGATTCAGTATTTCCTCAATAGTAATTGGATACACCCATCTAATTTTCTGCATTCTTCCTTATCACCGAATTTCAAAAGTTATTCTCTTCTTGTCCGCACTTTTTATCGTCCACATTTAACTTCCGCAGAAGGCTACTCTCCAGAAGACGTCTTAACATTTCGCTAACATTAAATTTTCCTTTTTCAGAAATACTTTTCTTGCTATTGCCGGTCTGAATTTCATATCCTTTGTACTCAGTGTGCGATTTGTGCTTTTACCAGTGGGGAGGGGGGGGGGTGTCTTAGGGGGTTAGTATAATTACATATGTCACTAGCTTGGACCGTGGCGTTACCCATGGTTAAACAGTTCTTTATAAATAGATGTTAATGCCGAAGCTCACTATTCACGCGTATGTACTATCAGAAAAGCCATCCTTTGTTATACCTCTAAAAGTACATTATAGGTAAAGCTTATTTACAAAATCATCTACATACAGGTATACGAGGGGAATTCAAAAAGTAAAGGCACATTTGCGTAAAGCTTTACTTATTCTGATGATAGAAAACTGAAACGCGTTATTTTTCCACGTAACCTCCCTGGACTTCAATGCAGTTTTCCCGACGTTTTACGAGTTTTTTTTTTTTTTCATCAGAAAATACGTTTTTCGGTTGCATCTGTAACCAATTTTGCACCGCAGCAATGACGTCTTCATCACTTTCAAATCTTCTTCCCTGTAGTGCTTCCGTTAAGGGCCCAAACATGTGAAAATCGCTTGGTGGATGTTCCAGCACCTCGAATCTCAACTCCTTTATTGCGTTGGCTGTCCGTTTGGCAGAATGTGGGCGAGCGTTGTCTTGCTGCAGGATGACACCTCTTCACAGTTTTCCACGGCGTTTGCATCTGATTGTAGGTTTTAGTTTCGTACGCAACACATCACATCCACCATACAATACAGACCTGGCTCTAAAGCCTCGTTTACGCTGGGGCGACGTCTTGTAACATTGTGGCATACTACGGAAATGTGACGTGCGTCGTCTTGTACCATGCTACAACAGGCAACATCTTGTGGCGTATGTTGCATGCGGCAGGTTAATTTATACCAAAGCAACAGAATTTGGGCCAGACATGTGTCGGTCTTGCAGTATAATGGATGATAAAGTGATCGCAGCGGCGGCCTACTTGGTACTTGCACATGCAGCTAACAACGGAAATGAAAACCAAAGGAAAAGAAAACGATAGTGGAAGAGAAGAGTATTTAAAGAAGGTCCACGAAATAGTATCCTAGGAACTAGAAGCAGACGATGGTGCGTTATTTAGTAATTTTACGAGAATGTCGACTGAAGACTTTAATTACGTACTGCAGTTAACTAAACCTCTTATTGTAAAGAAATATAACAACTGCCAAGACAGTATTTCACTAAGAATTCCATGGGCCATCACATTACGATTTTTAGCCACTGGCGATTCATACAAGTCACTAATATACTTATTTAAAGTATCATATTCTGCTATTTCCCTCATAGTGCCAGAAGTATGTGAAGCTATTTCATTGGTATTGAAGAATTACATAAAGGTAAGTACGCAACATCCAATACTGATTTCATTTAAGTAATGTTTTATTGGCATTTTTAAGCAAATTAAAATTGATATTAAAGAGCTGTTAAAGAATACGTATTTCTAAAATCGAATTAATTCGAATTCTTCTGTTTCTGTCTGAACAAATTCATCACAATTATTATTGTCCACATACACAATTTCACAGCTAGGTTTTGCAACCAATGTTTCGATGCTCGGAGTTTGCTGTTCATATTCCCCCAAGGCCGCTTTAAAAATAACATTTGAAAATATGTGCTTGACATATGTGGGAGGTACATGTTCTTCAAGAGCTACATCGCCGCCATCTTTTGATACTGTGTCCTCTGTGTTATCAGTCTGAAAAAAATAGGGAAAGTAATGAGTATGTTTTACTTTTCAGATTCCAAAGGAAGAATGGCAGAAGGTAGCAAGAGATTTCGAAATGAAGTGGAATTACCCTCACTGCATCGAAGCCATATATGGTAAACATGTGCAAATTATGTGTCCCTCCGAATATTGGAAGTGAATACATCAACTACAAAAAAAAAAAAAAAAAAAAAAAAAAAACATTCAGCATTATCCTTATGGCAATTGTAGACGCAAATTACTGCTTTCAATATGTAAATGTTGGATTTCACAGGGACAGAAAGAGAGGGGAGGAGGAGATTGACTTAGAGGGGGAGAGAAATTGACCTTAGCGAAGGGGAGAGACGGAGGGGGTAGGAGGTGATAGAGGAGAAAAGCAGATGGACAGAGAGAAGGGCAGGAGAAGATGGGGAGTGGGAAAAGAAAGAGATGGACATAAAGGGAAGGTAGAGACATCGGGGCAATGCCGAGTTTATTTACCTCATTTATAAAATTAATAAATCTTCATATGTTATTAATTAACAACTTTGTAAATGATTCCTGTAATGTACGATACTCAAACTATACTAAAATATGAAATGAATAAAATGTAAAATTAAAATTTTTGTGTTGTTTTGTGCTTAATTTTAACACTCTGAAATTATAAGTGAATGTTAATTTGTTAAATCATCGTATTATGACAAAGCCACAGCGAAGTGTGGCCGGTTCAGCTAGTACTACAGTATATAATTGTCATTTTAACTTACAGAGTTTAGTTGAAGAGACGAGATGAATGAGACTGCTTCTGAAGATCCGAGGGTTTGCCTGTTGGTTTGTCAAGGGCGCTATGGTGCTGAGACTTGATCCACCTTGCTGCAAATTTTTCTGCATCGAAGCAATGCACTGGAGATTCATTTATTGAAATGAAAAGTAGATTTGAAAGTGTCGGAATTTGTAAGTGATTTCTCTGATCAGTCAATGTTAAATTCAAGGCACTAAATCCGCGGGTTCACATTCAGCCGTAGATACAGGTATAACTTCAACTGCTTTCACAAGTTCCTTCACAGAATTGGGAATGTGTTGAGGATTTTCTTTATAGATTCGAAAATCTTTAACTAGTGACGCACACGTGCTTTCACGTAATTTAAAATCCACCTTATTACACAAGCGAGAATTTGACATGTCACCATAAAACACACGTTCATAATCATCTGAAGGCCATGTATCTGAATTTAATACGGCTACATCCGAAAAGAAATCCAGGTCCTCAAAGCGGATTTTCATATTGTCTACCAAAGAGTGAAAAAATTTCTTCCGGAATGTCTGAAATCTGTTATATTCATTACAAGATGGTTCTTTAATTAATACCCCTTTGAATGTGCGCTTTTCCTCCAACTCTTGTACTATCATCCTAATTCGTGGCGAGTCATTTGTTTTCAGTGTTTCAAGAGTTCTTATAGCCAAGTCAATTTCCTGTTTTGCTTTGAGGACTGAAGAATTTCTGTTCTGCATAAAGAATGATAATACTTGCAGAACTTCTAGGGCCTTATAAAGCATAACTAATTCCATTACAAGCAACCACTTTCTGAGATGTCTTAGTAAACCTTCAAATTTAGATCTCTCCTGAGTTGATCGGGAACCATCATGTCTCAGTTTTTCAAAAAGGTGGACAAGAGAACTGTGACTTTCAAGAAGAGCTCGAACAGTTTTAAATGAGGAAGCAACCCAACGTACGTGAAAAATACGGCCTAGTTTTAATAGCTGCGAGGATAATTCTTGTGAAACACTTTGTGGTAGTCTCTGATTTTTGGGAATTCGAGAAAACACAGAACATAAGGAATCTAAAAAAACCTGTATATGGTATACATCTGCTACATCATTCATAACGTCGTGGACAGCTAATTCCATTTTGTGGTTCATACAATGAACGACAGTTAGATCCTTATGTAAATGACTACACAGTAGAGCGGCTACGCTTTTGTAGGGTGCAAACATTGCTGAGGCACCATCTGTTGCGATACCTACAGGGTGGTTTTTTAGTACATCATTTGTAATGCCATACTTTTCAAGAGCTGCTAACAGTGTGCTGAAAATGCATTCTCCTGTCCCACTTTCTAATTCAACAATGTCAAAAAGAAATTGCAAGCAACTCCCTCAAGCTGACCAGTGTGACCGAGCGGTTCTAGGTGCTTCAATCTGGAACCGCGCGACAGCTACGGTCGCAGGTTCGAATCCTGCCTAGGGCATGGATGTGTGTGATGTCCTTAGGTTAGTTAGGTTTAAGTAGTTCTAAGTTCTAGGGGACTGATGACCTCAGATGTTAAGTCCCATAGTGCTCAGAGCCATTTGAACCAACTCCCTCAAAGAACAAACGTAAATATATTATTAAACAAGTTTTATTGGAAACTGTTGTACTTTCGTCCATCATGATACTAAAGTTTGTACCCGATTCTACAAGGAAGTGAGCAAGATTCTTTTTCATTTCTTCTCCTACAAACATAATAAAATTTCGGCATGCATGGTCAGAATGAAGCATATTATCTACTGATAAAGCATTAAGCTTTTGTAGTTCGATTACTGCAGGATACGATTTGAATGATAATTTCTGTTTAGCTGTTACATATGCAGATCTGAACAACGAAGCAGTTGCGATTACTTTTTCTTGATGCTGCTTTCCCCACAACTTTCCACTTTCACTCACGAATTTTTCTAAACTTTTCATTTCTTTTATACTCATGATTTCTACGCACTTCATGTGTGATTTGCACTTTGCATGATCCCCGATTTTATCATTTAGTTTTTTGGCGTTATTAGCAGAAACACCAGCAAAAACCGCGTTATCGATACGCACACGTTCACTGATTTACACCTTAAGTTCACGAACTTGAGAACACACTGTGCATATTACTAAGTTTTTGTCATTTACGGACAGGCACGGCTTAGCCTTTTGCCAGTTTTGATAACGTGATAAGGCAACACAATTTCCTACTATAATCTCAAGAATACTGTTACTCCCATTCCTACCTTGACACGTGTCACAGTTTTCAGTCACCGGAGATTCAGTCTCTTCCCCTGTATTAGCACCATCATTACCGTTTTCTTTTTTACATTCACTGTCTATTTTAACTCTTTTAGCACCACTGTTAGTATCAGATGGTTCAGATGGCTCTGAGCACTATGGGACTCAACATCTCAGGTCATAAGTCCCCTAGAGCTTAGAACTACTTAAACCTAACTAACCTAAGGACATCACACACACACACCCATGCCCGAGGCAGGATTCGAACCTGCGACCGTAGCAGTCCCGCGGTTCTGGACTGCAGCGCCAGAACCGCTAGACCACCGCGGCCGGCTGTTATTATCCTGACTGTCAGTTTGTACACGCATCAGGTAATGCACTGCTCTTAAGGAAATCAGAAATTTTGCTTTGTTTGAATGACATCCAGAAATTCTGTAGTTCTTACAGACCCGGACGCACTCAACTCACTAATGAAGCTACTGAAGCGGGAAGTGTGAAGATCGCCGTGTGTTTGGCGGACGCGAGGCAACGAACGAACGGCACCAAGTAATTTGGAGTACACGATGCTGGAGAGCCTGTGTTAAGCTCCACCCACGTGGTTGGCGGCTAGCGAAGTCAGACTGTCCGATCCCGTCTGGTAGGTACCGTTGCTCACTTCGCACTACTTTGTGTTTTCGTCCCGGGGGCTTTAGTCCGCGCCATACCGTTGCCAAAAAGTGGCCTAACGGTAAATGTTCGCACAGGTAGCGGGCCGGTCACCACCCTGTGTCAAGGCCCGGGGTGGGAATTTCGGCCCCCAGCTCACCCAACTCTGCGGTACGACTGCTGCGGTATGACTGCCACACTACTTCCCTCGCAAGCTCGCAAGTAAACGGGTGACGCATCTTAGACGAAAGCAACAATGACAACATGAGAATGATGATTTAGTTCTAAATGTTTTGAAATGCTCAACTACTACATAACACTTTTTCAAAATTAATAAGCAAACATATTAATAGTATTAATAGTAAGACTGTATTAAGAACTTTCAGTGTTCGGCTCCACAAATTTAAATTATATGTTAAGTTTTACTCCAGTGCGTGGAAAATAAACATCCCAGGTAGGGATGCATAAACTAAAACCGGAGGAGGGGATGGTCTGATGGAGAGGGACTCAGCAACTACTTACAGCGTCTGACTTCCTAATCCAGTTCACTCAACACCGTCTGATTTAATTCGACCACATTTGCTTTCGTTGCTGATAATCTTGCAACTTCTTTTCAAAAAACTATCCATTCCGTTCAAATCCTGTTCCAAGTCCTTTACTGTCTGATAGAATTACAATCAGAGTTTTTATTTCTCTTTCCTGACCTTTTAACCCATTAACAAATTTCTGCTTGATTTGGTTTACTGTTTGCCCAACGTGAAGATTGAATAACATCGGGGCTGGGCTACAACACCGCCTACCTCCTTTTTCAATTACTACTTCTCTTTCGAGTCCTTCTGCTCTTGTAACTGTAGTCTGGTTCACGTCAACTAATTTCGACTGCGCTGTTGTCTTACAGGATATTGGCCTGTCGACTGGATGGACATAGTATCACCCTGTTGTCAATGACAGCATTCGATGGTGAATTCGTTACTATTCCCCCCTCGGACAGCTCTTTAACTGACCTTACGCGAGGGATGCCAGCCGCTCCAGGCTTCCACCAAGAAAATAAATCTCTGGCAGTACCAGGGATTGAACTCAGGGGCTGACAACGTACTGCTAGGAAGCAAAAGATATCCTACTGCTTGCATTCCTCAAGAACAGCTCGTCGTAGCGTATTAGAGTGCGACTGTACTTCGACCTGGCACTGTATCCTTATCCTGTGGAAATTTCATCAAGGTCGATCAACTCGTTGATAGTGGGCGAAAAGTTTACTGCAGTCATGCTCTCGTGCTCAGCTAGATGATCGCGTGTACCAGCACTGATGACCCAAGAAATGAGACTGATCTACAGATCAGTGCATTTAAAAAGATGTATCATCAGTGGTGGCGTCCGTCAAAGTAGGAACCATTTGGGCTCACGCATGTTAATATAGGATACTTCCAGTGTAGAAATCATTTATCGTTTTCAGTGAGGGTGCGCAGAACTCCCGCCTTTTTATCTTACGGGGTGGAACACTAACACGTCTGCAGTAAACTACTCGCCTACTGCCGCTAGGTTCATCTACTGTGATGAAACTTGTGACAGCATAAGGAGACAGTTCTAGGGGAAAGATACGCCCAAGACATATGTAAAATTCCATCCCTTCCACCTTCTATTTTCGATGGTTGTTAGTGGTCGCAAATTAAATTAAAATCAATCGGAAACAGGGGCGGATGTGCGGTTCAGCTTTAGGAGAGGGGGGGTTATGCTTTGTTACAGACGCACCCTCTCCTGCTGCAGTTCCCCAAATATAATTTACCGTCATCCTCATCTTTATGCATCACAGATACCTAATATAATAATAAAGATAATAATGATACCAGATATGCAATGTTTTAATGTAATAATACGCTTACATCAATCTGTACTATGCTTGGAATTATCGACACAGTTTAGTCCCACGCCATCTGGTAGTTGATCATGCGTTCCTGCTATGGTAAACGGCATTCGAATTCGTAGTTGTATTTGGTGTGTGGAGGTCATCAGACCTCATTAAAATTTTCATTGCTTGTGGGAGTAGAACATGTAATTAAGCGCAAAGTTTGAGCTTATTTTTGGTGTTATATTAGTGTGTTAATTTTATGATGTATGTTAGTTTGGAAGCGCTTCGAATAGATTTATATGTGAAATTTATTCGGTAATGTGGCTAACAGGTTCTGGGCGGTGAGCGGTCGCTATGAGACTTAAACTCTTGACGACACACTGTGTCGAGTCCTGGAAGAAGGCAGAGCTGTCTAGAATAACGTGCGTAATTCATCCATACAGGCGATTGTTTCTCCGCAGTGAACGACCGCTTTTGAAGGGACTTTATGTTTCGAGAGGTCTGAATGTACTCCGGAGTAGGATTCTAACTTTCGCCGCTTGATTTACAGAACTGAGAATAGACAGAGTATGAGTTACTATTCTTCTTATCTTGTGTGTTAATTTGTGAATCATCCTGTTGAAGTCTTAACTATTTTGATCTGGTGAATCTTTCATATACTGTGATTATGAAGTGGACTTGTCGGTTCAAATGGCTCTGAGCACTATGCGACTTAATATCTGAGGTCATCAGTCGCCTAGAACTTAGAACTACTTAAACCTAACTAACCTAAGGACATCACACACATCCATGCCCGAGGCAGGATTCGAACCTGCGACCGTAGCGGTCGCGCGGTACCAGACTGAAGCGCCTAGAACCGCTCGGCCACTCTGGCCGGCCGAAGTGGACTTGTGTTCGCGAGTCTTCGAGACTACTTAGTCTGGGGATTTTGCTACCATTCTTGTATCGCTCTCAACTTAACTCTAATTCATTTGGTAAAGGTATTTTCTGTCTGCGTT
Source organism: Schistocerca cancellata (assembly GCF_023864275.1). NCBI lineage: Eukaryota > Metazoa > Arthropoda > Insecta > Orthoptera > Acrididae > Schistocerca > Schistocerca cancellata. The sequence goes on along the minus strand of NC_064626.1, from coordinate 319,835,751 downwards.
TTAACTGAATATCGTAGGACAACTTTCCGTTTATTTGAGATGTCCTTTCTTGACTAAACATTATTCAGCAAATTCTTTGTCGTCTACTTGTTATTAAATTAAACATTTAACTCTTATTTTGTATTTCTGTGCATTTTATTAATTCGCAATTCTAGCCTACGCAATGATATTTGACTGAAGGATCACAGCTACAGTGTAATAATTTTTAGCGAGTTAGCAGCGGGGCATGACAGCAGACGTGCGCGGCTCGACACTATGGCTACATCGAGCTATTCTTTTTAATGCACGAGCAATATCAGGCAAAGTCACAACTGGTTTGCTCGTATGGGATGCTGTTTGGAAGAGCAACTACTCAGCAGCAGTAACCGTTAGGTACAGTCGCATAGTGTGCCAACTGCAGCGACAATGCGAGGCTAAAAGTGACGTGGAGTGACAGGGAAGAGTGTCAGCGGCGAGTGAAGGCAGCATCAAATTGGATCCAGCCGCTGGACACGCCTGCTGTGCCAGGTCTCGTGTAGCTAACTGTATAGTCTTGTTTATGCTCTGGTGTGGCTGGCCCACGGAGTTGGCCGGCTAACCTGTGGTGCCCAAGAGGACGTGTGGGCAGTCCGTGTTTGCGGGCCCGTGCATAGGGAGGACTGGGCAGCTGCTGTTATCAGGAGTTACAGGGAGTCTCTGCGAAGATGTGGGAGTATGCAGACGGCCGGCATGAAGACACCACAACTAGCGACTATCTGAGAGGTCAGTCATTTGGATGTGGCGGAGCAGGAAGTTCATGTACCAAGCCAGGCTCATGGGGTCTGGCATGTGCGCTTGCTACCAGCTTCATAGATCCAGGGAAGGCGGTGCCAACAGGGGGTAGTGTGTGACTGGCCACGACTATTAAAATAGGTTGTACCACTTGTGTTCAGTGCTAATCTTTGTTGTCCGACAACTGTGTCTACCTGGGTCTTCAGTTTAAATTGTGCAAGTGATCGTATTTCCATAACGGCAAGGCCACTGTAGCCGCCGGTGTGTTAAAACCTAAGAATCTGTATTTAGCGAAAATTATATTCAACGAGTCCTTAATCTGGTTTATACTGTTGGCATTGACTGAGTCGTTAAAATGATTTATTGTGCAACCTGGGTCAGTGTGTTTCATTATCTTGCGAGGGGCTTGGGCAAGCAGTGTATTTAACACTAAATTCTTCTAGAATCTTTGTATGGAAATGATGCTCTAAGCCCCCCATTTTCTAACTCCGACTTTTGTTGTTGCACATGGATTAAGAAGAAACGCGAACTGACTGTAATCGACCCTGCAAGTGGAGTATAAAAGAGTTTGGCACCTGCAATAATTTAATTTGATAAAGGAAAGTTTCATTAACGTAGTGAGAAATGAAAGGGTTTCTCTACCGATCTACGGAATGAAAGTTCTGTCCAAAATAACAATTTGATTTATTATGACTAAACTCAAAATAATAAACAAAACACATGAAACATTTACAATACGTCAAATTGGATACTCAATTAAATGCTGTGAAGGTGAAGTTGTCCATAAACTAGCTTGTGACATTTATGACCAAGTGTCTAACATTCTGCGTGGTGTCTGTCTGTTCTAAGTCGTGTCTCCCTACCACTTTCGCGCAACGACGCTCTGAGCGTGTTTTTTAGGGAATTGACTAGTTTGAACCTGGGACTTGTTGCTGGTAAGGAGACGCCAGACCACACATGACATGTAGAGTTCAGAAGAGTTCAGTGAGACTAGCGACGATATAACCAAATACTTAATGATTTCAGCATCAGCTCCACTGCACTCCCTGTAAAAGAATCTTAATACTAACTAAATTTAGTGGAAGGGGTTCAAGGCTTTCCTATTTTTAGTTAGCTGGTAAAATAACGTCGGAAAAGCAGTTAAGTTTACCATTGGAATTTTTATTCTACTCACAAAATATTGTTTATAAATTGCACTATTGATAAAAGGAAATGTTTTAATACAGGATGATAAAAACCAACTGCGTTCAACAAAAATGTGAACGAATATTCCCTGAATGGGTTTCCAAGTTCTACAATGGATCGAAGGATGACGTATGCCATATCACATCTACAATCTAGGTTTAAATTAAGTTTCACAAAAGAGAAAACTATCAAAATGGTCTACAGTGACCCTCAATTATCTTAAATTACTTATCTAACTTGTCGTAAATTACAGTGGCTGATGTGGCTTCTCAATAATTATATAACAGAAAAATCATCGCGTTTCAGATTTTAACTTACATAGCAAACGTGAATACCATGAGCTTTAATTGACGATCGACACTAGTATTACGCAAAACGGGGGTGTAACAGATGAGACTTCTGCAGTTCTGAGTGAAGCTTTATGCGCTGTTATGCGGCATCGCGTGCGTTCATTACCTTGTCGTTGGTTAGGCAGTGTCAGAGGGCGTCGGGCGACGCAGCTCCATCCAGCTCGCCGTCTCGGAAGCAACTCTTTTCTAACTTCTCCTTACTACAATTTACCGAAGTTGGTTTAAAAAAAAACTATCTGGCTGTGTTTTCATCTGACCAATCAGGGTCTCAATGTTAACCTTAAGCTCCGCCTACAAAAATTCTGTCTGTCCAATGAGAAACGTTATACTTTTCGTGGTGGGGCAATGTTTTTAAAGTTTGCAACATAACAGAGACGCGAAAAAGTCTCACGCTAAAACTTGCAGCTGCTGTGGCCCTTTTAGTGTTATCGTAAGATCTATACTGTTCTTCTGGAGGGCTCTAGCTTTTAAAATGGGCTGGGGGGTGGTCCTGTCGTTTACTTTTCGCGGTGGGGCAACGTTTTTAACGTTTGCAACGTAACAGAGACGCGAAAAAGTCTCACGCTAAAACTTGCGGCTGGTGTGCCCCGTTTAGAGTTATCGTAAGATCTATACTGTTCTTCTGGAGGGCTCTAGCTTTTAATATGGGCTGTGGGGTGGTCCTGTCGGTTAGCTGGCGACGTGGGTGTCCGTCCCTTATCGTAGGGCCTTCTAGCTTAACACGGTTCTTCTCTCGGCTTCTGTTCTCGTTTCTCCCCACGGAACTGCGTCTATCTCACGGTGGAAAGGTATGACATCCATTTAGGCATTCTTGTGTTAGTCTGTGGTATTCCATTTTTCACTCGTTACTCGTATTACTTTGGTTAATTTAATGTCACGATTTATTCGGAGCTATGTGACATACTACTGGATTTGCTAATCATGTCAGGGTTTTCATGGAAGTTGTTGGATTTGCCTGACACCTTACAAGTGGTATGTGGAGCCAATTCCTTGCAACTCAAATCTTAAGAGATACACCGAGCCAACCCAACATTAATTGCTGCTACAGTAGTGAGAACTCAGACAATGAATAACCAAGACAGAAAACCACGTTAGAAAAGACGGGAACAGACGCGCTCTGCTGAGCTCTGATTATCACATAGCAAAATTCCCTTATCTGCCGGTGCTGCGGACATACATTACCAAGCTGTCTTCTTAAGCACAAGGACATAATCTGGCATACCGGAGGCGATGGCTCGTTTTTTCGACGTCCCGTCGTGGTGATGATAATGTCACGAAAATAGCCCAAAACAAATTATCCCGGTCTGGTTGTTCCAGTCTAAAGCCTTCCTAGCAATACAAATGCGTCTCTGAGGGAGACGAAGAAGGCTCGCCACACAATCACTGACGGTACAGTGATTGATTTTAACAAGCGAAGTCACACAATAACTCTGATACAGTCAACTTTAGTCAAAACTGCTCAAGACAGACAACATAGGTCACTTGTATGCGGAATGCTCAATTGCCAACTGTACTCGGAAAGTTACATTGAAGTCGAAACTTCAGCAACTTCGTCAAACAGTTACAATTAAATGGAAGTATATTAGATAGCCAACGGAAGGCAGATTGTCCAGAGCAGCGAGAGCTCAGTCTTGAAACCTACCCCGACCGAAAGGCGACACTCCACTATACCAAGAGGACCCATACAAGCCAAACACAGAACATTGCCGCCACCACCACAGTGGCCGTGGTTAAACGTGCCAATCAGCAACTCGAAAACCGGTGGAAAATTCCACTCTATTGCCGAAGCCCTACTATTCCACCAATGGAGATACTTGGCGCCAATTTCTGCGCCGATTTTTCTACGTCACGGAGCTATCCCCTGATCAAGCCAATCACAGTTATGATTTTGCAGAAATGCAGGAATTTGCCCGTCAAGACTGCCTGGGAACACAAGTCATTCCCACGCCTCGCTGGTAGCCCATCAGAAAGTGTTTTCACTAAGTTTCTGCGAAGTAACGGAATCTCTAAACCCCAGCCGCTCCTTCAGGCCCCTCGGGGCGTGTCGCCCCCGCTCTTATGACAATGACGGCGTCTGGACAGCATCCACTCGGCTCCCTCACACCCATCGGTATAGCCCTTTCAAGATCAGCGGAACCCGCCTGTCACTGGACCACACGGGTGACGAGAGACGCTGCTTGGGAAGTCCGCGTGTGAAGGAATAGCAACTTCTCACCACATGTAATTAGAGAGGAAAATATTCATATCTTCTGAGTTCTCAATACTAGCCTTGTAATGACCAAACTCGGCTATATTTCCCCAAATCGAATTACTCAGTGTATGATTTAAATATGAGGGGGGGGGGGGGGCAAGTCACTGTGCACGACGTAAAGGTGTGCCACCTCTCAATCTGAGTACTGTCTTCTTGTCACTGAGTCTGTAGAATTAATATGGAGTGTCGGCTTCTGCTGGTGTTTTTTTGATTACTGCACCCAGGACTGATATTTGATTATTTTGGCTCATCCTATTATTCTTTTACAGATTGGATAATTGTTTGTTGTATATTGGATTGTGACGCTCGCATTGCAAAGTTAAAACTATTCTGAGGATCAGAGGATTTGAATATGTCTTCTGCTGTATTAGACATTATGTTTACGTTTGTATTTTGCTTATGTTTCATCTTGTGCGTTGTAGTCATATGAAATATTCAGTCGTATCTTTACTGGTCTTCCAGCGGCAGTGATATGTGATAAGCCGAATTCATACTTTAATCAAACTGTGACTTATAATTAGATATTCTTCGCATGTAACCAAAAAACGTGTTTTATTTTGTTCCATGAACGGCGCAGTCAGAAACTGGCAGTGACGGCAGTCTTCACATCCGAGAGAGCGGTTAACGCCACCGGACATACTCGTCTTCCAACTCGACGGCCACAGGGATGAAGAGGATGCCAAGACCGTCAAGTTCTGGCTATTTCCATTTAAAAGCAACGTAAAAAGAAGTAAAGATATAATTTGTACTCAAAAAACTTTCAATCGGTTTGGAGATCTTGATAGATCAAGAGTTGTAATATGATCTTGTTATTAACAGTTATTTCGTTACACTACGCTATATGCATTGTGTCCACATGAAACTTTTGTGAAGTTTTTGGAATTAATTCGAAGATTTTGGTGTTCCGATTTATTGTGAAAATTTTGTGAAGAGAATCTTGGAAGAACTGATGCTAAAAAGAAAGTAAAGCCCTTTTACGAAAATACATATTAAAGACGAGAATGAATTTGACGCTGATGAAAAGATAAGTTATCTTTGGATTCTAAAAAAATTCACGCAAATGGACTTCGTGAGTCTCATTGGTGAAATAAAATCTGTGCAAAGTGGTAATTGATACTGACATCTTATTTAGTTACAAACGTTCTAAACAGTTCAGTGAAGTGCATGTCTATATTTGAACACGATTTGCATTTAATTTGCAATGATATTACATTTCAGAGAGCGTATCATTATATTCGACGGAGGTAACTATGATCTCTAGTGGAAATATTACGTGAAATAAAAGTTTTAAATGTTTGAACTTTCGTAATATTATAGGCCCATATCTCTCAAATAAGTGAAGAATATTTCGAATCCATGTGCCAATGCTTATAAAGAAACTGACGGTACGCTAATTAAACGTTTTTAGTGAACAGAGATATTGTGACTAGTCGATTCGACGGATCGTAAAGAATATTGTTGTTAAGCGTGATCTTTGGATCGATATAGCAACAGGAAAATCAACGAATCCGGTTGCGACTGATTTCAGAATGTGCTTGTAAAAATAGCATTGTAGAAAAATAACATTATAAAAATAATGCCCACATTCACAACGCGAAAGCGTACAAGAACCTGTCAATATTAAGTTATCTTCGGATGATTGCGAGATAGCGATACGATATTTGTACGTGTAACTTGTAATCTGACGAAGAGTAGCTACGCCGCCTTAAGTACGTACTGCTGCAACTATCCTGCAGTGATGTGAGCAGCTGCAGATACGCCGTAAAATAGAGGCGAGCAGAGAAACAATATAGCTTTGATGTCAATTAATTTTTAAAGAGAATGAAATAATATTCGGAAAAACTCGAGTAATACCGCGCGCTCTTTAGGGGATCAGATGAAAAGCATAAGATGCTCTCGTTTTTAACGAGCATAATGAGCATAATATTATAATTAAAAACAATAATGATGGAAATTCCTAACTTACACGTAGCGCAGTTATTCTGCGTGAGATATGTGTAACGCAAAAGCTTATTGCAAGGATTTCACCGTATAGTTAAATATTGAAATCACTGAAAGTATTACAGTCAGCCGTCTCTGAACTCCTTCCATATCCGAATCCGAGAAATACATTTCAGTACTGGAACTGTTATCTGCTATACTGATTACGAAACAATCAGTGGAATTCAGCAATCCAGGCGTCATATTTTCTCCTTCTTTTATCACGTGCCGTTCTGTATGCATCCTGCCAATCTTCGGCAGTGATGTGTGAAAGAGCTTCATGCATTAATTACAGTACGTCTGTCGGCTTTAATGGCTTATTTCTCTCCCATAATTTGGCTCCAGATCAGTTCTTTTGCGTTCATACTGCAGTAGTACAGTGGCAACTGTAAAAATGCAGAATTTGTATGGCGTGCTCGGTGCTGCGAAAACTACTGTTTTCCATGTTTCCGCCACGCTTATCACTCTGGCTCATGTAAGACCACTTCTGTTGTGTAAAACAATGGTCATGGTCCAGATAAAGACTATTCGATTTTTCATTTTTGTCCTAAAATTTGATGTATTACGTTTTCTTAATTTGAACAATCTTTGTTAATAATATTTTATAAAATATCGATAATCAAGAAATTATATTTGCAATGTAAACTGAAATTTTGATTGCAATATCTAATTAGAAATAAGATTACGTGCACTTTTCATTAAAATGATGATTAGATATGTCCTGATTAGCATATATTTGATGCATTTTACATTTAAAAGATGTAGGTATTCCAGACTGAACGAAAAAACGAAGACCATGGAGAGATTTGAGCCATCGTCCAAAGATTGCACCGTTTTACCATACCGCAAGATTACCAACTCTGTGCATTTCGTTTTCAAACAACTGAAGTACATATAATTACTTGGAAAAATTCAGAGCTGATTTTTTTCTGTAAATTTATGATAAACGTTAAGAAGAACCTCTTTCTCGCCACCTTTAACGGTGTTCCACGGCCGTGTTTCACTAAGGAGCAGCCATTTTCTCACTACGTATAAACAGCGCGGCAATCAGAGCACAACAGTACAGACTGTGACTGCACACGATTTTTGAAATAAAAACTACATAGCTCAAGTATGGTTAAGATTTGGTTTACCGTAACATAATAATAAGATATCTCCTCATACACTGGATCTACTTCCAAGAGGGTAACAACTCAGTGTACATTTGCTACGGCTGCTGACAAATCATTGTGTTTGTATTTGTTTACATCAAACTGCCACTCAAGAGTAACAAAATTTGGAGGCGTGTGTCTGTAGTTCAACCATGCCTAGACGGTCAATACCGCGGTTCGATCGCGTCCGCATTGTTACTTTGTGCCAGAAAGGGCTCTCAACAAGGCAAGTGTCCAGGTGTCTCGGAGTGAACCAAAGCGATGTTGTTCGGACATGGAAGAGATACAGAGAGACAGGAACTGTCGATGGCATGCTTCACTCAGGCCGCCCAAGGCAGTGGATGACGGACACCTACGGATTATGGCTCGGAGGAATGCTGACAACAACGCCACCATGATGAATAATGCTTTTCGTGCAGCCATAGGTCGTCGTGTTACGACTCAAACTGTGCGCAGTAGCCTGCATGATGCGCAACTTCACTACCGACGTCCATGGCGATGTCCATCAAGCCGGCCTGTGTGGCCGAGCGGTTCTAGGCGCTTCAGTCTGGACCCGCGCGACCGCTGCGGTCGCAGGTTCGAATCCTGCCTTGAGCATGGATGTGTGTGATGTCCTTGGGTTAGTTAGGTTTAAGTAGTTCTAAGTTCTAGGGGACTGATGACCTCAGATGTTAAGTCCAATAGTGCTCAGAGCCATTTCTGATGTCCATCATTGCAACCATGACACCATGCAGCGCGGTACCGATGGGCCCAACAACATGCCGAATGGACCGCTCAGTATTGGCATTAGGTATTCTTCGCCGATGAGTGCTGCTTATGCCTTCAACCAGGCAATCGTCGGAGACATGTTTGGAGGCAACCCGATCAGACTGAACCCCTTAGACAGACTGTCCAGCAAGTGCAGCAAGGTGAAGGTTCCCTGATTTTTTTTTTTGGGGGGGGGGGGGGGGTGGCATTATGTAGGGCAGACATACGACGTTGGTGATCATGGAAGACGCCGGAATGGCTGCACGATATGTGAATGTCATCCTCCAACCTATAGTGCAACCATATCGGCAGCATATTGGCGAGGCATTCGTCTTCATGGACGACAATTCGCGCCCCCGTCGTGCACATTTTGTGAATGACTTCCTTTAAGATAACGACGTCGCTCGACTAGAGTGGCCAGCATGTTCTCCAGACATGAACCCTATCAAACATGCCTGGGATAGATTGAAAAGGGCTGTTTATGGACGACATGTCCCACCAACCACTCTGAGGGATGTACGCTGAATCGCCGTTGAAGAGTGGGAACTTCTGAACCAACAGTGCCTTGATGAACTTGTGGATAGTATGCCATGACGACAACAAGCATGTATCAATGCAAGAGGACGTGCTACTGGGTATTAGAGATACCGGTGTGTACAGCAACCTGGACCACCACCTCTGAAGGTCTTGCTATATAGTGGTACAACATGCATCTGTGGTTTTCATGAGCAATTAAAAGGGTGGAAATGATGTTTTTGTTGATCTCTATTCCAATTTTCTGTACAGGGTCCGGCACTCGCGGAACCGAGGTGATGCAAAACTTTTTTTGATGTGTGTATATCTACCGACAGCTAGTGCATTTCACCTGGAACTAAATGCTAACTTGCGTACACACTATAACGAGTAACAACAACTAGTACAAAAAAGAAAAATGCTTAATAGATAAATCTTTAATTTCAGAGAAATATCTTCTGAGGTTACAGTACTTTCATTTTAGATCACAATTTTTACAACTTTCGAAGAATGCGCAACGGATTAAGAGGGCCACTGTATGGCACAAGAGAAATAAGCCGCCACTCAAATCATAGGCCGTCTGCAGTTCTACACGGAGGGATTTATTGTCTTTTCCAGTAAAACTTCGCGTTGGCAGCTGACTCGCCAAAATGGTCTGATGTATGAGCTACTTTACCAGCCTCCTTGGCTGTCTCTATGAACCTTGATTTCTCGCTGCATTCATTCGTTGTTTTTTTTTTTCGTGCTATGAATGAGAAAGAAAAGTAGGTAATCCTTCGTAGCATTCTGTCCTATTTCAGTTGAGTGCTTTATAGAAAGAACAATTAGAGGTGCTTCTTCCCCGATATTAATCATATGTTAAGTCGTAAATTCATTTATACAACAGGTCTGGTAATAGCGGCGATTGAAGATCATCTGTACAAATTAATAACGACAGTAGCAAAATACCTCATTCATTGATTTAATTATATTTTGTGACGAACCTATAAGGAACAGTTGCCTATTTTCATGGAGAACTATTTTACGAAAGGTAATGAATGTTGCAGAAAATAAAGAATTTTTGCGGATTGCTAGGAACTACTAGATGGTTCAAAATCAGTTCATTTCGTAGGTTTACAGTACTCACTGTACATAACTATGCGATCTAAACTATAAGTTAAAATGATAAATTTCATTAGTGCCAAACTTATTTAAAAACTTCCATGACCGATAGTGAGTGGATATCTCGTATTTCCGCTGGTAGCTCTCCGAACACTGACCGTATTGGGAATATTGTGTAATAAGCCTGTACAATCTACAATGAGCTTAAAAGAACTAGAAGAAAGCAGATTAAATCGTGTACCAGATTGTTTGGATGCCTTACCGATTAATATTGACAAGTCCGTTCTGATAGCTGCGTTGGAGCATCATGAAGCTAAGATAATCGATGCGCTGTAATTGATCTATTACACCGAGCTGCAGAGACAAACACCAAGGGAAAAGATAAATTTAAGCTCATAGACATTGTCCATTCAGAGCGAGACAAGTATTGTGCCATAGTCCCTAATAAAGGATACTTGATTTCGTGTTGCGATCTGATACCTCAGTACCAGAAGGAACAATGGTGTGATGTGTAGAAGCTAATAATGCAGCGACGCCGTCTCGTGAATGCCCATATTGTGCGCCACAGAAACAATACAAGCGACCGACGTCTCCGAAGCGTTCCGAGAAGACGCGGCCTATAAAATAAAAACGTCACCTGAGCAGCTAAGATCGCGGCTGAAACGTTATCCAAGTTTTTAATACCTAACAGCGACGACTAGCGATGGCCGCATTACGCACATATTGTAGCCCAAACAAAACGTGTCAGCCTGATTTCAGAGAGTCTTTAGCAGTTTCCTAAGACAATCTTCAATAAGAATTGCTTATTCGGGACGAGCAAAGAATTCCCGGCACAACAGTGCGCCCATTCGTTACTTGACTTACGTATTGGAAGTAAAAGAACAGCGACTACAGTGAAAACTAGGTCGAGATTTTTCTTTCAGAGTATTAGTCTAACACGTCTACACGGCCGTGTAGCAACGGCAGTTCTCTCGGAATTGCTACTGAAGTTCGGTGATCTAATCGCCTTGAATTATTTGAGCGTCAGTCAGGAGGAAAAAGGAAGCAGCATGCTGCGCCGTTAAACTACTGTCCTTGTCCCTTCAGCGCCGGCCGTAGTGGCCGAGCGGTTCTAGGCGCTACAGTCTGGAACCGCGCGACCGCTACGGTCGCAGGTTCGACTCCTGCCTCGGGCATGGGTGTGTGTGATGTCCTTAGGTTAGTTAGGTTTAAGTAGTTCTAAGTTCTAGGGGACTGATGACCTCAGAAGTTAAGTCCCATAGTGCTCAGAGCCATTTGAACCATTTTTTTGTCCCTTCAGCTACTCAGTATGACTGGAGGAATCTGTGAGATGGGCGGACACTGAACAGGGGTTCCAGTCCTTTGCGAACCCATATACATTACAGCAGCAGACATCGACAGCACGCCTTCGAAACGCTTTAACAGATGAATTAGACGAATTCCACTAGGGTGTCAGCCGGCCGCGGTGGCCGTGCGGTTCTGGCGCTGCAGTCCGGAACCGCGAGGCTGCTACGGTCGCAGGTTCGAATCCTGCCTCGGGCATGGGTGTGTGTGATGTCCTTAGGTTAGTTAGGTTTAAGTAGTGCTAAGTTCTAGGGGACTTATGATCTAAGATGTTGAGTCCCATAGTGCTCAGAGCCATTTGAACCATTTGAACCACTAGGGTGTCAACCAACTAGAGTCCATGGATAAAGTAGCGTCACAGCACGTGATACCATAAGGAACAGTTGAAAACGAGACAGATGGACAAGAATAATCGCCGTAACTATTAACACACTTATCCCACTGTGAGACATGACGGCCAATCCCTTGATGGAAAATTATTTACGGTTGCACACGGAACCGTAATTGTACCCATGTGATCACTTCTTTGTCTGAAGCAAATTGACGGCCTTGAACATCTTTTTTCATGACTCCGAAAATATGAAAATCGCATAGAGAGAGATCGGGACTGTATGGAGGATGTGTGGCCGGACTCACAAGTTGGCAAGGTTGTTTCGGCTATGCTGCAAAAGTTTTCGTTGGGGAGCCGTTACACATCCTCCATGCAGTCCCGATCTCTCCCCAAGAGATTTTGGGGGCACTGGAAAGGAGATCCGTGGTCGTCAATTTGCTTCGGACAAAGAGATGCACGCTTGGGTACAGTTATGGTTCAGCAGGTAGCCGCAAACATTTTTGCATGGCGGCATTGACCGTCTTGTTGACAGTGAGATAAATGCTATGGCGATTGCTTTTGAAATAACGAACAGTTTATTTACTTTTTTCCATCCGTCTCGTTTTAATTTGACTACCCCTTGTGCGCTAGTCGCACAAGACAAATACCGAAAACAATTGAATGACGATGTTACTGAGCAACACAGAGCAAAATCAAGATGCTCAGAGGTAAGAGAGGTCTCACCAATACCTTCCCAATAGCCGGAATGTGATGGCGACCTGTGCATTTAATGACGTAGCGAAAAATGATCATCTAAAAGCGTTTCAGAAGCACCTGTAGCCACGGACACCGAGCCATTTAGACGTTCGTGAAAGCAAAGGTAAAGAACTTCGAGAAATTTCGCCCTATGATTATAGGGAAACTATTTTGCGACTGAAAGTCGTTATTCACGAATAATGTTATTGTAATATTTTAGGTGTCTGTATTCCCGCGGATATGTCACACAGTCAAGGAATCATCCGAAACGTAGTTAAAAGCACAACTATTGACAAAATTAAAGAGGTTGCACAATCGGACGCGTCTTTGGCCAGCATCAAACGATCCACCAAGAAGGTGGAGCACATGGGCGTGAGCAGAAATTTATGCAGAGCAGATGGCTTTGAAGGAGGGGGGGGGGGGGTGGGGATGGGTTGGCACAAGGCTCTAAACTTGTCATTTTTTTATATGGGTGAGTTAGTAAGATCGAGACGTGACAGGTCACAAGAACAATTGGCGGAACGTAGGGGTTTAGCGGAATCACCGGACTCCAGTTACAGAAGTGTGTGACAGTTCTGTAATTAATGAAAATTCTGTACTCCAGATTTCAGGAGGGAGGGGAAGAGAGTACGTTATCCCTCTTGCTCCCTCGAGGGCGCCTATGGTAGTGCAAGATAACAAAACACTTATTATTTAACTTTAGACATGTTTGTTGACATTCGATCGTCAAGATCAGCCAGCTTATGTTATTATTCACAGAATTCTATGCTAGGTGTCAGAATACATCCCCGCTACAAAGTAGTGCTTCAACTGCCTCCGCTTAGAATATATCAGCCAATAATGAAAGAGTCACGTCAGGTGTTCTGATATTATTTTAACGTTTGTAACGTTGTCAAGAACAGGTTTCAAATAGAATTAAAATCACCTGCAAGTGACAAGATGTTAGTGAATTCAAGCGTGTGGTAGTGCTTCGGTTGCCTCCACTTCGGATGTAGCAGCAAATAACGCAAGTGTCCAGCCAGGTGTTCTGAATTTGCTGGTTCCCATCCACTTCAGTTTTGTAGCATTTCTTCTATTAAAAGTATCAACTGCACAACACCATAACTAACAGAGATAATACCAACACTTACACCGATAGCCATGGTTTTCATTTCTTCCAATTATCCCAAACCCATAATCGCCTGCCCAACGGGTACAGGTCTGCACAGATGTAAAAAAAATGCTATTCTTATCGCATCCGCAAGTCTGTTTTCCAGGTCCGCATCCTTGGATACCAAAATTTTGTCGGACCTCGTAATTTACATTCTGTAATTAACAATAAAAATGCCGATAACGATGAAATAGTAATACAACTAAAGTCTGTCGCACTGATTCGTTGCATTAGTCGCCTCTCGTGCCGGGGTTCCACGCGGAAGATAGGCGATTTTCTTTAAATTTCTCAAAATGGTATCTGGGTGAAGTAGCAATTCCTTTATCTTAGCACTGTACTTTCATCCCACATCAATAAGGAACTGTGCTGTCTCAAAAAAACCACCTCTCCATGCGATTTCGATAGGCAAAACTGTCTTTATAGACATGTTGTGTTTGTTTTTTTGAGGCAGCCCCTTCATATCCAGGGGACTTACAATTCTAGCAGCTCTGCTACTCTTAAAAAACATTTTTACTATTCCGTGCAGCTTTACACTTACGTGTTAACAAATTTGATGTTCTGCCTTTGTTTCCGCGGTGGGAACACGCATTTTTACTGGTAAAATAAGTACTCTATCCTTGCTTTCTTTCTTGCATCAAAAACTTAACCAAATTTCTGTGAAATCGACTATTTCAGTTTTGTCTCTCACATTAGCGTACAGCCACTTTGCTTCACCTTACACGAAATTATGTCCAAGTTGCTATACTTCTAATGCGCTCTTCGTGTGTGTATCCAAGGATATCAGCATACCCTCAGACAACTTGCTACAAGTCATCAGCCAATTTCAGAGCACATCAGTGTAGTGACATTCCTTCGAGCTAGAAAAACAACCAAGATCTGATTGACAACATCTGCAGGCCTGCTTTAGCATTAATATATCAGAGTGCCCGAGGTCAACTGAATCTGCAAGATTATGACTGGGAGTGAAATTCTCCAATGGAACCCATAGTCAACCAGATGTAACAGAGATGACCTGTTCCATGCAACGTATCGTTCCTCAGTCGATTCTGACGATTGCAGAGACATTGTTCAAGCTTAACTCTCAGCTTAAATTCTCCAGATATAATTCGAGAAGACTGGATTTATGGGAAGAATGGCACCACCGTTTTAATCCGAGATACCTGCAAGTAAAGGTACTGTGTACGCTGCGATCACCAATCAAGCCTACGGCAGCTCGTATAAAATTATTAGGACGCTGATTTACAGTCGTGTCACTTTACTGCCTACGGAGATGAGTTATATCAGATGACGTACGGGTTGAAATACTTGTACTGTAACACTCCCGCCACCTTACTTAATTTGGAGTCGCCCTAATTATCACGCTACAACGTTAATAGAAGACTAAAACATAACTTTTTTAAGCGACCTTTCCCGTACTGTATTAGCTTCACTTTATCGAAGAAGCTCAGCTGCCGACATGTTCATCTCGCCATCGCGCTCAAATGTGTGATTGGGAAGTACTGAAAGATTCTATGGTACCAGGTCATTATTTCTTCCTGCTCACTTTGGCAGCAAGCTCGCCTCCTCTGAGCCAAATAGCAGCAAATGAAGCAGTGACCACAACGCTGACTGGAAAAGCTGTTCGACTCGGATAGAGAAATGACAATTTCGCCACCCCTAACGCAAATCGTTCGAGGGAAAACTGTTTATCGTCTTCGCAATGGACAACTTGCGATGTGGTGACACCATTAATGCACTCGGGCCATTGGTGTAAGATCAGCTTTAAGAGGACACCAGTCGACCGGGGAAATGTACCTAAAACAAGAACTAAGTGATTACTGAAATAGTTGTAAAATTGACTCCTGGAAGTTGTCCTGTGTCTTACAGACGCTAGGTGTTAAGGTGGTGAACAGATGGCGTACAGTCTAGAGACAAGAGACTAAGAAAGAGAATACACTAAAAAACTCGAAAATATACTTACAGGATGGATGGGAAGACTTTCAGACGCAGCCACGTCAACATCTGTGTAACCTGAAAAATGGTTCAAATGGCTCTGAGCACTATGGGACTTAACATCTATGGTCATCAGTCCCCTAGAACTTAGAACTACTTAAACCTAACTAACCTAAGGACAGCACACAACACCCAGCCATCACGAGGCAGAGAAAATCCCTGACCCCGCCTGGAATCGAACCCGGGAACCCGGGCGTGGGAAGCGAGAACGCTACCGCATGTAACCTGAAAAATTTCGGTTGATCCTTTCCTATGCAGCCCCATTACAATTAGTTAACTTCAACTGGCAATCCACCATAGGTTTAATACTGCCCCAGGACTGACAGCATTTGTTTCTTGATGGTGTAACACTTGTCTTACAGAAACTGCTACTTATCCTCAATGAATGTGAGACCTATATAATCGCTCCCAATAACATGGATCACAAAAATCATTGCGCTCACACTGAAACAAGGAAAAGTATCTAGTCTCGCCGGGTCTTATACGCCAGCTGTACCTGTCTCATAATTCACCGAAACTTTAGAACGGCTTGTTAAAACATGAGTGGCATGGTGGCTGGAACTCTGTTAATTACTGTCAAGAAACCCAACATGGCCTCGGAAAAGGAGGGAAGACATATGACAATCGCCCAATGTTAAGGATTGACATCTCGGTAGTGTTCGTCCGGAACATCTTCTTCGCGTAGTCTTCTCCTACGTGTTGAGTTGAGGCGTAAATTAATACTTATACTGCGAGACTGAGAAATAAAATAAAAACGAAAGGTCGTTTATTTTCCAGATGGTATCCCAATTTCCCGAATCACGGCATCCTGTGCAGTTTACTATCACTAACATAAGATAACGTACGCATGTAGGACAGATCATTAGAACATTACAGAAAATGTGCAAGGAACGTCAGCAGCACCTTCGATCGGAACATCCATGTAAACCAGCTGTCACTGAGAATCTCATAGAATATTACTACGAAACGAAATACGAGAGATCAGTTTAGTGGCACGGATTCCAGGTTCTTGGAGAGAGTAATTAAGGAGTGTCTCGAAATAAGGATCACAGAAGAGCACAGACACAGGGACAGAAGTATGTTTACGGGATAACTGAACAGAAAGACCTTTTTACAGAATTTGATGGGTTCCAATGGTTGTACTGACACGTAACCTGTCGGTGTGTAGTCCCCAAAGTCTGTTGAGTTTTCTTTTTGTTTCCTTTTCCAACTACATTTACTGTGCTGACTAGATTTTTTTTAGCTGTAAGTTATTTGCGTATGTGCATACTGTAAAATAATATTAAATTGTTGTGCAGATTGTTTCTATCGTGAAATTTCTATGTGGATGTTTTTGTATTTATAATAAATCTTAAGATTATAGTTGATAAACCAAAACCAATTAAAAAAGGAAGAGGAGTGTAGTGGACGTCAGATGTCAAAACAGCGTGTAAATAGGAGCGCTGCAGCAGAGAAAATTTCATAATGTGCTTAGAGTTGTTACATTACTTCTCTCTCGATCTTTTCTTTCTTTTCTTTTTGCGAACTGACATAATGTATCTCTCTGAGTGTGACACACAACGTTTCTTTCCATTCGTCGTGTTATTCAAACTGACGGCCCAAGGTGACAGCGGAGAGTTTAAAAGTGTGCGGTAAATAGTATAGAAATACGTGAAATACAGCTTACCAGGTAACCTCGGTATGATAAAACATATTATGATATGCTTCAGGAGGACGGAACATAGATGCCGAAACAACGCCACCACCATCACCACACCACCACCACTATCTTCATCGGACACTAAAAGCAACATATTGTTGATGTAACCATCTTTCTGTATCTCTCTTCCCTCGCCAACTTTACCATTTGCTGCAATTCATTCCACTGATAATCCTTTGTTAAACAAACGTTCTGTGCCTGCTATAATTTATCCTCCCACCTGGAAAATGATTATGCGTTATTTGTTCCATATGGTTAGCAAGAAAGGAGAGAAGACGAATTATCTCAATGACGAGAACGAATTATCATTGTATCAGCACAATCTCCAGCCATGTACAAAATTTTGAAACAGTATGTAATTATTGGTTCGCTACAAATAGTGACGCATGACCGTGGAAACTAATGTATTTCAGGGCTAATATAAGCGTAGGAAAGTAATAGTTTTTTTACGTAGATCAGACTTCAAATAACGAAATACCGAAAAAATGCATGTTCTTTTTATTGATCATGCAGTGTGCATTTAAGGGCTGCTGATCAGTAGCATCACTGTATTAGTAACACCAACGTCGTTTACGCCCACGATTACAGATCTGAAAAATACAGTCAAAAACAAGGTTAGGTCAGGGAATATTGACAACATTAGACCTCGCTAAACGATGTTTAAGCCAAATGTAATTAGTCTGAGCTATACAACAGCATCGCCTTCTGCTATCCGTGCCCACAGACCAGGCGCCAAGACACAAGTGATACGAGAAAAAGTAAACCGGGAGTACGAAATGTTTACAGACAAACACGCAACGAAAAAATTAATGTCCACAGTGTATGAATCCTGCGAGGCTGTCGATTTATTTTTGTGAAGCTTCGAGAATGTAATGTCTTATTATACTGCCTCATGATTTTTTTTCCTAGAATTTTTCCTCATCATATTTTTTTTATTAAACTGTTACGTCGAATTAGACGAATTTAGATTTTGTTCTCGAGATCATATTAAACAATGTTCTTTTGTCTTTAATTAATTTTTTTAGTTGCTCAATGGATTTTCTTCTAGCCCATGCGGTAGCTCTTCTGAATGTCCACGTTTTTGTTGCTCTCTCTCTCTCTCTCTCTCTCTCTCTCTCTCTCTCTCTCTCTCTCTTTGTTTTTTTCCTCGTCCCCCAGATCCATAATTCACAGCCTACCGTAAAATGTTGCAAATAAAAGTCTTCAATTTGTTTCTTGTTTCAATATCAATGTTTTTGTTCGTTAATAACTTACTCTGATTTATGAACTTTGTGTGGTCATTGCAAAACTTCTGTTATTGTACTTCCCTAGCAGCAAAACGCATATATTACCAAGCCAAAAAAGGCAAAGAAAAATTTTTAGCGTTACGCAGAGGGCGGAACTACAGAAACCATACTTGCCTTCCATAATTCACAGCCTACCGTAAAATGTTGCAAATAAAAGTCTTCAATTTGTTTCTTGTTTCAATATCAATGTTTTTGTTCGTTAATAACTTACTCTGATTTATGAACTTTGTGTGGTCATTGCAAGACTTCTGTTATTGTACTTCCCTAGCAGCAAAACGCATATATTACCAAGCCAAAAAAGGCAAAGAAAAATTTTTAGCGTTACGCAGAGGGCGGAACTACAGAAACCATACTTGCCTTCCATAATTCACAGCCTACCGTAAAATGTTGCAAATAAAAGTCTTCAATTTGTTTCTTGTTTCAATATCAATGTTTTTGTTCGTTAATAACTTACTCTGATTTATGAACTTTGTGTGGTCATTGCAAGACTTCTGTTATTGTACTTCCCTAGCAGCAAAACGCATATATTACCAAGCCAAAAAAGGCAAAGAAAAATGTTTAGCGTTACGCAGAGGGCGGAACTACAGAAACCATACTTGCCTTCCATAATTCACAGCCTACCGTAAAATGTTGCAAATAAAAGTCTTCAATTTGTTTCTTGTTTCAATATCAATGTTTTTGTTCGTTAATAACTTACTCTGATTTATGAACTTTGTGTGGTCATTGCAAGACTTCTGTTATTGTACTTCCCTAGCAGCAAAACGGATATATTACCAAGCCAAAAAAGGCAAAGAAAAATGTTTAGCGTTACGCAGAGGGCGGAACTACAGAAACCATACTTGCCTTAATTGTGTTGTAAGCCTTGTCACGACACAAGCAAGTCTTCATAGAGTTGTAACAGCTCAGTATGTCATTTCGTGGAGCCTGCTCGTAAAAATTAGTCTTGCGAGACACGCAGTCGGGGCTGACTGTAGTGGCGTATTAGCTGCAGCTCTAGACAGAGCTTATTGTTGTATGCGGAGGTAGCCGCGGGACCCTCCCGCCAGGCTGCTGGCCCATTTCAATTACAAAGGCGGAATGAAGTAGAGAGAGCCCGCTGCCATGTGGTGTAGCGACCGGCGACCAGCGAACCTGGCCCCTCCCCCTGCGTGCACACTATTATTGTCCGCCGCACTGATACTGATACTGCGTGCAGGGGTGCGTAGGCCACGCCCCGAGCCGCTCCTGCGTCGTGAATAAGTCACGGGCCCTAGGAGGGGCAGCCAAGCCGCGGGACTGCCATCGTGACGGCCGCAGCGCATCTGCGAGGCTCGTCCAATACCGGATATTTCCAGCCACGCCACTTCACAGGACAATCAGATCGTGAATCCGGGTAACCTCCACTGCCAGTGACTTCGTGCAGGAAATTCTTGAACAACTACCATGTCTTTCCAGAATGGAGATAATCCCTTACTGCTACAAAATGGTGTTAGCAACTGTAAGTTCTCTCCATAGTCAGCAGAGAGGAACGAGGTTTGAATCTGTCGCGAGCCATGTAAAGTAGGAGGAGTAGGGGGGGGGGGGGGGGGGCGTGCCACATGGTTGTACTCGGGGCCCATTGCTTTTCTTAATGTACAGGGTGAAGATTAATGGTGGTGGTAGTTAGTGTTTAACGTCCCGTCGACAACGAGGTCATTAGAGACGGAGCGCAAGCTCGGGTTAGGGAAGAATTGGGAAGGGAATCGGCCGTGCCATTTCAAAGGAACCATCCCGGCATTTGCCTGAAACGATTTAGGGAAATCACGGAAAACCTAAATCAGGATGGCCGGAGACGGGATTGATGAAGATTAATAAAATCGACAAAGGGCAGGAACGCATCCCAGATTGGATGTGGAGCAAAAGATGTCCAATGATCTTGTGTGGGTCCGGAAACGCATCGTTGCCACGGTAGATGGCGCTGACTACGTGTCAGGTGTTTCTTGTGTGTTGAAGGCTGTATGATCGACACAGGGTACTGTAAGCAGCAGAATGGCCCGATATTTGCGTCGAGAACAAGCCGCGGTGGTGTTTGTGTGCTGGCAAGCGGATGGGAACGGTCGAGAGGCAGCACGGCTGTACCAAAATAAGTACCCTCACAGAAACCGCTTCAAGCCCTTTATGGGCGTTTGGGCGATCAGACGACGAACGTGCAGGGAAGCGGCCGACTGTGCTCGCACCGGATTTGGAGAACCGAACTAAAGTCGGACTCTAGTACGAGCTCCAGGCAAGTGGCCTGCCAACGTGGTGTAAGCCAAAGTGCGATTCTGTGTGTCCTCTGCATGAAAGACGCTCCTATCCCTATCACCTGCAATCCCGTGGAGGCCACTTTGGAGTCCATTGTGATGTGGATGCGATGTAGCTCTGTACTGTGTACCGGGACGATTCGTTGTCGTTGCATGCATACTATTCATTACCAGATACATGCCGCGCGGTCTAGGGCGCCTTGTCACGGTCCGTGTGGCACCCCCCGTCGGAGGTTCGAGTCCTCCCTCGGGAATGGGTGTGTGTGCTGTCCAAAGCGTAAGTTAGTTTAAGTTAGATTAAGTAGTGTGTAGGATCAGCAGTTTGGTTCCATAAGACCTTACCACAAATTTCCAAAATTACCGGATACATGTTCATCGGACCTTCTTTCCTCGATTTCCAGTCAGAAATCCGTCCCTACAGTTTGTCGGTTTGTTCATCGTGTCTATCACTGATATGCCACTGCACATGACAGATGACACGAAAATTATTCTCTTTGCACGTGACAGAAGTGTTAGTATGACAGAGATAAATAATATATATGACGTGGCTAATAGGACAGTCAGCAGTACCAGCACGAGGCTTTCAGGGAACAGATTAACGTTTAATTGTAACAAAACGCAATGGATACAGTTTCTGACAAGAACTCTTGTAAAAGCGAAATTTTAGTGTTCGAAAGCGGTCTAATAGTGAAGTGAATCATTTCAAATTCTTAGGACTGAAAGTAGATGGAAGACTATCTTGGAAGCATCACGTTCAATATTTTGTGAAGGAACTGAACGCTGCTACCTTCACCATAAGAACTATCTCCATTATCTCTGAAGCTGAAGTGGGAACTTGTCTACTTTTCTTTTTTGAGCTCTATAATCTCGTATGGTGTTGTATTTTGCACCAATTCTGTGCATTCGCCCCGGGTATTCTCAGCCCAGAAAAAGTTGGTCACTGTTGTATCAGTTCGCGAAATACGTGTACGTTTGTATACGTGTCTGAAAATCTTACTTTGCCGTCCCTGTACATGTATTCTATCGGGGGCTTTGTTGTTCACAAAACTGACTCATTTAGAAATAACTGCAACACTCATTCAGTGATTACTAGACGGAAAAGCGATATGCTCTTGGTTAACACTTCATTAACCACTACACTGAAATATCTGCATTATTTAGCAGTTTTAATTTTTGACTGCTTGCAGAGTTACAGTAGAACTAAAAAGAAATTAAGTAATTAGCCTCAAGTACGAGGTATTTAAAATCAATTTGAAAGATTTCCTTCTGACACACTCCTTTTATTCTCTACAGGATTTCCTCGCAATAGCTGATGACTTTTCTCTGTAATGTGTCATTTATTCGAATAGTCTGCTTTTTCGTGTATTATTAGTTCTTTCTACATCTACTTTGCAATTTATAGTGAAGTGTCTGGCAGAGGGTCCATCGAACCATTTTCTACGTACTTCTCTAGTGTTCATTTTCTTTCTACGAGCGAGCGGTTGTATGTGATTGCTAAGTGCGGAACTATTGTATAAGTGTACTCTGAAAGGAACCTGACTTCTATAATCTGGACCGGAGGCCTTCACTTTATTAAGGGTTTCAACTTGCTTCGCTACACTGAGGATATCTACTTCTAAGTCACTCTTGTTGGCAGTTGTTCTTGCTTCGAATTTCAGAATATTTACTTCGTCTTCTCTTGTAAAGGAATTTCGTAAAACCTTAACTCTGCATTAGTGGCACTCTCGTCAATAATATCACCAGTGTTATGGCGCAGTGGAGGTATTGATTGCATCTTGCCGCTGGTGTACTTTACTTACTAGAGAGTTTCGTTCAGGAAACTATTTAAAGCACTGAAGTTTTATTTATAACTTTTTTAATATGCGTTCCGTAAACTATGGAGTGACTCGTTCCATATCGAAGTGGCTTTGGCTCACATGCTCCCCTGGAATATGATAAATAAATAAAAACAAGTTATGAATTGCTGACTTATTTCTGAACGAGACGCAGCAGGACTCCAATGTATTTTTGGTGAATTAAAGGAGGCCACTGTACCGACGGCAAATCATTTTTCGTTTCTGAGTTCGCTGTTCATTCATGTAACGCTGAAGTAATATCTTCATCTTCATAAGTACTCTGCAACCCACTGTACAATGCATGGCGGAGGGTGCTCCATCCCAGTTTTAGCGATTTCCGTTCTCATTCCGTTCGCATATTGAGCGAGATGATAGGACATCTGTTAAGATAACAGAGAATAACTTGCACACTGCTAGATAGGGCAGTATAGGGTTCAAGTCTTATTGACAAAGTTCACACAAGAGAGGAATTCGTGGCGGGCCACATCAAACCAGTTGGAAGACTGATGACTCAAAAAAACAATACTGAGTGGGAGAACAATGAGTGCCTACACGCCTCTGTAAGAACCCAAATCTCTCTTTCCTTACGCTTCTCATTATCGTTGCGCTAGATATACGGTCGTGGCAGCGACGTGGACGCGCAGTCTTCCTAGACTGCAGCATCACGGAATGAATCCAGCAGGATTTTACCCAGAACTGCGTAGCATATCTTCCAGACACACTCACTTGCGTTCCCCAACGACTTCTATTATACTTTCTTACGGCTTATACAGACCTGTTACAATGTTAACAGCGCGTCGCTGAATGCTCTGGTGTCTGTCGTGAACTAAACCTTGGAACAGTATTCTAAAACTGGTCGTGGTAATGTCGCACATGTCATTTCCTAACACATGCAAGACATTTTCCCAGAATCCTTCTAAAAAATATGATCATCCATTTCTCTTCCGTAATACCAGTTTTTTGCATTTGTTCCATTCACATCGCTAATTAATATTACTTCTAAATAGCTATATGATGTGACTTGCTCAAGTTGTTCACCACTATCTTCTACTTGAACACTATCGGCTTCTTTCTCTATCATTGGTATTAATTTGCATTTATCTACTTAATGCCTGTTGCTGAAATAAGCAATATTTCGGACTAGAATACTGTCAGTTTAAGCGTGTTAATGAAATACGCCTTAGTTCAGAGCGCCTGCAAAACTATTGGTTGTTAGATGCAGTTGAGATGAAACGACCGCTTAAAACCAGACGTAGGAAAATCAGATGTCGAACTGAGGTTCATTGGAGCTGGCTCTGAGCACTATGGGACTTAACTTCTGAGGGCATCAGTCCCTAGAACTTAGAACTACTTAAACCTAACTAACCTAAGGATAGCACACACATCCATGCCCGAGGCAGGATTCAAACCTGCGACCGTAACGGTCGCGCGGCTCCAGACTGTAGCCTAGAACCGCTCAGCGGTTCATTGGAAGGATCCTAACCAAATGCAATACTCTTACAAGGCCCTCGTTCGACCTATTCTTCAGTATCGCTAACCAGTCTGTGACCCTTACTATGTAGCATTATCGCAGGAGACAGAAGAGTCTCAAAATCAGCATGTTTCGTCGCAGGTTTGTTTTATAAATGTTTCGCAGATGCTCACCATAAAAACAGACGCTACAAGACCGGCATTCTCCTTAAGAATATTCCTAGAATGTGCTTTACGATATGTGTAGAGCAAGATATAACTTCCTCCACTTTACATCTCACGAAATCAGCTCTCATTTTGTAGTTTCTGATAGCTGCTCTATCTACGCACCAGTCGCGGATGGAGGAGGATAATGGCGAAAGACATACTGCTTAGACAAACCGATTAAGGCGAATAGACGGTGAAACTTACATTGCCCGAAAGCTGTTGCACAACGGGGGAAACGTAGTGATTTTCAAAATTTTAAATGGGAATATTGAATAAATTAGTACTGTCGAAAAAAGCTGCCGTAACTGAACATTTTATTGCCTAGAAAGATTCTTTTCTATTTGGCGCCTTTTCGGAGATATCTTCAAAAATACTCTTCCTGGCAACGCGCTACGGCACGCCACTAAACCGAAGCGGTTAGGAAGTTTTGACACCAGATAAACTCGCATTTCCTCACTGACAGTGTTGTTTCTCGCTGCTAACAAAAGGCCTTACAACAGTACGTTGTCACAGGTTTTTTTTTTGGTGGTCTTGAGTTTTTGTTACTTGTTGATTAACGACATATCCTAAACAAGAGGCATTTGATGTGCTGTTGGTGTTCAGACGATATCACCAAAATGGTCTACAGGTAGAGTGGGTTTATGCAGAGAGATATCAAGATTGTCCACACAGGTCACGACCTGTTTTTCAGCACGTGTAGGTAAGGATTCACTACAGCGGCTAGGTGCAACGGCCCATAACGGTAGCAAGCAAGTCTGAAGAGCTGTAAAGACGACAGCAGGAAAGATACTCTTGCTGCTATAAGTTTCGACCCAGATCTTTCTACAAGAAGACAAGAACAGGATTCCAGTGTTAGGAGTTTCGTGGACAATTCTACGTAGTAGTTGTTTAAGTTCTCACCACGTCATTGTGCGTAAGGAATTATCATAGACGATTTCCATATAAGAATCGCCTTCTGCAACCTGGTTTCTACATAAAAATCTGGAATCTTCTTGTAGAAATCATAAACAACCATTCAGCTGCCAACTGGAAGATTTATTAAAGCCCCTTTACCATTGTTTTAACGTTTGTAAAAATATCTTCTTCACAAGGAACTATAGACATCTGGATTACATGTTGTGGCAGGGGCACATTAAAATATAGCCGAAAAGCGATAGTCAAATATAAAATTTCACCTCCATAATAATTTAAAACATGTACAACATGACTGGCGACTCCATGGAGTGTTCTGTGCACCACGACCAAATAATGGACAGAATTGGAAGATCAACATTGGTCGTATTTTTTTGTTTTATCCGATTTTGCGGATAATAAAACAAAAAATACGACCAATGCTGATTCTCCTTCCAATTCTATGTACAACATGGTTGTTGTCATATACTTCCTCACCAATGTACAGCTAGAACACTAGCTAGAAGCTTCAATTGCAGTGAGTCTCGCCATATCTCATCTGAATACACTCTACAACCACAAAGACTCTGAGCGATTTGTTTTGCTTTGTTTTGTTTCAGGGCGCAAAAACAACTAGGGCTTTACGCGCCCATGTCAGAACCGTAGAAGACGAAGACAAAAAGGAGTTAGGAACGACTACACGTTAAACAAAGTCGACGAAAGGAAAGACAGCTAAAAACAGTGACTTGGAGAAAGGTCCACAGAATACGCCATACAGAAACGGATGTCCTGAACGAAAGATTAAATGTCCTCCGCCATAATGTTATGACGGATAAAAAGCAAAACACGGTCGACAGCCCGTGCGTCGTTCACTAAAACGGCCGATAACTCAGACGGCACACAAAAATGAGAACGTAAGTGGTTAAAAAAGGGCATTCCGTCAGGAAATGAGGAACAGTGAAAAGAGTGAGCAAGTGACAGCTTTCCTGCAGCCGTTGCTCTATGTGAAGGACGGTTTACAGCACACAGAGGCTCTGAAGGGCACTGAGAGAGTCGCAGCACATGACACAATTGAAAAGCCTGTGGTGTTGGGTGTACTGCTTCGCCTGATACAGGACAAAGAGCTTCGCTGTAAACACTGAGCCGTGTTCAGGAAGCCGATACCGAAAAACGTCAGTGCCAATGATGAAGGCACAATCGACATGACGGTCAGTCCAACAGCCATCAGTGTACACAGAGGTAATATCGCGAAGTTCCGTGCAAAGTACGAGAAACTTATGACGATAGAGCAAGCACGGTGAGGATGAAGTGCGAGGAATGGGACGTTCTGCGGCCGTAAGAATAACGTTTGTAAGATATTCTTCCTGGTCATTGCAACTGGGGAAATGATGTTCATTGAAGGTCACCAGAGTGGAGTAAAGCCTCCAGTCGGCCTTCGAAAGCTGCCATTTAGGCGAGTACGTAGGTGGGGTACAAGGCAGCAGACTGATAGCACACGGAAAGTGGCCGCTAGAGTATGTGTTAGATAGAACGGACGACTCGAGACAATGGGCAAGCTGGACAGTGCAGAAAGAGAGGTCCAAATTGGAATAGGTGTGTGTGGAGTCTGAAAGGAATGTGGGTGCTCCTGTTTTAAGGCAGATGAGGTTAAGTTGTTTGGGAAGGTCAGCCAAGAGGGCACCTCTCTGACAGGTTCTGGGAGAGCCCCAAAGTTGATGGTACACATTAAAGTCATCAAACAGAGGAAAGGGATGAGAGAGTTGCCCAATGAGCTGGAGGAAGTCTGCCCTGGTGACCCCGAATGATGGAGGAATGTAAACAATACAAAGCGAAAAGGTGAAGTGAGGAAGAAAAATGTGGACTGCAACAGCTTGAAGCCTGATGGTCAGGGAGATGGTTTGACTAAGAATGTCATCCCAGGTGAGCAGCATTACTCCCCCATGAGGTAGAATGCCGTCCTCGAGGGGGACATCAAAGAGGACCGGAAAGAGATGCGAGAGCTCGAAGCTGTCGTGAAGACGTAATTTTGTTTTCCAGAGACAGAGCACAATACAATTCCAAGAGCAGATCCTCTTTGTTGGATCGAACGCCGCCGAACATTCAATTGGAGGACAGTCATGACGGGGAAAGGGGAGGAGGGAAAAAATGAAAGGGTGTCACCTTGGCGGCTGCCGAATGCCAGCCTTCCAAGACTCACTGTTACAGGGCGCAGAGGCTGGAGGATCCTGTTCTGTGAGATCGACAGAGGTGTCGGTATTCTCACTCTGTTGGTAGTGTGCTGGTGTTACGGGGGTCGGCCAGGTGAAGGTATTAGGTGGCGACACCGTCGAACAGGTTCTCTGAGTCGGCGAAGGAGAAGACCATTTGCCTCTGTTTGATTTCTTGGAGCACTTCCGGGTGGCAGAGGAAGACTATGATGGCTGGAAGGACATAAGAAATCTTCGTGGGAGTATTCCTTCTGTTCTTTCCAGCCTACCAGTTGTGTAGCACGTGTCTTGGCCCCGTGAGGCGAAAGTCTGGTGGCTTGTTTCACAGCTGAAGAAAGAGACGAGGATGCTACTGTAGTACTGGGCGATTTTACAAAAAATGGTTCAAATGGCTCTGAGCACTATGGGACTTAACATCTGAGGTCATCAGTTCCCTAGAACTTAGAACTACTTAAACCTAACTAACCTAAGGACATCACACACATCCATGCCCGAGGCAGGATTCGAACCTGCAACAGTAGCGGTCGCGCGGTTCCAGACTGAAGCGCCTAGAACCGATCGGCCATCCCGGCCGGCTGCTATTTTACAACTGTGATGCTGAATTTGATGTCGCATGTCTGCGTGGCCATGTCTTTCATTAAGAGAGATGTAGGAAGAACATTACTGAAAGTGTCGGACGGTAGAATGTTTCCAACTATCCAACAAATTGCGAGCGATCAGATACAGCACTTTCCCCTTCACTGAGATCTCCTGAACGCCTTTCTCATCGAGATACATGGGACGATCTGGGGAGGAGGCTGTGTGGTCGCCACTGAAATTGATACAACGGGGAGAAGGAGGCGGACAATCACCCTCGTGAGCATCCCTACCACAGGTTACACAGTTGGCCGGGTGTCGACAGGACATTCGAGTGTGGTTGTAACGATGACACTGGTAGCAGTGCATCAGGTTAGGAATGTACTGTCAGACTGTGATAACTTCATAGTCTGCTTCGATCTTTGGCGGATGCACCATTCTATCAAAAGCGAGAGAAACAGTGTTTGTGGTCACTAAGGATGCATCTATCTTTTTGACCACTCGATGGACAGCAACGACACCCTGATCAGACACGTACATTTAGATTTCTGACTCAGTCAGACCATCAAGCAGCTAGTGTGAGTAACACCACGGCACCAATTCAGCATTCATTGGGCCTCGACAAGAACAGGATAGCGATAGAGGTGCGAAGCTGCAGGCAGTTGTTGTGTTTGAGAATCAGAAGTAGTCTCCAAAAGCAAAGTGCCATTGCATAAACGAGAGGAGGATTTCAAAGAACCGGCAATTGCATCAACAGCTTTCTGAATAATGAACGAATTTACCGTATCAAAGGACTGACCGTTTTCAGTATATGAAACCGCGAGGAACGGTGGTGCAGCTGGGAGGGTCTTTGAATCGTGACCCTCATTCCGTTTACGTTTAGCAGATGTTGAATGTGA
Organism: Schistocerca cancellata; assembly: GCF_023864275.1. Classification (NCBI taxonomy): domain Eukaryota; kingdom Metazoa; phylum Arthropoda; class Insecta; order Orthoptera; family Acrididae; genus Schistocerca; species Schistocerca cancellata. Next base: position 319,806,840 of record NC_064626.1, on the reverse strand, counting down.
AGAAGATGATTGGCTCACTGCGAGAAAATCCTCTATGATTTCCAGCGTCTCTGATGGCGTGCTCCTTCCAACTGGGTGCACCCCATCAGAGGGTGGCAGGGGCGGGGGTGAGTGGGCACACTCGTCTTAAATGATTGTTCACACCTCAGGTCAAACCTCCCGAACACCAGACAGAAGGACCAATCGGCAATTTGGGAATGTAGCAGTTAAGGCAATCACCCCTCCTTGGTCCTGGCCTGTACTTACGCATCAGACACGTCGGCCGACCTTCAGGAGTGCTCATGGAAGAAGACTAAAAAGAGGAATCCCAAACGCCGAAGCGGAGGAAGTATAGGAGCAGGTGAAAGAAGAAAGAAAAAAAAAAAGAAACTGAAAGCAGTGGAGAGACTGTCCTGGTGTCGGCTACTGAACATGCAGAACACAGTTCCAAAAAATTCCAGACATGTTCCCGAATGGAGGGGAAAGAATAGCAAGAGGATAGACGTGCAGCACGGAAGAGAAAAGCGCTGCAAAGGCTGGGGCCCTGCGGTAGCCAAGCACAAACCCGTCAAACAGCGGCGAGCCCCCTGGAGGTCTGAGCGATTCACTTAGGAATAATAAACAATACAGATTGTAACAAGAAGGTGTGTCCAAAATTTCGGGAACCATGCCTCAAACAAAAAAGAATAAAATGTGTTGTAACGACATGGATCCAGAAAAGCTTTATTTCCATGTTAAAGCTCATTTTCTCCTTCTTTTTCATGATGACGTTGCCCATGAGAAACCCATGGAAACAGAAACGCGAAAATTTTTCTTACAAGAAATGTTCAAGCATCCTCTCGGTAACATTTGGTTAGAATGTATAGTAAGTTGTAATTTGTAGGTTCATTGCCAGTGTTTGTTGTTGCAACTGAAGATACTGTTGACATGTGACTCACTTCATTGCTTGGTGTTGACATGTGACCAACTTCATTGCTCTATTAGCATCAAGCACGTAGCGTCAAATGTTTAGTGTTCATAAAAGACTTGGTTTCCGATACAGCCCTATGGAAATGCACTCAAATGCGGGGTTGGCAGATGACGATTTGCTTTACGGTGTAGATGATGATAATGGCAGTGGCGCTCAACGTTTGTATCGGGAGAGATTTCCAGAAAGACGATGCCCCGACAGGAGGATGTTTGAAGCAATTCATCGTCGACTTATGAAGCACGAGACGTTTAAGCGTAGTACATGCGACTGGAGGGAGGAATAACTTCGTGCAGCTGGCGACAACCCTAGTGTTGGCGTAATACAGTTAGCTGCAACAAGTAATGCTGACCACGTAACTGCCTGGGGAATGCTACTGACAACATGCTGTGTCGTACCATGTGAAGAAATTGACTTCGAACATTTAAATAAAGCGTTTCGGGACCCACGTGCATATTACGTATTTTCTTCCTCTATGTGTGAGGAATGTATCTTGAAAGTTTAGCCATATATTTTTGTTATTCTGCCATTAAGACGTACGTGCGTGATTGAAAGGGAAAACTGTATTACGATATTCAGCGTTGAAACAGTTACAGAAAACCGAATTCAGTATTTCGGCCTTCTCTCTGTTAACGTCCGTTTCAGTGCCAGTATGATCACCGAGCTACCGAGAACCCACGTATACGGGTATGCATATACAGCCATTTAGCTGCCACTAATCTTAAAATACGAATGCCTTTCGGTCGTTAGAACCTTGCAAAAAAGTTGGAAAACCTACAATCTGTAATCAAGGAAAATGATACTCCTCACACTTTCAGAGCTATAGTGAGGAGTAAATGTGACTAATCACAAGAGCAAAAAAGAAAGAAAGAAGGAAGAGTGAGAGAACTCTGCTGTTCTCGGCTCGATAAAGGACGAGCTGCGCTGGGGGAAATGAAGCCTATATTGCCCGAACCACACACACAAAACTTGGAAGACGCGCGGAAAGAAAGGATACGGCGGAGACATCGCTTAGCCACAGCCTGGCGAGTGCTAGTTCTGCAAGGTTCGCAGGAAAGCTTCAGTGAAGTACGGAAGGTAGGAGGCGACGTACTGGCAGAACTGAAGCTATGAGAACGGGTCGCGACTCGTGCTTGGGTAGCTCAGATGGTAGAGCACTCGACCGCAAAAGACAAAAGTCCCGAGTTCGAGTCTCGGTCCGGTCCGCTGCAGAGTGAAAATCTCATTCTGAACACTGTAAAAGTTCCGTCTACAGTCCGTTAGAGTACAAAGTCACGTTTGCTGCCGAAGACGCTAGTGGCAGACGCTACTGCCTATAACTTCGACACTCTGTAGGGTCATTGGATGACGTTTCAGGACACGAGTCCCCGTCCTCAAGACACCCTCTACACCCCTCGAAGTTTGCAGTAACATTTATGGGACACCTTGTACGTGACACTTTCATTTTCTGCCTGGGACATATCTTCCCAGAATTAAATTAAAAATATTTCCCGTCTACCGGTTCTTACTATGGTTTTCGGAAGTGTTCTCTTGCTTGTAAGGCAAATGCCAAAATTGGAAATCCCCTCGGAAATATTCCCAAGTGTGATTCCTTCTGCTCCACTACCAGCTTAGCATGGCATTCGACTCAACATGGTCGATCTCGAACATTACGCTCTACCTAGAAAACATAAACACCAGCTATCTCTAGTTGCAGATCTCAATTGAAGATGGCTGCTTGCTTGTCAACCAAAATAACGTTCCAAAAGTCAATTAAATGCGGCTGCAATGCTGAAATTGAGGGCTCTTAGTTAAAATCTAAGAAACATAAAGGAGTGGCGCACTAGATATATTCGTTCTAAATAAAGCAATTAAATACGGCAAACACCAAGCTAGTAAACTGTTGCCATCACAGAGACTATTAAACTCCAACTACAAACGAGAATGTAGGCACACCAATAGAGAGAATTTAAAGTCGTTTCGTACATTCGTAGGAGGAGCTGTGTGTGAAGCCTACAGTAATTTCCAATTCAGGTCATGGAGAAAGATTTATCAGAAAGTCCTGCAAAGTTTTGATCCAGTCTACTGTGTATCTATCTGGTAGACCGTCAACGAACCGAAAGCCGAAATATTAAGTTTCACATTTAAACACATATCCACATATGAGGATACTACTACTGTGCAAGCTTAACAATACACCAGCACCTGGCGACAAGTGGAACATCAGCGACCTTGGCGGGTTAATGTATGGTGCGGCATTATGGGAGGAAGGATAATTGGCCCCCATTTTATCGATGGCAATCTCAATGGTGCAATGTATGCTAATTTCTTACGTAATGTTGTACCGATGTTACTACAAGATGTTTCACTGCATGACAGAATGGCACTGTACTTCCAACATGATGGAGGTCCGGCACATAGATCGCTTGCAGTTGAAGCGGTATTGAATAGCATATTTCATGACAGGTGGATAGGTCGTCGAAGCACCATACCATGGCCCGCACGTTCACCGGATTTCTTTCTGTGGGGAAAGTTGAAGGATATCTGCTATCGTGATCCACCGACAACGCCTGACAATATGCGTCAGCGCATTGTCAATGCATGTGCGAACATTACGGAAGGCGAACTACTCGCTGTTGAGAGGAATTTCGTTACACGTATTGCCAAATGTAGTGAGGTTGACGGACATCATTTTGAGCATTTATTGCATTAATGTGGTATTTACACGCTCTAACAGCATGAGTTCTCAGAAACGATAAGTTCACAAAGGTACATGTATCTCGTTGGAACAACTGAAATAAAATGTTCAAACGTACCTACGTTCTGTATTTTAATTTAAAAAACCTGCCTGTTACCAACTGTTCGTCTAATATTGTGAGCCATATGTTTGTGAGTATTACAGCACCATCTATCACAAAGCGAAAAAAGTGGTCCAACTAAAACATTCATATTTCTTTGCGTACTACACGAATATGTAATAAAAATGGGGGTTCCTATTTAAAAAAAAAAAAAACGCAGTTGATATCCGTTTGACCTATGGCAGCGTCATCTAGCGGGCCAACCATAGCGCCATCTGGTTTCCCCCTTCAAGCTAGACAAGTTTCGTTCTTTGTAGTTTTTTCGTTAGACGCTTATTTCGTGAGATATTTGGCCCGGACACGATCAATGGACCACCCTGTATATAAATGATGCAATGGATAACGGCCGAAACACTGTAAGGCTGTTCTCAGACGGTATGGGTATCTATAAGAACGTAGCAACGCCAGAAGACTGTACTGAATCGGTGATTGGTGCGGTGATTGAACGGAAAACAATGTAACATATTGTGGATAAAGAGGCGCAGAAATCTTCTACTTTACGGTTACACTATTGGCGACAAAATACTGAATGATCACATAAAACGTACTGTAGGAAAAGCGGATACCAGTCTGAAATTCATTGGAAGCATCTTAAGCATCGTCATCTACGAAAGAAGTGGCTCGCAAAATCCTTGTTCCACCCAGTTCTTGGGTAGATTTGTGGCTCATTACTTCGGAACCCTTACCAGATTGGACTAAGAAAAGAAATAGAGAAGATCCAACGAAGAGTGCAGCGTTTCGTCACAGAGTCGTTTAGTCGACGCGAGAGCGTTGCGGAGATGCTGAACAAGCCCCAGTGTCAGACGCTACAAAGGAGAGTTGTGCTTGTCGGAGAGGTTTACTCTTGAAATTCCGTAACAGTACGTTCCGCGAAGAGTCGGCAGCATGTTACTTCCTCCCACATACGTTTCGCGAAATGGCCACAACTAGAAAATCCGGCACTTTAGTGTGAATTGCAAAGTAGACATGTAGATGTAGATGAAATTAGAACTCATACGGAAGTTCACCGTCATTTGCGAATCAGCAGAGAAGGAGGGAACAGATAATGGTACCAGAAGTATACTCAGCCACACACCATTAGGTGGCTTGCAGTGCGTTGATGTAGATGTATCGTACACGCAGATGCCCTAACGACTCATTTACTTTCCGGCTGCTTAAGATGTCTATAAAAGCTGTACATTCCAATTTTTCCCGGTACCATAGTAAACGAGATATTCTTGTGAAATTTGCAAAAACGGTAACAGTTCCTCATCTTGGACTCACTACTACAAAAAGGCCATCAGGAGATTGCTGGAAAACTTTTGGTTTAAGTTCCGACGACGCGAGTGCCCTCTCCTCAAAGCCTTCTATAAAACATGCTCGCAGAGTGGAGGGGACACTGCACAGGGCAATACCGTCAATTTGTCCAAAATATTCACCGTTGAATCAAATTAAGTTGAGAGCACGGTATGATGGAACAACACTGTTATGTCTTCTGTAAACTTGCTGTCGATGTGTGGCGACGTACAAATGAGACGGACCGTACCGAACACCGAGGCAACATCGAAACTTCCTAATAAATCCTATCCATTGAGTCGTAATGTCTTGGACGTTATGTCGAAACAACTGTATTGTCTGCACATGAGGACTGCTTCTAAACTATCATCCTTTTGACGGATTTCGTTAATCTGTTAGCCCAACGCTGGGATGTTCCTTCAAAAAACCGCAGTCAAATCGCTCCAATATCCTTCTCAAACCGAGCTACTGCTTCGTCTCTAATGACTTATTCGATGTTAATATATAAATTTCCTTCCTTCAATCTATCGATTTATATTCGTAGCCGCATTATGGATCGGCATATGGGGAATGCTCCATTTCTATCGTCGGGCAGTGGCGTAACACATTCTCTTAAATACTAGATACTGCCTCGTGTGGAGAGCCGATTTGTGCCATAGTTAATCACAATACATCATGCCGTGATCCATTGTAAGTATCCGAGTTTCTAGAATCTCTGGTAGACGGTACGCTTTTGCCTGTTCTTCTAGTGAAATATGTAGCTAAGGAGACCATCAGTCTACGGTTGACGGTCGAAACGAAGGAACGGAACGATTTCGCGTTTATTTAGACCTTGTGTTGTACGGAAGGTTCACTTGTCGTAAATGAATTAATAAGGTCACGCTCAAGGGTACACTGTTTTCCACTAATGTATCATACAGAAAGATAGTCCTGTCTTCGATTTTCTGGCGACAGGCGACTCTTTCAGATGCAAGGCCCACAAAGCAAAATTCTTCGCAAAATATGCAATGTCAACAGATACACGTCAAACACGCACTTCATAGCTATGTTAGGTCAACAAATCAGCTATGTGTGAACTCGTCAGAAGGAAGTTAGTAAATACGTGTCAAAAGGCTTCCATTCCTTGCACGAACTCGCATGATCGTTAGAATCACTTTACCCCGATGCTTCAATGAATATTTCTTCACACTAACAAGATAATTTTGGTGTACAACGCAATATCTCACAGTTACACTACCATTTTAGAAAACCAGCTCAAACTGTCTGCGTGGACTTAGTGTGCTTTCTCTTTCTTTCTGTCGGTTGTTGCCATGGGAAAAACAAAGCGCAGTGTTTTCCGAACAGCAGCTCTCTTTCCTAAGACGTTTTACGGATGGTGTATGGCGGGTGCCGACTGCCACGTTTCTAAGAGTTTTCGTTTGGAAGGTTGTCTTGCAAAGCGATCGTTAATACACAGTGGAATGCATTGGAATATCGTTTCCGACCCCAAAAAGTCGGACCTCCCGATTCCAATTGTATCACCATCTCCGATAGTTTTGACAAAGGTGTTTACCTGAAATGAAACTTCGGAGTCTGAACTTTAAACTTCAAAAACCAAAACATCAAACAGGAGCAACAGCGTTGCTAACCATGTAACCCGGCTGATAGTGGGTCATTGCTATCCACCGAGCTGCATCGGCCCACCACAAAGGAATCGAATTGCCTCATATACACCGACAGAAAAAAAATCGCAACACCAAAAACCGATTAATGTAGAGCAGGCTCAATGGAATTTCGGTACTACATTTGTCTAGCTGACATATTTAAGTGATTAACATTACAACATCACAGGTTAATGTAAGAGCGAGATTAGCCATTGCAAATGTGAAATGCTGGTGCATTAATAATCGTTGTAATTGCCAGAATGTTGAATGCAATCACGCAAACGTGCATGCATTGCGTTGTACAGGTGCCGGATGGCAGTTTGTGGGAGTTCTATGCCTGTTGCACTTGGTCCATCAATACAGGGACGGTTAACCCTGTTTGTGGTTGATGCTGGACGATGATGTTCCGTATATGCTCGACTGGAGGCAGATCTGGTGATCAAACAGGCCCAGGAAACATGTCGACAGTCTGTAGAGCATGTTGGGTTATAGCAGAAATATGTGGACTAGAGTTATCCTGTTGGAAAACACCTCTTCGAATGCTGTTAATGAATGGCAGCACAACACCAGAGTGACGTACAGATTTGCAGTCAGGGTGCGTGAGATATCCACGGGAGTGCTGCTGTTACCATATGGAATCGGGAGTGTGGTTTAGAATTACTTCAGTGAAGCCGACGAAAATAGCGCGTAATGCAATACCTACATATATACAGGGTGGTCCATTGATCGTGACCGGGCCAAATATCTCACGAAATAAGCGTCAAACGAAAAAACTACAAAGAACGAAACTTGTCTAGCTTGAAGGGGGAAACCAGATGGCGCTATGGTTGGCCCGCTAGACGGCGCTGCCATAGGTCAAACGGATATCAGCTGCGTTTTTTTTAAAATAGGAACCCCCATTTTTTATTACACATTCGTGCAGTACGTCAAGAAATATGAATGATTTAGTTGGACCACTTTTTTCTATTTGTGGTAGATGGCGCTTAATAGTCACAAACATATGGCTCACAATTTTAGACGAACAGTTGGTAACAGGTACGTTTTTTAAATTAAAAAACAGAACGTAGGTATGTGTGAACATTTTACTTCGGTTGTTCCAATGTGATACATGTACCTTTGTGAACTTATCAGTTCTGAGAACGCATGCTGTTACAGCGTAATTACATGTAAATACCACATTAATGCAGTAAATGCTCAAAATGATGTCCGTCAAACTCAATTCATTTGGCAATGCGTGTAACGACATTCCTCTCAGCAACGAGTAGTTCGCCTTCCGTAATGTTCGCATATGCATTGACAATGCGCTGACGCATGTTGTCAGGCGTTGTCGGTGGAGCACGGTACCAAATATCCTTCAACTTTCCCCACAGAAAGAAATCCGGGGGCGTCAGATCCGGTGAACGTGCGGGCATGGTATGCTGGTTCGACGACCAATCCACCTGTCATGAAATATGCTATTCAATACCGCTTCAACCGCACGCGAGCTATGTGCCGGACATCCATCACGTTGGAAGTACATCGCCATTCTGTCATGCAGTGAAACATCTTGTAGTATCATCGGTAGAACATTACGTAGGAAATCAGCATACATTGCATCATTTAGATAAAATGGGGGCCAATTATCCTTCCTCCCATAATGCCTCACCATACATTAACCCGCCAAGGTCGTTGATGTTCCTCTTGTCGCAGCCATCATGGATTTTCCGTTGCCCAATAGTACTTATTATGCCGGTTTACGTTACCGCTGTTGGTGAATGACGCTTCGTCGCTAAATAGAACGCGTGCAAAAATTCTGTCATCGTCCCATAATTTCTCTTGTGCCCAGTGGCAGAACTGTACACGACGTTCAAAGTCGTCGCCATGCAATTCCTGGTGCACAGAAATATGGTAGCCTACGGGTACAATCGATGTTGATGTAGCATTCCCAACACCGACGTTTTAGAGATTCCCGATTCTCGCGCAATTTGTCTGCTACTGATGTGCGAATTAGCCGCGACAGCAGCTAAAACACCTACTTGGGCACCATCATTTGTTGCCGGTCGTGGTTGACGTTTCACATGTGGCTGAACACTTCCTGTTTCCTTAAATAACGTAACTATCCGGCGAATGGTCCGGACACTTGGATGATGTCGCTCAGGATACCGAGCAGCACACATAGCATACGCCCGTTGGGCATTTTGATCACAACAACCATACATCAACACGATATCGACCTTTTCCGCTATTGGTAAACGTTCCATTTTAACACGGGTAATATATGACGAAGCAAATATCGTCCGCACTGACGGAATGTTACGTGATACAACGTACTTATACGTTTGTGACTATTACAGCGCCATCTATCACAAAGCGAAAAAAGTGGTCCAACTAAAACATTCATATTTCTTTACGTACTATACGAATATGTAATAAAAATGGGGGTTCCTATTTAAAGAAATGCAGTTGATATCCGTTTGACCCATGGCAGCGCCATCTAGCGAGCCAACCATAGCGCCATCTGGTCTCCCCCTTCGAGCTAGACGAGTTTCGTTCTTTGTAGTTTTTTCATTTGATGCACATTTCGTGAGATATTTGGCCCGGTCACTATCAATGGACCACCCTGTATACACATCTACATCTATACTCTGGAGGCAACTTTACGGTGTGTGGCAGACGGTATTTCTGTACCTCTACCATTTGCACCCTTCACTCTGGGTACAATATAACATTAATCACCTCTTCGAGGGCATAGATCTTTCTTGAAAGGTCACAGGCAGCAATATCTTTCAGAGAGGCCGAAACAAAATTTGCCCGTCGTTTTATTGACAGTGCATGCTTACACTGTCTTGGTGGAGATTATAAAATATGTAGCTGAGATACTCCATGGTTTTTGTTATTTGTCCACATTAGACATATTAACTGCATGGCAGCAGATTACAGGCTCCTGCTGAACTGGTCCTATTAGTCAAAAATCAGTTATATTGCTTCACTTTGCGTCCATAAATCGAAGGAAATATAGCGTGACATATTAATTATATTGTCAGTGTAGACTGAAACAAGTTTGCAGATAACCGGTATATTGCCTATTACTTGGAGCACAGGCACTGTCTTTGCAGTCTCTCTTTAATACAGACTGCTGCAGTTCTTGTAAATAGTCATACTAGTAAATAATATATGATAGACAGTACCAGAGATCAATACTCTAACTTGTTTATGTGCATTTGCGTCATTTCAGTTAAGTAATGAGTGTTTTTTGGTCTACTCAGAATCCTCTTTCAGGCTAACGTCAGTTCGAAAGTGATACGTACTATATTACTACAGAATTCATCGTTCCATTCCGAATGATGCGTGGCAGAGCGACTGTTGGGAGCCTAGGTGTGAGCTCTGATTTGTCTGATAATCTCTTTGTGTTCATTTCGGGAGAAAATCTATTCAAAACAGGGAGGTACAATCATCTCATTAGAAGAACAATTAATATCTTTGTACACTGCTAGATATGAATAACTGATGGAACTAGAAAGAAAGGTAACTTCACAAAATCAAAAGACATTTACATGCTAATGTGAAAAAACCTTCTGTTCAGTTTCGTGGTGGGTGTCGGGTTTCAAAGTTTAATGCAGTTTGTTAACTCAAATTATCAGTGAAGTTGTCGGCATTTATTTTTCTTTTCAGTACAAATATTTTCATTATATTTTTCATAGTCTTTCTGTAAATCTAAATGCGAGCAGCGAATGTGAAGAGGGAAGTGGCCGTTATCGGAGGAACACAAGAGCTGTCGCAAAGGAATACGAATCAAATTCCCGTCTATCAGTGACGTGCACCGTGCGCTGATTTACGTAAATTCTGTTCGTTGATTTTCTTCACGTTCGATATATTACTTACTTCCTTCTGACTCTGAACAGTGTGAGGCATTTAGTGAAAATAATCACTCCCAGAGTACGTTGCGGAAGGATCGGTATAACTTTGTGAACAGGGAGTAAGAGCTCCTTGTGACGTAGCTGGGTACACAATGTGGGAACTTGGCTGCTCACTCTGCAGCTTGCAGACGGATTACAATACCGTCTTATCTTGATTTCGTGCATCGTAAACGACGTTTTTCTAAAGCCCGCAGCTGCATCAGTAATGATTTAAACAATGCAATTCTAGACCAGCGTTTGAGCTGTCCCTTACTGGTAACAACTACCGATTACCAAACCCAGTTATTTATTTGCCTCGGAATACGTGTTTGATTAATAAACAGTTTGCGTTCAAATTTAACCATTGATTGTCGTATAGCTGTCATTCAAAACCATGCCAACTGTAATAATTTTATACAGATCACATTTTACACTGCACTTTATTAACTATGCCTGGTTGTAATTACTTTGCGCCGATGTACGATCGTACTTGGACTGATAAACAGACGGGCGACGGAGTTACAAAAATCTGTCGCTCGCAAGCAAGCAAGCTACAGTATGTTTAAACAGGGGTGTCAGGTCCGAGCTACACATTTCCGACAAGGCAATCTAGACCACTGCTTGCTTGTCAGCTTGCGGCTGTAGTACTGGATGTACGATCGACTTTTTTAAGACCGTCTGTTAGTCTACGTAAAGATCGTATATTGGTGTCAAGTAGCTCCAATAAAACAGTTTATTAAGTTCGCTGTAGAATATGAATTGCATAAAATTATCACTTTATAGTTGGTTAGATTTTGAATAACATTCTTAGTTAATCACTCTCGTATTTCACGACAAATAAATTCCCAGGTTCCGCAATAGCTTGTTGCAGCGAAGGCTCAAATATTATCCTATTACTGCTTGTATGTAAAGGTTTGATAAATTAATATCACCTTATATCAACAAGGTTGCTAAAATTTTACTGCCTATATAACTCATCTTCATTGCCATGATTTGTAAGTATCGCAGACGTGCACACTTACGGCTGTAGATCGCCCAGAGTAACTAGACCAAGATGTTTTCACTGTACACCGACCTAAAAGCAAGTCCCTTCCTCCCCGTGATTAAGAGGGACAAAAAAATGGTTCAAATGGCTCTGAGCACTATGGGACTTAACATCTGAGGTCATCAGTCCCCTAGAACTTAGAACTACTTAAACCTAACTAACCTAAGGACATCACACACATCCATGTCCAAGGCAGGATTCGAACCTGCGACCGTAGCGGTCGCGCGGTTCCAGACTGTAGCGCCTAGAACCGCTCGGTCACTCCGGCCGGCTAAGCGGGACATAACCTGCACTGTGTCCGAAACGTAACTGCTCCAGTATTTTATTTTAAAAATCGTTATTGACTTTAATAGTCAAATCACACAAGTTATTTATGATAAAAGTAATTTTGTTGCGTAAATCAATAAAGAAATATCGACCATACGGTTTATATAGACGGAATACTTAACTATGAACTATAAGTCGGATAAAATAGAGATATTTGACAGGCATATTAATTGAAAAATAATGAGTACAAAGCAAAGTACAGATGATTGGAAAAAGCAGAAAAATATCAAAATGTACAGAAGTAATGGCAAAGCGGAGGTTAATCTTCTTTGGACAACTCTACAGAATGAATAAGAACAAGCTAACGAAACAAATATTTCTGAATTTCTGGAAAAAGAAATCTACGGTAGCATGGATTACATACGTAAGAATAAAACTAGAAATTAAAAAGTCAAAGAATCGGAAATAGCGGGAAGGACACTTTTCTAAGATTAAAATACTAAATTTAAGAGGCTTTCGAGGCGGAAGAAATAAGAAATCGTAAACAAGATGGACACAAATGTGTGTGAAATCTTATGGGACTTAACTGCTAAGGTCATCCGTCCCTAAGCTTACACACTACTTAACCTAAATTATCCTAAGGACAAACACACCCACCCATGTCCGAGGGAGGACTCGAACCTCCGCCGGGACCAGCCGCACAGTCCATGACTGCAGCGCCTGAGACCGCTCGGCTAATCACGCGCGGCGATGGACACAAGATAGGAAACGACAAAATGAAGAGAAATTGAAAAAGTACTGAAAAAAAAAAAGAGGGAAGAGGATTGAAGTTGTTACTTGCCGCTTCGGTCAATACGAAAATAAAAATTACTGAATAAACTAACAATTTTACACTTTGCTGTTGTTATTCCGAAACGATAGTTGCGTAAATACCATCTCTGTCTCGACAAATCAATTGCGCAGCCTGCGACACCGAATTGGATGCCGACGAAACCGCCCGCCTCAGTTACATCGCTAACTTAGCGTCATCAGCTGCAACGAAACCGGTCGGCGGCTGTGGGCGAGGGCCTGAGACTCGAAGGGTTGCTGCCCCGCGGGGTGCGCGGAGCACCAACCAGCGGAGAGGCGGCCCTCCCCCTCCCCCGGCAGTGGGAGGAGCCAGCAGGTTGTACCCCCCGGCGGCGGGCCGCGGGGTTGCAGACTGCGCAGACATGTCGAGCGGGCGCGGCAGCGAGCGGCCGCAGGCGCGCTTCACCGACTTCAGCGTCGACCGCATCCTGGGGCTGCGGGAGGACTCCCAGCCGCACCCCCAGGCGGGCAGCCGCCAGCCCACGCCGCCCGCGCACCAGCCGGACTTCCAGTGGCTGCACTGCACGCGCTACCGGCCGCCCAAGCTGCCGCGTGAGTACGCCTGCCTCGCGCCGCTACCGCTTACAGCCGTCCGCACTTCTGAGACGCTCTTTACAGCTGCAGTAAAGATGGAAAGCTTCACAATAAATTTATTCTACTGCCTTTATAGCATTTTATTATGCCAGTGCGCACTTCGAAGCCACAGCTTTATCATCAGCGGGTTTCGCTGTCACCGATAAACCGCTAACCCCAGTTCTCTAAAGAACTGACCTCCAAAGTGTAAAACGTCAGACCTTCCGGACAACGCCTCGTACAACGGCATAATTTTGTAGGTACGTTCAGTGCTACATGTGGATACTGTCTGCAATATGTGTTGCAAATAGAGTCAGTAATATAGAAGTAATAAATTAAAACGTCATGCCTGATGCTGAAATTTTTACTGGATAAACGGCGAAAAAGTAGTAAGCGGTAAACTTTTTTCCTCTCGTTATTTCGTGGGGAGGGTGGCGGGGGTGGGGTAGGTGGGGGGTGGGAGGGATTGTCAGTCACAAAAATTTTGAAATTATACGTTACGTTTGTTCGAAGTAGTCAAGTTCTCTCATTCTGAAATACTGGAAGAATATATTCTGTGTAATTTGAACGCGATGAGTTACGGTGTCTCAAAACATGCAGACAGTTTGTAACTGTAATATTTGACTTATTGTGTTGAACGTTAAGATTGCACCTCTCAATGAGTAAATTATGATAGCATTTAAAATTTTTGAATTCGGTTAACAAGTTTATTGAATATCGGCAACTCTACAGCCGTTAGAAAGGAACCAGCAACTGGGACCGTGCGCCGTGCCCCGGGTTAACCGTTTAGTAATATACATGTAGAGAGCTTCTTTCCTTTGCCGACCCACCACAAATGCGTAATTGTTACAGTTACGGTACAGAACATTCCTAGAAACACTGTAAGAAACTGTCGTGAAACACGTACGGTCGGCCGAGTGGCCCAGCGGTTCTAGGCGTTTCAGTCTGGAACCGAGCGACCGCAACGGTCGCAGGTTCGAATCCTGCCTCGGGCATGGATGTGTGTGATGTCCTTAGGTTAGTTAGGTTTAAGTAGTTCTACGTTCTAGGGGACTGATGACCTCAGACGTTAAAGTCCCATAGCGCTCAGAACCAAATACGTACGGACGCAAAGGAGAATATATGCACATTTTTGTCAACACTGATACTGTAAGTCAATTTTTCAACAAAAATCTACCTATACTCTTGTGTATATATTCCACCAAACTTGTATAAAATGCAGTTAAAAATGTTCTGTAACGTTACGACTTTGTGGTGCGTTGACGTCGCATTGAAGCTCCATACGTAACAACAGAAAACGGCGGTGACAAAGTTGTAACTTGGACATGTGTATTACAAAATAAACGTGCCATAAAGACAGTAGATGGAGGTTATTATTAAGCGTTCCATTTATTTCAATCTCGATTTCCAAAATATAGCCACTATGCTTACCATGCAATTTGCTTCATTTTGCAGTTTTTTTTTCACAATTTTTAACCGTCCATCTCCATTTCCTAGTAAGCAAGCCACCATGCAGCGTATGGCTGAATGAACTCTACTCATTCACCAATGAACGCGCTGCACACGGGACATTAAACTCGAATCTTTCTATCTTTTTTTTCTTTCCTTCCTTCTTTCCTTCCTCCTACATCTTCAAGGTGAACTTGAATTCCTCCGACAAAAGTTCAAATGTTATTTTCTGAGTATTGCACTACATGCGACATGTGGCCTCTGGTGCCTCATTACAAAGTAATAGTGTAATTGTTTCGATTTGTTGCCCCGGTTGCCTTTGTTTCTCCGGAAATACCTATACAACAGGAAAAATCCTTTTTACATGCAAAACACAGAACAATGCGACAACCCTCAGGTGCAAAAGTACAGCGATGTCAACATAGCGCCCATTGCATTCAATGAACCTATACACGAAGAGCTTATCTGCTAACTCTTGATTAGTGAGCCTATCAATACTGCTGTGTATCACTGTTAACGTAGAACTGACACTGCTGGAAAAACAATCGCGAAACAGAACCGAGCACTACTGAATGAAACCTTGAAGACCGGAGGGTGGGCATCCTGATCGTTGTCAGCAGCAAGAGTCACGAGAGGATGGAACAAGTTTGTTTCCAAACAATACACACACTTTCTTGCGGTTGTTTTCAGTCCCATACAGATCAAAAGATAAAGAAAAAATGAATAAATCGAACGAAATGCAATTTCTATGTAACGAGACACCAGTGACCACAGGTTCATTATACAAAACTACTCACAAAATCCCTGAAAAATCTCAGATTTTGTCGGTGATATTTGTTTTTATCCTATGTACTGTGCACACCACTGTGAAGTGCGTGGCGGAGCCTATTTCCCATTGTACCACATATTAGGCTTTTTTCCTGTTTTATCTGCGGTTGCAGCACGGAAGAATGAGTGCTTAATTGTCTCTGTGCCTGCCGTAATTAGTCTAATCTTCGCGGCCTCTACGGTGTCGATATGTAACAGCCAGTAGTACTATCTTAGATTCATCACTTAATACCGATTCTTGAAATTTTCTACGTAGAGATAGTTGACATTTATCTTCAACCGTCTGCGAGTTGAGGCTCTTCAGAATTCCCATCATGCTGTCTTGTCTGTCGAATAAACCTACGTCAGTTCGCGCCACTCTTCTCTGTATACGTTCATTATCGCATGTTATAGGCCCCATACACTTGAGTAATATTCTAGAATGGGTTACATTTTCCCAGTATCCTGTCAATGTACTGTAATCTTACACTGAGCCTCCATTACATTCCTGTAGAAATCTTTACATCCAGGTATTTTTGAGAGTTGATTGATTCCATTGATGATGTTGTAGTGATAGGATACTACGTTCCTGCTATTCGTAAGGGGAACAGTTTTATATTTCTAAACATTTAAAGCGAGCTGCTAAGGCGTGCCACTTTGAAATCTTATTAGTATATGACTGAATGTTTGTTTGGCTTTATTCAGACAGTACTTAATTATAGATAACTGCAATCACATGCAAAAAGACTGATTAATTTTGTCTCACTCAAACAGCAAGGACTCAAAACACTTCCTCGGAGCGCGGCCGAAGTTATGTCGGAAGCACGGAGTTACCGGTTTAATTTATATCCTCCTTATTTCGTTCGCGGGTGGTGCATGAGAAGAAAGTCTGCTAGCTTTCCTCTGCAAAAGGCAGACTTTATCCAATTTCACTGTCATTTTCTTTACACGAGGTGTGTGTAGGAGGAAGCAATTTCTTTCTTGCCTCGTCTTGGAACACCTACGCTCAAAATTTTATGAGTAAACTTTTCTGTGACATACGACCTCTTTCTAGCAGCTTATTTCACTGTAGGGTTTTTCTCCTGACATTTCTGTGACACTCTCACGACCCTTTTTCTTGTTTCTGTTGTCTTTATCCCGCATCTTCACGCAGTCGGCGTGTTAACCTGAATTTGGCAATGTTAGCTGTAGAGGGTGACCGATTGCCCTTCAAGTCGTCCCTCTTCCCCGGGACAGAAATTGTACACTCCATCTATTTGTGTCTGGCGTTCTCCATGTGAAACTGTCAAAACGTTTTCTAAACCTTTGAAAATCACGTAACAGATACAGGACGTGGGTACCAGTCCGGTATTCATCTAATTGGATGTGGGAAACCGCCTAAAAGCCACGTCCAGGCTGGCCGGGACTCCGTCTGACGTTCTGGTGCCGGCAGGCCTCCCCGAATCTCGAAAGTGGCGTGCTAAAGCGCACGGGTTGTTCAGACGGGTTGTGGCACGCTCACAATGACTAAATACACTCCTGGAAATTGAAATAAGAACACCGTGAATTCATTGTCCCAGGAAGGGGAAACTTTATTGACACATTCCTGGGGTCAGATACATCACATGATCACACTGACAGAACCACAGGCACATAGACACAGGCAACAGAGCATGCACAATGTCGGCACTAGTACAGTGTATATCCACCTTTCGCAGCAATGCAGGCTGCTATTCTCCCATGGAGACGATCGTAGAGATGCTGGATGTAGTCCTGTGGAACGGCTTGCCATGCCATTTCCACCTGGCGCCTCAGTTGGACCAGCGTTCGTGCTGGACGTGCAGACCGCGTGAGACGACGCTTCATCCAGTCCCAAACATGCTCAATGTGGGACAGATCCGGAGATCTTGCTGGCCAGGGTAGTTGACTTACACCTTCTAGAGCACGTTGGGTGGCACGGGATACATGCGGACGTGCATTGTCCTGTTGGAACAGCAAGTTCCCTTGCCGGTCTAGGAATGGTAGAACGATGGGTTCGATGACGGTTTGGATGTACCGTGCACTATTCAGTGTCCCCTCGACGATCACCAGTGGTGTACGGCCAGTGTAGGAGATCGCTCCCCACACCATGATGCCGGGTGTTGGCCCTGTGTGCCTCGGTCGTATGCAGTCCTGATTGTGGCGCTCACCTGCACGGCGCCAAACACGCATACGACCATCATTGGCACCAAGGCAGAAGCGACTCTCATCGCTGAAGACGACACGTCTCCATTCGTCCCTCCATTCACGCCTGTCGCGACACCACTGGAGGCGGGCTGCACGATGTTGGGGCGTGAGCGGAAGACGGCCTAACGGTGTGCGGGACCGTAGCCCAGCTTCATGGAGACGGTTGCGAATGGTCCTCGCCGATACCCCAGGAGCAACAGTGTCCCTAATTTGCTGGGAAGTGGCGGTGCGGTCCCCTACGGCACTGCGTAGGATCCTACGGTCTTGGCGTGCATCCGTGCGTCGCTGCGGTCCGGTCCCAGGTCGACGGGCACGTGCACCTTCCGCCGACCACTGGCGACAACATCGATGTACTGTGGAGACCTCACGCCCCATGTGTTGAGCAATTCGGCGGTACGTCCACCCGGCCTCCCGCATGCCCACTATACGCCCTCGCTCAAAGTCCGTCAACTGCACATACGGTTCACGTCCACGCTGTCGCGGCATGCTACCAGTGTTAAAGACTGCAATGGAGCTCCGTATGCCACGGCAAACTGGCTGACACTGACGGCGGCGGTGCTCAAATGCTGCGCAGCTAGCGCCATTCGACGGCCAACACCGCGGTTCCTGGTGTGTCCGCTGTGCCGTGCGTGTGATCATTGCTAGTACAGCCCTCTCGCAGTGTCCGGAGCAAGTATGGTGGGTCTGACACACCGGTGTCAATGTGTTCTTTTTTCCATTTCCAGGAGTGTAAATCAACGACAGAATGCGCAGTTCTTCTTTGGATCTTCCCTGTATCTACCTTACTTAGTCCAATTTGGTAAGCACGCCAGTGTGACCAACAAAACTCAGAAGTGATCGGAAAAGTTTCGTAAGTGACCTCTGTTGAGGAGACGTTACACTTACGACTTTTTTTTAAGGATTTTTCCATTTATTTTCAGTATGGTATCCGCTTGCAAGTGGTATTTCCACTTTAAGCTGACCGAAATGGATGTCTCTAGGTATTTGACGGTTGCGGTTATTTTCAGTTACTGATCGCTGATCGAGTCATCTTTTCGCCTATTTATTCTATTAAATTTGATTGGAAATCCACTGCTAAATTTTGCATCAACCGTTATTCAAATACATGGCTTCGTGTATTACGCAACAGTTTTATAATGGTTCCACTTCCTGTATATTACTGCAGCGGTTGTTTACATTAGTCGACTGGTTTCATGACAACCTCACTTTCACGTGGTAGTACGTCATCTCTGTATACCTGCTATGTCTAACATCATCGATAATATGCACAGAACGACCTAGTCATTGCTTATAGCTATCACGTTAAGTATTCCTGGATCGATGTACCACTAACTTCTCCCTTTTTCTGGTAAGGAGTTGCCATGGACATCCATCCTCAACTGTTGTTTCAGTTACCTGCTTATTTGATATTTTCTCTGACCACTTAATTTTCGACAACCTTCTGCAATGATACGTTTCAATGCTTCGGTTTCTGTTTCTCAAGCTTCACTTCCATACGATACTGTGCTCCACAGCTGCAGTTTCTGAAACATGTTCCGTAATTCCATGTGTAAAGGGTAGGCAAATGAAAACCGAACATCCGCCAAAACTGGACCATGGAATGGTTCCATTCAAAAGTAATCACCACACGCACCAACTGCTGTTTCGTAGAACGCTATCGGCCGCTGACAGGTCCACAAGCGCACCCTCTCTTGCACTTCCCGTCCAACTGGAACCCACGTCCACGCATGTCTTTGTTCAGGTCGCCAAAATGTAAAAATCACGCGGTGAAAGATCCGGGCCGTATGGAGCATGTTTGTATTGTTTCCCAACCACGTCGCTGCAGCGTAGCCTTCATCCGATTGACAGTCTGGGGGCGGACGTTAGCGTGCAACTTACCGGAACTTGTGGGAACAGCTTTGGATTTCTTTGGCGGGGGAGATGTGAGGTTTTTCCACTGTTGGCTTTGCCGTTTGCCCTCGGGATCGAAGTGGCGGCACAACGCAATGTGATTGTGACCTCCTTCAACTGAAGCAGTGCTCGGCTCGTCGATTTTCTCGAGCGTGGAATCACAGTTAGTTTACGGCACTTTGAAGATACTTTGCAGCAACTTCGATGCGCCATAAAATCAAAACGCCTGGGAATGCTGTCGGACGGAATCATCCTACTGCAGGATAACTCCCACCCCAACACTGGCAGTCGGACGAAGACTACACATCAGCGATTTGGTTGAGAAACACTGCAGCATCCTCCGCACAGCCCGGATCTTTCACCGTGAGATTTTCATATCTTTGGCGACCTGAAGAAAAAACATGCGTCGACGTCGTTCACAGTTGGACAAGCAAGTGCAAGGCTGGGTGCGATTGTGAATCCGTTAGTGGCCAACCACTCTCTACGAAACAGGAATTGATCGCGTCGTCTACCTGTGGATAAATGTCTAAACGTGTGTGGTGATTTCTTTTGAATGAAACCCTTTCGTGGTCCCATTGTGGCGGGTATCTTGATTTTACAGCCCCTCGTAAATGTCTGATATCCACGTACATACTTCGAACAAGAAAACTTTTCTTAGCTTGCACCAAGATCTATCACATATCTGTTATTTAGCCTATTTTTGGTTAATTTTACTTCCTAGACAGCGTTATCCTTCCACTAGTTGTTCTTCAGTTCCTTCCCTTCTTTCGTTGTTTAGCAAATAGTTATTATTCTTCCCATAAAGCTCATCAGCTTTTATTCTTCCTTTACTCGGCCGGCCGCGGTGACCGAGCGGTTCTAGGCGCTTCAGTCCGGAACCACGCTGCTGCTACGGTCGCAGGTTCGAATCCTGCCTCGGGCATGGATGTGTGTGATGCCCTTAGGTTAGTTAGGTTTGCTTCAAAAAATGTTCAAATGTGTGTGAAATCTTATGGGACTTAAATGCTAAGGTCACCAGTCCCTAAGCTTACACACTACTTAACCTAAATTATCCTAAGGACAAATACACACACCCATGCCCGAGGGAGGGCTCGAACCTCCGCCGGGACCAGCCGCACAGTCCATGACTGCAGCGCCTGATACCGCTCGGCTAATCCCGCGCGGCCTAGGTTTACTTAGTTCTAAGTCTAGGGGACTGATGACCTGAGATGTTAAGTCCCATAGTGCTTAGAGACATTTGAAGAATGCATTTCTTAACTCAAATTCTCTACGATGTCGGATGCCCTCTCCATTCAACACGTATTCAAAGCCCTCTTTACTTGCAGCATCTGCGAACCTTAGCGTTGACATCTGCCACCTTGGCTCTTTAATTCCTGTCATGCACTTGGTTCACTGCTTCTTCGACGACCAACGTAAACAACAGTGGCTACAAGTTGCGGCCTATTCTTATACCCTTCTTAACACTAATTCATTTTTATTTGTCGTATTATTTATTTTCCTTTGACTTGTGTAGATGTTTTAGATTTCTCGTCTGCCTTTGTACTTCATCATCATTAATCTCGGGATTTCAATCATATTATTTCACCGTGTATTTTACTCAGTGCCCATACAATCAGAAACTAGGCATATTAGTTCCAACTAGAAGGCACACGCATTGCATGACAGTATCTATGTTACAGTCTTACAGGCGGATCTTTTATCTGTAGGCAGCGTATACTTGTGATTATCAATCGCTTCATTTTCTCAATATCTATTCCTCCATAGTAAGTACTGTTACTCAGAATTTAGCAAAACAGTTTTTCATTGCACAGGTGCCTTGCGTCAAGCAATTTCAAGAGCAACTTTTTGTGCTTCGTTTAATTCCCTGAAGTAATTAACGCAGAGTCCAATAGAGCAGGCGATGTCCTATACTATCTAATAGCGCAGCGTGTTTCCCAACTCGAATGGCATTTATGCGAAAATGAGCCTTCGTTATTCAGGTATTCCAGTGAATCTTAGACGGTTTGCTGACATAGTTCCATCTGCCCTCGGTGGCTCCTTATTCCTGCCCGAACTCAAGCCTGAACTTCGGAGTTCCTGTAAGGGGTTTATGGTGCCTGGTGTCAGATAAATGCAAGCATTCTGAAAGGTGTAGAAGTTTACATAAAAGTTACCGTGTCGGCAAACGCTCAAGAACTGCAGCGGTCAACCGATGGGCAGATGGCTTAATTGCCAAAGACACTCGAGAAAGAAGTAGCGTTCTCATTCATTTTTCGTTAACAATTAACTGATTCGACTAGCTGTTATTAATCTTAATGTATACACCAGAGTGTAATACGGCTTTACACGATCATCTTCTGCAAGCGATCCCAACGTTCTCTCCACTTAGATCTCGTGGTCAGCATCGGTAACAGCAGCATACGTCGCTCTATGTGCTGCATTCTAGTCAAGGCAACCACACTTCATAATGACATTACTAGTTATGCTATCCTGAAACATCCATTCTGAACTTTGTGCGTTCAAAACGCCGGCGTAAGTTCCGTGTTACACTGTTTTCATTTTTTTTGTTTGTGCCGTGTTATTTGATCTACACTGACCAGGTTTCAAAATAAGAAACTGTGCTTTTTCTTCAAAAAATGGCACTAAGCACTATGGGACTTAACATGTGAGGTCATCAGTCCCCGAGACTTAGAACTATTTAAACCTAACTAACCTAAGGACATCACACACAGCCATGCCCGAGGCAGTATTCGAACCTGCGACCGTAGCAGCAGCGCGGTTCAGGACTGAAGCGCCTAGAACCGCTCGGCCACAGTGGCCGGCTGCTTTTTTTTACCTTGATTTATGATAACTGATGTGGTATATGGCACATCACAAATAATTGTTATGTGGCCTTTTCGGCGAAGTGCTGCCCTAAAGCCTTCGCCATCGCCATCGCCATCGCCATCGCCACTGTTACTGGCAGCTAAGATTAGAATTTTTTAAAGGTGCCGTACCTCGATCGGTAAAACGGATTCCTTGCAGGATCAATTTGTTGTCTGTCTGTACGACTGCTAAAAACCCTTTTTCTCAGGAACGGTTAGCCGTAGCAAGTAGAAATTTACGTCACATACTAAGGTCTACCGCCCCTTGGTCGTGTAAATAACTGAAGCGTCTAAGCCAATGAAATAAAAAAACAATCCATTTCTGTCACATATTTTGATATTTGAAAACTGACTCAGCAAAACCTTTAGGATACTTGCCCTTGTCCTGGAGTCATGAAATTTAGGAAGAAGAAAGGCTTCACAATATACACACCTGGAAATGGAAAAAAGAACACATTGACACCGGTGTGTCAGACCCACCATACTTGCTCCGGACACTGCGAGAGGGCTGTACAAGCAATGCTCACACGCACGGTACAGTGGACACACCAGGAACCGCGGTGTTGGCCGTCGAATGGCGCTAGCTGCGCATCATTTGTGCACCGCCGCCGTCAGTGTCAGCCAGTTTGCCGTGGCATACGGAGCTCCATCGCAGTCTTTAACACTGGTAGCATGCCGCGACAGCGTGGACGTGAACCGTATGTGCAGTTGACGGACTTTGAGCGAGGGCGTATAGTGGGCATGCGGGAGGCCGGGTGGACGTACCGCCGAATTGCTCAACACGTGGGGCGTGAGGTCTCCACAGTACATCGATGTTGTCGCCAGTGGTCGGCGGAAGGTGCACGTGCCCTTCGACCTGGGACCGGACCGCAGCGACACACGGATGCACGCCAAGACCGTAGGATCCTACGCAGTGCCGTAGGGGACCGCACCGCCACTTCCCAGCAAATTAGGGACACTGTTGCTCCTGGGGTATCGGCGAGGACCATTCGAAACCGTCTCCATGAAGCTGGGCTACGGTCCCGCACACCGTTAGGCCGTCTTCCGCTCACGCCCCAACATCGTGCAGCCCGCCTCCAGTGGTGTCGCGACAGGCGTGAATGGAGGGACGAATGGAGACGTGTCGTCTTCAGCGATGAGAGTCGCTTCTGCCTTGGTGCCAATGATGGTCGTATGCGTGTTTGGTGCTGTGCAGGTGAGCGCCACAATCAGGACTGCATACGACCGAGGCACACAGGGCCAACACCCGGCATCATGGTGTGGGGAGCGATCTCCTACACTGGCCGTACACCACTGGTGATCGTCGAGGGGACACTGAATAGTGCACGGTACATCCAAACCGTCATCGAACCCATCGTTCTACCATTCCTAGACCGGCAAGGGAACTTGCTGTTCCAACAGGACAATGCACGTCCGCATGTATCCCGTGCCACCCAACGTGCTCTAGAAGGTGTAAGTCAACTACCCTGGCCAGCAAGATCTCCGGATCTGTCCCCCATTGAGCATGTTTGGGACTGGCTGAAGCGTCGTCTCACGCGGTCTGCACGTCCAGCACGAACGCTGGTCCAACTGAGGCGCCAGGTGGAAATGGCATGGCAAGCCGTTCCACAGGACTACATCCAGCATCTCTACGATCGTCTCCATGGGAGAATAGCAGCCTGCATTGCTGCGAAAGGTGGATATACACTGTACTAGTGCCGACATTGTGCATGCTCTGTTGCCTGTGTCTATGTGCCTGTGGTTCTGTCAGTGTGATCATGTGATGTATCTGACCCCAGGAATGTGTCAATAAAGTTTCCCCTTCCTGGGACGATGAATTCACGGTGTTCTTATTTCAATTTCCAGGAGTGTAATTAAAATGGGGAAAACTGAAATTGTTAGTTTTTAGCTGTATCACACATAAATGACATTTGTTTCGCCATTTTTTATCTGACTGTCCGTCCATCTGTTAAGATCCCTTTTTCTCAGGAACGGGTAGACGTATCAAGCTGAAATTCATGTCACATAGTAAGTTCTATAATAACTTAGTGTTGGAAAAAAAAGGCTACTGTCAATGCAAT
The DNA here is from genome assembly GCF_023864275.1 of Schistocerca cancellata. Taxonomy (NCBI): domain Eukaryota; kingdom Metazoa; phylum Arthropoda; class Insecta; order Orthoptera; family Acrididae; genus Schistocerca; species Schistocerca cancellata. Next base: position 319,782,276 of record NC_064626.1, on the reverse strand, counting down.
CAACAGCGACAGCCATTTATGTCATATATTTTGCTACTCGCAAACACTCATTAAAACTGATAGGGTCCTTCCCGTTGACCTAGAATCATGAAAGCTGTAAGGAAAGGAAAAAGCCAGAAAATTGTTTATTTTTTTAATTATATCACATCCAAAATATCTCTTCTGTCATTTGTTATCCGCCTTCAAACTTAAAATATCCCAGGGCCGATATCCTGCCGGTATCAGTGTCGACAGCAGGCAAAAACCGTTGTGATTCTCCCTCCATGGATGGATGAACTGTCTGTATACATAATTAAGATTATACAGACCCTTCAGAGCGCCACTTTATTCGCAACTGGGCTCTCTCCTTTTTTTAATTTTTTTTGATTATACAGGGTGCCCGTAATTAAATTTCCAGTTTCTACACGCTGTGCAAAGAGAACCACTGCTCAGAATGACGTCAAATTTGAGCTGCATATTATTGGCGCAGGGGGAAACTTCAAGGAACAAAAAATTTAACTTAATTTTAACCTGTAGATGGCGCCGTAAGCATCGGAATACGCACGCCAACAGTCGCTCGGCCCACGGCTGTTCCTCGGTTTGCGTCCGAGACCTCCAACATGGCTGTGTCCATGAAGCACCGCTCTTTTACAAGAACGGTGACTGTGCGCCAGTGGCCCTGCCCAAGTTCCGGACACTCAAGGGTATGTCTGTTAATGGTATGGAGAGAGTGATCACAAAATTCGAAATGACAGGTTCTTCTGTAGTGCAATGTGGCAGAGGGAGAAAAGCAGTTGATCTAAAGTCTGTCGACGATGAGGCCACAGCATTGCAGGAGGGGTCGAATGATGGTGTGCAAACATGCAGTGCACGGGAAATCGCTCGAAAGTTGGACATGCCTGCGAGCACAGCGCATAAAAACCTACGAAACATCCCGCACTGCTATCCATACAAAATCACCCATGTTCGGGAGCTGCTTCCTGCTGACCTGCCAGCAAGACAAATGTTCGCTTTCTAATTTCTTGCTCGCATGGAAGTGGACAAAGAATGGCCACGGAACTGTCTGTGAAGAGAAGAAGCCCATTTCCATCTCCAAGGAGATGGCAATACGCAGAATTGCAGGATATAAGCATTGGAAAATTGGCACGTACATCAGCTGGTACCACTTCATTTCACAAAGATGGCAGCGGTGCGGATTGACGGCATCATTTATCGTGGGGCCGTATTTTTTCGAGGAGGTGAGTCCTACCACTGTTAAACGTTATGAGAGTCTTTTGCGCACCAAGGTCATTCGAACACTTCAACCGCGTCTATGTACGGATAAGATCATTTTTATGCAAGATGGCGCTTCTCTGCATATTTTACAGCGAATGAAGTGGCTGATGTAGAGGCATTTCGGAAATGTTAGACTTATCAGCTGTCATTTCCCTAGAGCCTGGCCGTCCAGATCACCTGATCTTAATCGGCGTTACTTCTGGCTGTGTGGTTATCTGAAAGGTGTTCTGTTCAGTGCTCGAATTACGTACGAAGCTGAACTGAAGGCACGAATTGTGCAACGTATTCTGTACGTGATGCCGAGACACTTCGATCTGTTGTGGAACATACTATTTAACGATTTGAACTTGTGGCCGTAAACGGTGGGCAGCATACGGAATATATCTTGCGCCACTCTCACGACAGTTATAAACCGATGCCATTTTGCCTGTTATGCGCTTTTTGATCCCAGGACAGTTAAAGACCCATTTTTCCCATCCGCTGCGGTACGACCTTGCCGTGGATGATGGGCTTACCCAACTAACAGTGCCACACCTGTTGACTGCCGAACTTGTGCAGTTATGCACATTGAATAGTACTGCTGGTGTAATTTGCAATTATTTATAGCCGATCCCATTTGCATGAAGACGCTTATAGGGCCATCTATTGGAGTTCTCCTCCTTTTTCTCCACCCACCCCACCTCCCACCCCCCTGCGTCAATAATATGCTGTTGAAATTTGACGTCTTCTGAGTAGTAGTTATCTTTCTACAGCGTTTTGAAACTGGAATTTTAATTACGGACAACCTGTATATTTCTCAACATAACTTCCATTGACCTCAATTCATTTGATCCAATAAAATTACAGTTCTTCTTAATCCTTTGTTTGTAAGTTCGTGAAGTACCCTTTTTCGTGTATCTCCGATATAGCAGTCTACACTTTCTTTTTCTACACAGTTGTGATGTCTTGTGTGTTGTGATCCTGCAATCTACCTGTCTGAAGTTCAACAGTAATTTGGCATGTTCGTTTTTGACAATTCTTTCTGGCTTGTGGTCCAATCATTCTTTGCCTCTCGCTGATGGTAATTTTGGCGTAAATTCCAGTGGATCGTGTATGCTACAGCATTGTACCTGTGCTCCTGTACGGTCTGAGCGAGCTCTTTTAACAACTTAAGATGTGGTCAGTTGTTTCCTAGCTTCTTTGCATTAGTCTGCATTTTAGGTCTTCTGCTGATACCTCGATTCTGGCTTTGATGGCGCTAGTTCTGATGGCTTGTTTCTGTACACCAAAAACCAGTCTTCCAATGGCCTTCCTTAGGATTTCGTTCGTCAGCCATTTCTGACATTTTCTTTATTTATTTTGCCTTCGATCTTCTCCAAAAACTACCTTTATTCTGAAGGCTACAAGTTTGGCATTGTAGTACAGCTTTCCGGTATTGGCTCTCGTTCGAGACACTTTCTGTTGTTGACATTCGAGCCTATTTTTGGCTACCTTGCACCCAGTTTGCCAATTTCTGCTCCTCTTCTTCCTTTGTCTGTCCTACTTGCAGGTGTCCTCTACCGCCTATTTTGCGGTACGAGTACAGCTTGTCGACGTCACTCCCAACGTGAAGAGCATGGTGAATTGTCACGAGTTTTATTGTTTTTTACTGTCCAGGTTATTCAGCTCTACTGGTGTCCAGCTGTTAGCACTTGATGGCTTGTCTGTTTGGAATTGTCATTGCTGAAGGTTCAGACTGTATTCTTCGCAGATTGCATTTTAGCATTCTGCGTAGAGCTTCAGATCATGCATATGCAGCATGTGGGGTATTTTCTAAGAAATTGTCACTGTTTGATATGCCACATTTGTTTTCTGTGAGATGATTGACAGTGGAATAAAGACAGTAATGATGGAAGCCTAGTGGGAACAATGAGTCCACCTGGAAAATGACACTCTTGATGTTGACTAGTCCGTAACTTTTATTTCTTCCTGTGTTCCGTCGATTTTTTTGTGAATTTCCTGATGTTTTTGCCGACCAACGTTTCCATATACTTTATTATAGAACTGTGTGTAGTGAGCAAAAGGTTTTTTGTAATCAATCCAGATTACATATACGTTTGTTTTCTGGCTTCTTCAGTTCTCCAGAATCATTTCGTCGATCGCGAATTGGTCTTTCGTGCCCCTGGTTCTTCACTGTTACAGTTTCGTTCAGCTGGAATAACGTAGTTTTCTTCTAGAAAGTCCTGAATTCTGTCGGTATAATGCCTACCAGCAACTTGAACACGATAGGCAAACATGTTATTGGCTAGTAATTTCCGGGTTTTACTCCTTTATTTGCGTCCATATTAATTAAATACGGTTTTCCAGTTGTTAGCCATTCACAGGTGTTTCCTGTCAATAGCATAGCGTTAAATAGTTCGACCATTTTCACATGAAGACTGATCATGTATCTGGGCCAGAAGCTGTGCACTTGATCATTACCGGGGAGATATCCAGTTCTATACTATCTGGTCTCTTTCTTGCATAATTTGAAGTGTAATTTTTGCCTTTTGGTTTGTTGCTCCATTGGGTCAACTTCACTTATACATTCAAGCCCCACCCACATGTTCTTATTTTATCATCGTTATTTACATCGTAAGCATTTGTGTGTGTCATTAAAAGTGGGGACGACGTCAAGTTATATTTGGTTTAGTTGGGAGTGGGGTGTGCTTGGGAGTAAGGAGACGTTAAGTAACTGTGAACCTTCCCAGAATCAAATCATGGATTCACGCCTGCACAGATTCCTTGTTAACTCCCAGATACATATGTATCTGCACCGTGACCCACTTTTTGAATATAAATAATTAATCAGTGCACGCTATATGAAACTTACACTGATGATCAAAGCAATTATGGCCACCTCCTTAATAGCAAGCTGGTTCGCGTCTGGAATGCAGTACAGAAGCGGTTCTGCATGGCTTGGATTCAATACGTATTTTTTATATTTCCAGAGATGTTTGGCGCCGGATGTCTGCACACAGTTCACAGAAGTCCCGTAAATTATGGGCCGTAGGGTTGCATGGAACTGGCTCTCTATAGTGATGCAGACCTGTTCCATTAGGTTCCGGTCAGGCGAATTTCGTCGCCAAAACATCGAAGTGTGTTCTCTATCGTGCTCCTCAGACCACTGTAGCGCAATTGTGGTTTTGTGTCAATGACAATAAACTTTATCACTGTCGGGGATGGCATCAAGCATGAAGGGATGCTATTGATTCGCAGTAACATTCACGTGGTCCACAGTTGTCACAGTGCCTTCGATTACTACCACATATGACATGCAAGCCCAGACGAATGTCACGCATAGCATAATACTGTACTCACCAGCCTGTCAGTTAAACAGTGCATGTTTCGAGCAGCCATTCACCTGGATGATGGCACATCTGTACATGATCACCGACCTTGTGTAACAAGGATCGTGATTCATCCCGCCAGGTGATACGTTTCCAGTGACTAAGGTCGAATCTCAATAATCTCGTGCCCACTGCAATGGTAACTGATGATGTCGTTGGGTCAACATGGGAGCACGTAGCGGTCGTGAGCTGTGGAGCCCCATTTTCAACAATGTGCGCAGAACGATATGCTCCAAAATATTTTTGCCTGCACTGGCATTGTGCTCTGTCGCCAGATCCGCCACAGATCGCTTCCAGTCCTGCTTTCTAGCATGAGCGTGGACAATCCTCGACCTCCACACTCTGTGATGATACGTGAACGTCCGACACCTTATCATAAACTCATAGTTTCATCGTCCTTCAATCGCTTTCCATAGATACTCATGACAGTAGCATGCAAACAGCCGACCAATTACAATGTTTCCAAAATGCTTGTTCCCAGGTGCTGCGCCGTAACACTCTGCTCCCTGTCAAAGCCGCTTATGTCAGTGCATTTCCCTACCTGTGGCCAGTGTCGTCGTTGGGATGATTCCCCATTCGTCTCTGTTCTGCTTATATAATTTTGTTACCACTTAACGTGCGCCGCAGCGACACCAGACCACATTCAGTGTCGCAGGGACAAAATTTTATTTTGAAGGAATTTCTCAGACATCTGAATGTATCCTGCCGAAAACCTGAACTGGTGGACACTTGAAGATATTACGTGAAAGATAATATTTCATGTTTTACGAACTAGTGTTCACTGAGGAATCTAAGAAGACACTACATCCCCCTATGTATCGCTCCAATAGCAACCACGAAGACAAGATAACTGTAGTGGTCACAGAGGTACTTACACAGTCATCATTCACACGCTCCGTATGGGAACAGAATGGGAAGATATCCTAAAATGTGGCAAAATGGGAAGTACCCACTGCCATGCATTTCATAGTGATTGTCCAAGTGCGTTTCTAGACATTGCAGAAAAAGACCTATGCTGACTTCCTTCCTCCTACCATGATCACCGCGATCTCTGTAATGCTTTCCGTCCGATGCTGTCCTTGCATGTAACACCTTCCATAAATTTGCAGTATTTTCTCAATGTTCCACTATATTACTGCCATTTCCACGTTCAGTTACAGTTTCAGCAGTGTACAATACACTTTCCCATTTTCTACTATTGTTATTCTCCCGTAACGATTCTCCTGCATTTCAGCCTACTCTTCATCACAACAGGATAGTGATCTCTCTGTCTGCTCCTGGGTACGTCTTACAATCTAATGATCTCTCTGTCTGCTTAGGTACATCTTACAATCCAATGTCAGATTCCAGAATCTCTGCCATCACTATAATGTAATCTAGATGGTATTTTCTCGCGTCTATAGGCCTTTTCCAAGTAGATCTCTCTTTTTTTGAGTTTTGAACAGTGCATTCGCTTTTGCTGATAGTTATTTCAGTCCTCAATTAAACTTTCTCCTCTCTCATTCACACCGCCAAGCCCATATTCTCCCGTAACTCTGTCTTCTATTCGTTCCTCTGCGACAGTGTTTCTTTTCTCCATTTTCACCCCTTTTTCGCAAATCAAGTTACCCGTTAACTTCCCCCGTATACTCCGTCCATCTCCTCATTTTTTTTCCTGTGAAGTCAGCCTATATATCTGAATTATCGTTGTTGCCGTTGGTTTGCTGTCAGTTATGATGAGAATAATGCTGACATTGAACTTAATAGTTCCGTCTCTGCCCTGCCTTCCTGTTCAGAAGGAATCTTACTCCGTTTAATCCATTTTACGTTGCTGTTGATATTACGCTATATTCATCTGACGAGGATAGGATTACATAAATGACATCAGAGGTATACAAAATAGGGCACCACGAATAGTCATGGAGTTGTCTAACACGGGGGGGGGGGGGGGTGAGTGTAATGGGAGTGTATGCCTGACTGAGATTCGAGCCTGGAACATTGCATTCTGTGCCGAATGCTGTTGGCGACTGATCATAACTTCATGGTCAGTAACTCCTCCCACTTTCCCAGTCACTTAAGTTTTCCCTCGTATATTGCGGCACCGCCTGGAAGGAGTGTTATTGCAAAGAAATGTCTATCCACAGCCTAGGGGATTGTTTCCAGAATGAAACCTTCACTCTGTATTGTCGGATGTCTGTTTCAAATCTTCCTCTCAGATTAAAACAGTGGAGCGGATCAGGAGTAGAAATCGGTACCATATGTATCGCTGGCTATGCTCTTAGTGACTGAGTTGTCCAGGCATGACACGACTCCCCCTCAAAGCTTCAATACTGGAAGTACCCCCATTATACTTCCCAGGTTCGACTCCCCGTCCGATGAACAGTTTTATTCTGCAAGAAAGTTGCAAATTGTCATCGACATCCTTGTATCACTTCTGTAGTGTCAGTGAAATACCCAAGGAGACACATAAGCAGTCGTTCATCCCATGTACCGTTCATGCATGTAATGGCACAATAAAAATGTGTAGTGATCCTCAGAGTATGGATGTGGATGTTTTCAAAATGTTTCCTCTCGTCCGACAATAGACGCTCTCCTGCTTATAACGGTCCAGTCACATTTATGTACCACCGCCTGCCTGTGTTTGACGTCAACGTGAAATAACCACCACCCACAGACAGGTGGCAACTCTGGCAATGGAGGGAATACAAAGTGTGTTGGGGGAACGCGGAAAACAGTGCAGACGCTGTTGTAATGCGGTAATGGAGAGTTTTATCTGATGTCCAAAAGGGCATGATCATTGGCTTTAGGGCCAAGGGTGGAAACATTTCCGAGACAGCTAAGATTGTAAACTGTTCGCCTGCAGACGAGGTTAAAGTATACCGTGCATGGCAGAACGGCGCCGAGGCAACTGCGCTGCACCACAGGCCATACATGACAGGGGTCAACGGCAGTTGCGGAGATGTGTACAAGCGAAAAGACGTGCAACTGTTGAGCAAATAACCGCCCGATGAATCAAGAGACAACCAACAGTGTCTCCTCACTGACTGCTCAGCAAACCTTGCTGCATATGGGCCTCAGGCACCCATGCTGACTGCTCTTCGTTCACGGCGATGACTGGAATTTGCACGCCAGTACCGCAACTGGAAATCCACTGAGTGGCGACAGGTGGCCTCTTCAGGCGAATTATGCTTCATGATCCATCGGATAAATGGCCATTGACGTGTAAGGTGTGAAACATCTGAAGGCAAACACCAGAGTATGTCAACCGGTCGAGCAGCCTCTGTACATGTGCATGGTGATCATATCCCATGTTGATGTGGGGGTACATGCGCAGAAAACAGTGGCATTTTGTAGCATGTGTTATCATCAATACTGTGGACTTACAGTCTGTGTCAAATGTGTTCCCTATGTTGGGTGGCACCACATTCTGCAATTATCCTTAATTTATGAGCATGAGTGTATATCATTGGCAAACCAAACAATTTTCATGTTTTCGCTCTGAACTTCAATTTTCTTTCCAAATTTCTCCTTGACTTGCTCAATATACAGACTGAACATCATCTGGGAGAGCCTACAACGCTGTCTCCCCCCCCCCCCCCCCCCCTGCGGGTCCGGGGTTAGAATAGGCCCGAGGTATTTCTGCCTGTCGTAAGAGGCAACTAAAAGGAGTCCCTCCCCCTCAAGGGGGTAGTTTGCGCCTGCGTCTGGAGACGGACGGTTCCACGACATATTTGTGGTCATTTTGGTTTTTCGCTTATTCTGGTTTCTTCCTTCCTTTGTTTGGTTCCTTTCTTTGTCCTTCTCCCTCTCACTGTCTTCCTTACTTTTTACCTTGCCTTCTTGTCCACCCTCTGGTCTCCGCCTCGGTGTTTGAGACAGTCTGTCCTTTCTCTCCCTCTCTCCTTTTTTTTCCCCTCTTCTTCTTTCCTCCCTGTGCGTGCCTGAAGGCTGACCCACGCGTTTGCACGCATAGCCAGTGACGGGGTAACGCGTAATTCCCCGCCCTGGGTAGACAAGTAAGGCACGCACGTACCCCCAGGTAAAGGCCAGGCCCAGGGAGGGGTGATTGCCTGAGCTGACACCTTCCAACCATGCCGATTGGTCCCTCCGTCCATTTATCGGGAGGTGTGACCTGAGGTGTAAACATTCACCTAAGGCGGGAGTGCCCTCTGAGAGGGTCCCCACAAGGAAGGAGTGCGCCATCGGAGATGCTGGCAATCATGGGGGATTCCTCCACAATGGTTTTCTCTTCTTCTTCTTCTCTCTCGACTTCTGCCCAAAAATGGAAACCTGACCAGCCACCAGTGACAAAAGTACTACTGCCTGCCCCAAAGTTCCTCGTAGTTTCTAGATCTGAGGACGGAAAGGATTTTTCATCTGTCAACCCTTTCTTTATTCAGAAGGGCGTAGATGCCATAGCCGGATCTGTCAAGTCTTGTACCAGGATGCATAACGGTACCTTGTTATTAGAAACTGAGAGCGCCTTTCAGGCACAAAAACTGCTTCGGGCCACTCTCCTGTACACGTTCCGTGTCCGGGTGGAGGCTCACCGCACTTTGAATTCGTCGCGTGGTGTGGTATATACTAGATCACTCGATGGATTGACTGACGAGGAGATTCAGTCTTTTCTCACTGAGCAGGGCGTGACGGCTGTCCATAGGGTCATGAAAAAGGTCAACAATGAACCGGACACTTTTCTTGACCTTTGATAGTGTTCAGCTGCCGTCACACATCAAAGCGGGCTATGAGGTTATTTCTGTTCGCCCCTATGTCCCGACACCTACGCGCTGCTACCAGTGTCAGCGTTTTAATCACACTCGCCAGCCTTGTAATGCAGGTAAATGTGTCACTTGTGGCAGGGACGCCCATGAGGGCGACTGTCCACCTGCGTCTCCTCGTTGCGTGAACTGTCAGTGTGAGCATGCAGTGTCCTCCCGCGACTGTCCCATCTACAAGGATGAACACTGTATACAGGAAATTCGGGTCACAGAGAAAGTGTCCACCTCGGCTGCTCGCAAGCTATTTGCTAGTAGGAAGCCCACGCTGCTCCCAGCGGGGAAATACAGTACTGTCCTCGCCACTCCTCGGACTACCAGGGAGGTGTCGATGCAGACATGCGATCTGACCTTTAGCACTACGGTCGTCCGTTCGGCCAGTGCTAAGATCGCCCGGTCAATGTCTCTTCTTCCTCCCGTCACCCCTAAGACACAAGCACCATCATCAGCTTCTGCCAAGACTAAGACCCAGAAGTCAGATGCACGGGCCTTGAAGAAGGAACCATCCCGTGCAGACTTCCTACGTACCTCGAACTCCCAGCCATCGACCAGTACTTCGACTAAACGACCTTCCAAGAAGGCTCATAGGAAGCACAGTTCTCCTTCTCCGCCACGGCACGTTTCTTCTCCTGTGCCACCCAGCAGTTGCCGCCCCAGGTCGTCATCCGTTTCGCCTGGCCGCACCACTGGTAGCCGAACATCTGGCCGTTCACTGGCGGAGGAAGCTCCCCCTCCCAGCCATCTTAACAAGATTGCCGATGAACCTATTGAACAAATGGACGATGACTCTCCACCTATTGACAGCGGCGGCAGTGCTCGCTCGAAGCCAGGCCCTCAGCGGCCTTCGAGGTGACCCCTTCTTGCTTCTCCTTTTTCTTCTCACGATGGCACTTCTTCAATGGAATATTCGCGGCATTCGCTCCCACCGAGGGGACTTAAAGTTGCTGCTATGCTTGCACTGTCCGCTCGTCGTAGCTCTCCAGGAAACGAAGCTATGCCCATGCGATCAAATTGACTTGGCACACTATGCCTCTGTGCGTTTTGACCTACCCCCTGTGGCAGGTATTCCGGCTCATGGAGGGGTTATGTTGCTGGTCCGGGATGATATTTACTACGATCCCATCACATTGCACACTGACCTGCAGGCAGTTGCCGTCCGAATTACTCTCCCCACTTTTACATTTTCCATTTGTACCATTTACACTACATCGTCGTCTGCCATTACCAGGGCAGACATGATGCAAATTATTGCTCAGCTACCTGCACCATTTTTGTTGACTGGAGACTTCAATGCCCACCATCCCCTTTGGGGCTCTCCAGCATCCTGCCCGAGAGGCTCCCTGTTAGCAGACCTTTTCAACCACCTCAATCTTGTCTGCCTCAATACTTGCGCCCCTACTTTTCTTTCAGACACAACTCACACCTATTCCCATTTAAACCTCTCTATATGTACTACCCAACTTGCACGCCAGTTTGAGTGGTACGCACTTTCTGATATGTATTCGAGCGACCACTTCCCTTGTGTCAACCATCTCCTGCATCATACCCCCTCTCCGTGCTCAACTAGTTGGAACATCTCCAAAGCAGACTGGGGGCTCTTCTCTTCCAGGGCGACCTTTCAGGATCAAACCTTCACAAGCTGCAACAGTCATGTCGCACACCTCATGGAAGTCATTCTCACTGCTGCTGAATATTCCATCCCTCACACTACTTCTTCTCCACATTGTGAACCGGTCTCCTGGTGGACCGCAGCATGTAGTGACACTTCTCCGTGCTCGTCGACGTGCTTTACGCACCTTTAAATGCCACCGTACGATGGCGAATTGTATCAATTATAAATGATTATGTGCGCAGTGTCGTCGTGTTATTAAAGAAAGCAAGAAAGCCAGCTGGGCTGCTTTCACATGCACCTTCAACAGTTTTACTCTTCCTTCTGTCGTCTGGGGTAGCCTGCACCAGCTATCTGGCACTAAGGTCCACTCACCAGTTTCTGGCTTCACGGTCGCGAATGACGTCCTTGTGGCCCCTGAGAATGTCTCCAATGCCTTCGGCCACTTTTTCGCAGAGGTTTCGAGCTCCGCTCATTACCACCCTGCCTTCCAACCCCGAAAACAAGCAGAGGAGGCAAGGCCACCTAACTTCCGCTCCTCGAATTGTGAAAGTTATAATGCCCCATTCACCAAGCGGGAACTCGAAAATGCACTTGCCCGGCCACGGTCCTCTGCTCCAGGGCCTGATTCTATTCATATTCAGATGCTGAAGAACCTTTCTCCTGCGGGTAAAGGTTTTCTTCTTCATACTTATAATCGCATCTGGATTGAGGGTTATGTTCCCACATGCTGGCGCGAATCTATTGCTGTCGCAATTCCTAAGCCGGGAAGGACAAGCACTTGCCTTCCAGTTATCAACCGATCTCCCTTACCAGCTGTGTCTGTAAGGTGATGGAACGAATGGTTAACTCTCGTTTGGTTTGGCTGCTCGAATCTCGACGCCTACTTACCAATGTACAATGTGGATTTCGTAGGCGCCGCTCTGCTGTTGACCATCTGGTTACCTTGTCGACCTTCATTATGAATAACTTCTTGCGGAAGCGCCCGACCGTGGCCGTGTTCTTTGGTTTGGAGAAGGCTGATGTATCAGGCTCCCTTTTCTTGGACGATTTTACTATCTATTGCAGCGCGCAGCGTACATGTTTCCTGGAGCGCTGTCTTGACTGTCTTTACTCCTGGAGTGTCGCCAATGGCTTTCATTTTTCTGCCGAGAAGACGGTCTGTATTAACTTCTGGCGCTACAAAGACTTTCTCCCACTGTCCTTATGACTCGGTCCCGCTGCTCTCCCATTCGTGGAGACAACAAAAATTTTAGGTCTTACATTTGACAGGAAACTTAGCTGGTCTCCACATGTGTCATATTTGGCTGCCCGTTGTACCCGTCCTCTAAATGTCCTCTATGTTCTCAGCGGTATGTCGTGGGGAGCGGATCGAACCATCCTACTTCGCCTATATCGGTCGATCGTCCGCTCAGAGCTGGATTATGGGAGCTTCGTATATTCCTCTGCATGGCCGTCCATCTTACGCCGCCTCAACTCTATACATCGGGGGGTTACGTCTTGCAATCGGAGCGTTCTATATTAGTCACGTCGAGAGTCTTCATGCTGAAGCCGGTGAATTGCCACTAACCTACCGGCGCGATATACTGCTTTGTCGGTATGCCTGTCGGCTATTGTCAATGACTGACCACCAGTCTTATCGTTCCTTTTTTGACGACTCTCTCGAGCGTCAATACAGGCTGTATGTATCTGCCCTGCTACCCCCTGGCGTTCGCTTTCGTCGCCTCCTTCAGCACCTTGATTTTTCACTCCCTGCAACCTTTCAAGTGGGCGATAGCCAAATGCCACCTTGGTTCCAGGCTCAGGTTCACGTTCACCTTGACCTCAGCTCGCTCCCAAAGGAGGATGCCCCAGCTTTGGTATACTGCTCCCAGTTTGTCAAACTTCATTCGAAGTTCATTAATATGATCTTCATTTATACAGATGGCTCTAAGACCAATGACGGTGTCGGCTGTTCTTTTATTGTCGGTGCACACAGTTTCAAATACCGGCTCCACGGCCATTGTTCGGTCTTCACAGCTGACCTATTTGCCCTCTACCAGGCTGTTCTTTACATCTGCCGCCACTGACATTCTGCTTATGTCATCTGCTCTGATTCCCTGAGCGCCATCCAGAGTCTCAGTGATCTGTATCCGATTCACCCTTTCGTGCACCGGATCCAACGCTCTCTTCAGCAGCTGGCGGATGACACTTCTCCGGTTACCTTTATGTGGGTTCCTGGCCACGTCGGTATCCCTGGGAACGAAGCTGCAGATGCCACGGCCAAGGCTGTGGTCCTCCAGCCTTGGACAGCTTCTTGTTGTGTCCCTTCATCTGATTGTAGCAGGGTCAATTGTCAGCGCATTTTATCGCTGTGGCATGCCGATTGGCTACACTTACGGACAACAAGCTTCGGGCCTTGAAACCTCTTCCCACGGCTTGGACGACCTCTTCAAGCCCTTCTCGGTGGGAGGAGGTCGTTTTGGCCCGGTTACGATTTGGACACTGCCAGTTCAGCCATCGCCACCTGCTGACGGCTGTGCCGGAGCCGTTCTGCCCATGTGGGCAATTGCTGACGGTACGCCACATTTTAACGTCCTGTCCGAATATTAATACACTGCGCGTTGATCTTGGCCTGCCATGTACTCTGGATGCCATTTAGTGGATGACCCAGGAGCAGCTGCTTGCATTCTGTACTGTACTGTGTACCTACATTTTTTGAACATTAGGGGAAATCAACGAATCTGATCCAGATGTGCAGACAGCACCAAAACACTAGTGCAAGTGGCTTGTGGAAACTATGAAGGACATAGTTCCTGTATTGCTTGCAGCCAGAAACGTTGCCCTCTTGGTGCCACCATTCAATGGGACAGAGTCGGAAGAAAATAAAATACCTGCACCCAATTAAAATTTGAATCTGATAGCTGTTTCTTCAAATCCTTGTTGAAACAGGCTCGGAAATTGCAACATGCCCCCCATTTTTCCGGACTCAGCTGAAGTCATTCCTAATAATGATAATGAAAATTTGGTGCCAAAAGTTTTATGTTGAATGCTGGAGCAATTGGTGATTGCAGAAGCCATATGTATCACTCCAAAACTACTGGTTGTAAGGGGATGCTTGACATATATCTCTAAATGACACATAACATAGATTCAAATGCAATGGTCTTACTGGTTAAATTATACTAAAAGCAAGGTAAAAAATATATTTCCCAGTAATTCATAAGAAACAATGAGTAAGTGTGAAGTAGGCCACTATTATTTTATTTTCAGCTTTACTAATTTTATTTAATCAAAAAACCAGTTTTTCATTTAAATGTAACCCTTCTGAAAGAGTAAAAAAGTGGAAGAATTGGACATGAAAACAACAATAAATCTATTCTCAATATTTAATCCAAACCAAAGTTTGCATTCACATTAAGCAAAATGGTTGCTGTGTGATATGTACACTAACTTCATACTGAAATATGCAGACTGGTGTCATTAAACTACATTAACGTTACTGCACGAGTTTAAGGAAAAATTAAGGGCAAGTGTATATTATTGTACGGCCAAAAGCAATTAAGGAACTAACATGATGTTGCTTTCAAAATCAAACTCAACTTTGAATGAGAAACATACAGAGAAAAACTTTTCTTTCGTCCATGCTTCTAAGATTTCGAGGTGGTGTTAAGTCACACACATGGTCACAGCCAAAGTCACTGCACTCTTGGCAATGTGCTGCTCTGTGTATTTAATTGGAAACATTTATTGCTGGATCCCAAATATTTCTCTGCTCTGCTACACTATCAAATCAGTTTCAGTATGGATTACCAGCTTCACTTTGACTTGCAAGACATTGTTAAACTTCTCACAATGTCAAATCAATAATAAGGAACCGAATAGCTATGTAAGTTCACCACTAACAGTCCAGTACACTACTTCCAAATGGTTACTAGCAAATTCTGCCAATAAATACAACACCACAACAGGCATGCTCTTCCAACTCCTTTGAGAAAAAGGCACACAAAAACAACACACTCAAATTTCTACAGAAACTAATACAATTTATTCACTTCTACTAAACCTTGCGCAGATTGTCTCATCCAATAAAACACTACGGTCCAGCACTGTTACTCACTTGATACTGGAGCTCTGGTTATTTTTCGTACGTTACTGTTCCTCGTAAGACATTCCATTCAAGAAAATATTGTACTACATGAATTTGGGATTGCTTTATCAAATGACAAGGAGGTTAACATGCAACATGGGATGAACAGTACTTGTTTGGGCATATTCCAGCCACACATTATATCAGCTAAAACACCAGAGAAATGTCACTGAGTGTTAGGAGACACGTCACACGTCCAGAGAGAGAGAGAGAGAGAGAGAGAGAGAGAGAGAGAGAGAGAGAGTCCATTATACATCACATCCCTAAATACTTCTGTTTCCTTCAGATGGCCCTGAGCACTATGCGACTTAACTTCTGAGGTCATCAGTCGCCTAGAACTTAGAACTAATTAAACCTAACTAACCTAAGGACATCACACACATCCATGCCCGAGGCAGGATTCGAAACTGCGACCGTAGCGGTCGCTCGGTTCCAGACTGTAGCGCCTAGAACCTCACGGCCACTACGGCCGGCCTTCTGTTTCCTTCCTTCTGTCCCATCTGCTAAATCTTACCCTAGGATTTCTAACATTTCCACTGACCAGTTAATTTCTCCTCAACATTTGATTCCTCCTGCAGCGCTACCGTTTATTTCCATTAGATGTAATTACATTTGTAGCATAGAAATTGCATAACACTGCACTAATAAGACTGATATTTCTTAAATTTTATGGATTCATTACTACATCTGTTGTTATAGTTGTTATTATCTTTATCATTATGGACAATTTATCTATTGGGTGCATTATAGTGTTCACTCCTTAAAGATCTTTGGTCTGATGCCAGGGAAGGTCTAAGGCCCTAATCTTGCCAGCTGAAATAAGTTCATAAATAACCAAACAAATGCCAACTATTTGCAGGTACGCGGCGGAATGCTGAAGATGGGGATCAAATGCAACGACAGAGGCGACTGGGCCGCACACCAAGAGTGCCATTCTACCGCTGGCAGGTGACGTTACTTGAGCAGCAATATCAACGTCACAATTATCTCAGTACCACTGCAATCTCTGAGCTAGCTGCTATGTTACAGCTATCATACAACAGGGTAAGCCACACAATTACTTCACTGACAAGAAAATATTAAACATACACCACTGGCCATTAAAATTGCTACACCACAAATATTACATTCTACAGACGTGAAATTTAACCGACAGGAAGAATAAGCTGTGACAGGCAAATGATTAGCTTTTCAGAGCATTCACACAAGGTTGGCGCCAGTAGGGACACCTACAACGTGTTGACATGAGGAAAGTTTCCAACCGATTTCTTATACACAAAAAGCAGTTGACCGGCGTTGCCTGGTGAAACGTTGTAATGCCTCATGTAAGGAGGACAAATGTGTACCATCACGTTTCCGACATTGATAAAGGTTGGATTGTAGCCTATCGCGATTGCGGTTTATTGTATCGCGACATTGCTGCTCGCGTTAGTCAAGATCCAATGACTGTTAGCAGAATATGGAATTTGTGGGTTCTGGTGGGTAATATGGAACGCCGTGCTGGATCCCAATGGCCTCGTATCACTAGCAGTCGAGATGACAGGCATCTTATCCGCATGGCTGTAACGGATCGTGCAGCCACGTCTCGATCCCTGAGTCAACAGATGGGGACGTTTGCAAGACAACAACCATCTGCACGAACAGTTCGACGATGTTTGCAGCAACATGGACTATCAGCTCTGAGACCATGGTAGCGGTTATCCTTGATGCTGCATCACAGACAGATGTGCCTGCGATGGTGTACTCAACAACGAACCTGGTTGCACGAATGGCAAAACGTCATTTTTTCGGATGAATCCAGGTTCTGTTTACAGCATCATGGTGGTAGCCTCCACGTTTGGCGACATCGCGGTGAACGCACATTGGAAACGTGTATTCGTCATCGCCATACTGGTGTATCACCTGGCGTGATGGTATGGGGTGCCACTGGTTACACGTCTCGGTTACCTCTTGTTCGCATTGACGGCACTTTGAACAGTGGACATTACATCTACTCTTCATTCGATCCCTGCAAAACCCTATATTTCAGCAGGATAATGCACGACCGCATGTTGCAGGTCCTGTACAGGCATTTCTGGATACAGAAAATGTTCGACTGCTGCCCTGGCCAGCACATTCTCCAGATCTCTCATCAACTGAAAATGTCTGGTCAATGGTGGCCGAGCAACTGGCTCGTCACAATACGCCAGTCACTACTCTTGATGAACTGTGGTATCATGTTGAAGCTGCGTGGGCAGCTGCACCTGTATACGCCATCCAAGCTCTGTTTGACTTAATGTCCAGGTGTATCAAGGCCGTTATTACGGCCAGATGTGGTTGTTCTAGGTACTGATTTCTCAGGATCTATGCACCCAAATTGCGTGAAAATGTAATCACATGTCAGTTCTAGTATAATATATTTGTCCAATGAATACCTGTTTATCGTCTGCATTTCTTCTTGGTGTAGCAATTTTAATGGCCAGTAGTGTAAATGGAGGGATGTTGAAGTTCCTTTTGCCAATGTTCCTTAAGCTGCCACTAAATACATAAATGATATATTTTCACAAAAAAAACCTCGGATTTTAGTAGCATATAATTTAAAATATATGGTGCATAATCTAATTCTTAAGAGAAATTTCAGTAACTGCAGAATCACAAGAACTTGGTAACAATATTTATGTTGATTGTATAGGTCAAGATTTGGTTCCAAAATCGGCGGGCGAAAGAGCGACGTAAAGAAGAGATGAAAAGGATACAGCAAGAAGGAAATGATTATAACAGAAGTGCCAACCTTGAACTGGATTCTACAGCACAATCAGCATCACCATCACCATCACCACCAGCAGTATTACCACCATCACCACAATATAGGTCTTCAAAGATTGCTTCAGTGCTGCCTCCAGCTTCCCATCACGAAAGAACATTGAATTCTGAAGTTTCTGCTTTTTCTAATTATCAGCTGTATCGCACTACTGTTGAAGGTATGAGAACAGTACACCATCAACCACCGGCGACTGAACAGTGTCACACAGATTCTGAATATAAGCATATTGCTAGTGCTGTGTGAATGGCTTTATGTTCTAAAAGAATTTATTTATTGGAGCAGCAGTCATACTGCATTTGTGACGTTTAGGACATTATATAAAGTGTTGTGATTATTCTCTCATACTTGCTTAATGTCAGCTAACTAAAGTTTGGTAACGGAACAATAGTCAAAGACTCTATTTTTATGCAATATATAATGCTGGAAGTTTTCAGCAAGATACTTAAGATATAAATGATCATCTTGTGAGAAGTGAAGGCTATTAATGTACAATCATTATGAATAAAGGTGATATTCAGCTAAAATTTAAGTGTTGGTGTGTGAAGCTTCTTTCCCAACATTGTTTATTTGTGATGTTTCCTTCTTGTGTCTGCAAGTTCTACACCGTGCATAAAGTTTTACAAAAGTGTGAGAGTCTGAAGCTTGAAGTTGAACTGCACCTCTATTTATGACTGTCTTATTGCGAGTAAGTACTGAAAGGAATAATATAATTCTGAGAAAGTGGTAATTTACTCCAGTTACTTAATGAGATGAATTTCATATTTTAACCCTTTTGTGGGTATATTTTTTGTAGCAAACTCAGCACAGATATTTTTTTGCTATCCTATTAGAATTGTTGTCAACTGACTATATTTATTCCTATATTTATTTCTTGATAATTTTATTTTCGTCATTTAGAACCAAAAAATATGGTGGTACATATATCACCATGGCACCTTTGTCAGGCATTAAAACTATGATGGTAAATGTATTTCCCACTCGCCTTTTGTGAGCTGTTATGTGTTGCCATTACATGTAAAAAAAATAATGCACAGTGTGTCCTGTTTCTATTTCATTTTTCTTTCACTTTATTAAAAAATATTTGTTACCAATATTAAAGTTTATTTGACACAATGTGAAAACAATCCTTGAAACTTTATCACACAATAAAAGCATGAGCTGATACAGGTCACAATAATGTATATTGCAGAAGTGAAGCAATGTGTTCCAACAGCAGTAGTGATCCCGTGATAAACAGAAACTGATTGTTGTAGCAGTTTTTATACGCCTGGCACAGTGTACAACCACAAGATGTCACATAAAGACAGAGGTGATAAGAAGTATTTCCAAAAGCTTTGTGATTCCCTTAAGCTGGTGGTAAGTATGCTTCCCAAGGACCACAAATAACAGATTAATTTTGTGATAAGTATACTTTCCACTCCCCTTCCAGAAACTACTTTTGTGGTAACCATACTTCCCAATAACCATTAAACCACCATTGTTTGGTGGGATATATACTTTCCACAGTCCTGAAGGCCATATTTCACAACAACAGCAGCTGCCACCTGATGCCAGGCATGTACAGAAGTGGTAACACATATTCCCTTAAATGCTGTAAAGAAATATATTTTGTGGGAAGCATATCCCACGGTTAACATAAGCTACATTCACAGTCCTGTAACAAAGCAGCCACATACTGTAATGGCTAAAAATACTGCTTAATCTGTGTATTTTGCTGTTAACATCAATAAAAAATCAAACTGAATATCACACCAGATTAACTTGAGGTCACCCCACTAATTGTCCACATAAAATACAATTTTGACAATTTTATTCCTAATGAGGAGCAAAGTGATGGTCTTTGCTCACATTAAGTGCTATGTTAAGCACTTCACAATCAGGCTGTGTTTGTAAATTCCTGGAGACAAACTGTGTGTCAGACGAGGATTCTAATCTAGGACTTCAGCCTTTGGGAAGCAAGGGCTCTACCATCTGGGCTATCTAGGCATGACTTACTGGCTGCCTCTACAGTTTTGCTTTCCCAGTATCAGTAAAGCTGTGACGATTGGCTGAGAGTCATGTCTGGATAGCTCAGTTGGTATGCATTTCTTGGAAAAACACAAAGATTCCAGCATATAGTTTTAATCTCCTAGAAAGTTTTCAATCATTGTGCACTCTGCTGCAGAGTGAAAACTCAGTCTGGCTTTTTGATTGGGCTTACTTCACCTATATACCACAAAAATAACATTGAGTACTAACTGAAGCCAGTCTAGTTGTTAGGAGATGAATTGGAATGACTCTAAAGATAAACAAAAAGTAGCAATAGTTCAGTTCATTAGGAAGACATTTTTTAATGCAGTTTTTTGCATGTAGGCTTTACTGGTCTAGCCTGGTCATAACAATATTTCAAATGTTGGAAAACATCTGCTTTCTCCCTCTAGCTTTCAATATCAACATCTTCAGTTAACTGATAAATGGGGGAAGAGGGTGGGGGACAGTAAAGAGCACACTTACCTGTCCCCTAACAATGTACCCGAGCACACAAGGGGTGTGGGATGATGTCTCTCAGTTTATGAACAGGGGGTTATACACACTGTTTCGACATTTTGCCAGATGATGACGACTGTTTACTCATCGAAAAATTTGTATCTGTATGAACTTTGGCCAAAAGGAAATACCAATGATATAGAAAGACAGAAAACACTGTCAGATACCATTCTGGATAAAGGAGGCTTTTATCAGATAACTGTCAAGAAAAATTGAGATGCACATGTTCAGTGAAATATGTCATAAATTACAACACCTTTCCAGCAAGCACTCCAATAAGTCTCTTCAGTATAGCAGTTGCAAAATTAAATTATTCATATCTGACATAGGCATATTATCAGCTTAATTTTTCTGTGAACTCTGCGAAAACTGAGCGATAAGGAACCTTAATTTATGACAAAATGGAAAGTACAATTACAATGATTTGCAGAGTATTTATTTAATGGTAGTTATCAAAATGTCTCTAACTTCCTTGTCTCCAACATTTTTATTAGGATCCTGTGTCTCTTTACATTATACTGCGCCCAACAATCAGTCTTCAGTCACATAAAAACATTTGAATTCGATCTCTTAGCACCTGTCTCTCCCACCCTCAAGATCCTCTACCTATACTCTTAAAACAAGTTACTTAACTTAGAATTCAGTTGCTTTGCTTTATACCAGTTGAATGACTGGAAGCTTAAATATCACTAACACAAGAATATAAAATATTCATGATGAACTCTCACCTATTTCAGTCACAATCCCAGAGTTTCACTGCACTGTGTGAACTGGCCCAGAGAGAAAACATGGTATCAACACTTTTATATCTGTTTATTATAAATTGATTTTTTGTACATACAAAATTAATATTTAAATAAACGTCTAGAGTGTCTAACAATAATTACACAAAACATGAAGTACAAAAATATTAATAATCAACAGTGAGAAGTTGATATAACTGGGGTCCTTTCTTCAATAGAAAACCTTGAACATTTAATGAAGACAGGAAACCAGTAAAATCTGAGACATCAGCAACACACAGTTTTGCAATTTCTTTTAGTTCTTGAACTGAAAACACCGATCGACTTTGCACTTCTGCCTGCCTCTGAAGTGCCATTATGAACTTCTTTGCCTGTAATATTAATTGTTTGTTGAAAACAACAAATGATACTCAAAGTTAAACTACAGCAGTTAACAATCTTGAGAAATACATGATGAACATACCTTACTGTTATTCAATACAGACATATATATGATGAACGTTTGAGCTAAACATACCTTACTCTTACTGCTCATTCCAGATCCATTTTGGGAGCGCTGAAAATGTAAAGTTCCAAAGCTGTCACTCATGGTATCAACCAGACTGTACCTCATGATTTCAACAACTTCCAAGGCATCTATTTCAGATACCTCACTACGAAGCTCTAGCTTTGCTCTCGCCTGGGATGATGATAAAATAATAACAACAACAACAATAATAATAAACATCAGTTGCTATATTTTACAAACTAATTTTTTTCTTTGGCCACTTTATAAAATGAACAACTGACTCACAGAGATCCTACAGTCAGCATTACAAAGTATATAAAGTGCTGCATCTTAACATTGTGTCAAATGCCAGTCAGAAATTTAAAAAAAACTTACAGTGTCTAATTACAAATAATCTTAACATTGGATTACATAGCATCGATAATTGCACTCAACAGATTCTGAGTAAAACATTCCTCAAAATATAGGAAAAATAAAAATGTTGGAACATCTTTTCACCTAAAAAAATTACAAATTAATTAAACTTCCCGACAGAGTACAGCTGTTTGTCCCGAATCACAACTCGAATGCAGACACTTGTCTTTTGCAGTCAACACACTTACTTAATGAGCAATCCAGACAACTCGTAACCTATCTTTACAGTTTCAATTCTGACAGTAGTCTCTCCTTTTCAGTAATTGTGAGATAAATGTAAATGCACATATATTAAAGTGCATAAAGTAATTACAGAATCTAAAAGATAATTTGTTAAAGAAGAGAATTTACCATGTTCATTTATACCCATCACATTACTGTTGCATACTTTCCTTACATTCAAGACACGAAGTCACATAATGATTTATTTTGGGGTAACCCCTCAATCAAAACTTCCAGAGTTCAAAAGTATGTAACATGAATTATTTGTAGTATGGAGTCAAAGATGTCCTCCACAAGCACGTTCAAATAATTGGGTATAGTAACTGTGCTTTTCCTTATCTTATTCAGCACTGAAACTGTCATAAATATCTTCCTTTTTCTACTACAGGTTAGTTCACAAAATTAATATTAGGAATAAAACTCCATACAATCAATATTAGGAATAAAACACCATACCTAAATACTCAATGCTGATTACTATGGTCTAAAAGGTGTGCTTTACTCAAGAACACATTTTCAACAATTCATCACCAACTGTATCCCAGCCAGTTCATTATACTCTGACACATGCTATTGTTCAAATGCAAGTATGACAAAATTTGAGACCCATTCAACTTTTAAATGACGGCAAATTATTTGATGCGATGGCCTTTACTCTGAATAATAGTTTGATGCAATTCTCCACACTAATCTATCCTATCCTATGCAATCCTCTTCATCTCCACATAATGGCTGCAATCTATATCCACTTGAACCCGCTTACTGTATTCGTGCCTTATTTCTCTATAAAAATCCCCCCCCCCCCCTCCCCGAAGACATGTGCCCACTTCCCTCCATTGTAAAACTGCCTCGGGATGGGTCCTATCAACCAATCCCTACTTTTGGTAATGTTGTGCCATACAGTTATTCTCTCTCCATTTCAGTTATCCTATCCGCCCATCTAATCTTCAACAGTCTTCTGAAGAATCATATTCCAAAACTATTCTCTTCTTGTCTTAACTATTTAACACACCCACTGCATTTTCATACAAGGCACATTCCAAATACCTCCAAGAAAAGATTTCTTAATGTTTAAATTTATATTTAATGTTAACAAATTTGTTTTCCAAAATGATTTTCTTGCTGTTGACAGTCTACATTTTATATTGTACTAACTTTGAGCAACAACTGCTATTCTGCTCCACAAATAGCTAACTTCAATTACTTTTAGTATCTTTATATCCTAATCTAAATCTTGATGCATTGCTTGATATAATTCCAACTACTTTCTTTAACCATGCTTTAGTTTTGTTGACGTTCACTTTATAAAGCCTTTTCAAGAAGTTTCCGATTCTCCTTCCAGTCCTGTGTAATTTCTTGTAGAAGTTTTTCTTCTTATTTTTTTCTATTTTGCTCGCTGAAATTCAATTCCCTTTACAAATTTCCTGCTAAGAATCAGATCTGAATGTGAAGCACTTTCACAGTGAACTGCCATTATTAAATGAAATGTGAGTTAGTGATTTTGAACTAGAGCTTCAATCGTAGTCCAATGAGTGGAGGGGTTCAGTTAGTGTTAACACAGTTGAGAAATTTTCTCTCGTACATTGTACAATCCAGATATGAATCATCTGACTGACTTACATTTATATAACAACATCCGTATGTGCAGTGCTCTCCTTCTCACCAAGAGCATTTTGCTGCTGTCGCCTAGGCCATTTAAGAGATGAACAAAGATGGTATATCGTGAGCAATAACAAAGCCGCCCAGAGGTTGGAATTTTGTCACTTAGTAGCAGGGCAATCATTTTCTCAATCTTGGTGATTTTGTGCTCTCTGAATTCTAGGATACTTTTTTCTTATCTTGGTTGCCCCTTTTGGACATGCTCATTGCAATGCCATAAGTTTGATGTATCTCGCTTATCCAGGCAGTCTGCTGTTACATATTATCCCACATTACAGCTGTCACATGTATGTTTACTGCAGTGTTCCTTTCATCTCTAATTTTACATTACAATTCTAAAGTATGTCCAATTGAAATTGTCATCAAAGCTGCATGATACTGTTGTTGGTAACAAGAGCCCTTCCTTGGTCTCAGTCTGATTCATCATTAACTTTCAGTTGATAAAAAGTGAAATAAACTGGAAATTACATTACCACAGTGTTATGAGATCCCTATCAATTTCCTTGAAAATTATTGGTGAATGGTATATACAATGCCTGGAATGATTTTTGGTTTTCATACAGTAATAGTCAGAAAATATAATAAATAAGAGCTCTTTTAAAGGAAAGTGGAAGAATAAAATCATTTACATACAAATGTATGTTGTGGTACACTTAAGAACAAATATGCATTCTTATGCTTACCTCACACAAGCGTATCATAGACTCCAGCTGCCTAGTGGTTATTGGCGTACAATCCATTGCCTGATACTGACGACGAAGTTCTAGGTAAAATTTCTGTATAATGTCAGCTGCTTCTGGAGTTAATCGAGGATTTGTATATTTTCGAGCATATGCAATATATTTTCTCAACAGTGGCTGTGGAATTGGATCAAATTCTTCTCCTGGTGAATATTTCAGCCTTTCGCTACAAAAATAAATTACTGAGTTTAGAGGCTTATCATATTTTATGTAAATTACTTTTATATCTATCCTTGTATTATTGTTTATCTTGTGATAGCTTTATAATTTCTGTTCTCATTATAAATATACAAACAAAATTTAAATGGTCAGAATCTAATGCTAATGATGTCTGTAAGCACAAATTTTGTAGTTCTATGACAAATGCACAGGTTTGTCTTCTGCCTCTGCTTTATCCTACGATTTTTTTTCCTGTCACTTAACATTATTTTCACTTTTGAGAATGTGAAGTATGCCAAGCCTCACCACAGTTCACATTACATGTTAAACCGAAGTTCCCCTACAAATGGCTGGATAATGCAGTTCGCAGACTGAGAAAGGTAGATGGTTTATCACTTAGAATGATACCATGCCCAACAAACTGAAGGAATGATTTAAAGGTTCCCTTCTACACTTCTAAGGGCAAACATTTTATAGAGGCATGCTAATTAGTAAGAACAAACAATAAACAACAAGGTGTACTGAAAGAGGTACATGAACTGGTTTACGAGATATTTATTCCCAAAAGCTAGTTATTACAACAAAATTTAATGGGTTACAATCTCTTAATAACGGGGAAAGGGGGGGGGGGGAACCTCTTTCATGACAGAGTCTTTGAACAGGGTAACTATTATACAGTTTTGTAATTTGTTCAAAGTCATCTGGTGGTACAAGAAGACAAGTGCCTAGAAGGGGACCTTAACACTGGGTTTCGCTGGAGCGACATCCTTACTCAAGTCTTATGTATCCACGGGAGAAAAGGAGGGGGGGTGGGGGGGGGGTGGGGGGGGGGGGGAAGTTCGAGAGTGAGATGGACTCACCTGGCCATCAAGGGAGCCAGCAATGTTAGAGAGAAAACTCGTTTCCGTGGCACGCTTGGCAGTAAAGGCATGACAAAATGGCCTGAGGTTAAATGGTAATAAACCCTCCTTGTACTTCTGGCACTCACAGAACTTTACTGCACTAAAGTACACTACACTGCACACAGTAATCCAGTTGCTGATACCGGTCGGATGACCTGGGCATCCAGTCTCAGACTTTGTATAGCCGCAGTCAAGCCAACTGCCTCAAGGATACACAGCTGGGGAAGGTGGCGTGGAAGACGTCGCAGCACTTCTCTTGTTAATGGGACTGTGGAAAAATGCAGAAACTGGCTGCTGGTGCAAAACCCTGGTGTTAGCACGAACCTGGCGAGCTGTGTGACGCTGCACTGGATGAGCTGCCGGAAGCACACTCAGGAGATATTATCTCATCAAAGTAAGAACAGAGACTGGTTGAGCGACGGTTCGGCATGGGTGGCCTCTGGAAAGCACAGCAGTCTAAGGTCTACCTGCGGGGAAGTGATCAGCAGGGGTGTGGGGAAGATGTGGTGATAGCTTGGTTGGCAGGAGCAATGCTGATTGCTGGTTTTCAGTCATGGCAGCGTGTCGTGCTACTACAAGTGG
This sequence comes from Schistocerca cancellata, assembly GCF_023864275.1. NCBI lineage: Eukaryota > Metazoa > Arthropoda > Insecta > Orthoptera > Acrididae > Schistocerca > Schistocerca cancellata. The sequence goes on along the minus strand of NC_064626.1, from coordinate 319,755,925 downwards.
AGGCAAACAGAAAGACTCATCACAAAACCACTGAGAAGAGCATACTAGAATTTGGGGTGATGACTACTTCAATGTCAGTGATGACAACATTTATTGCCAACAGATGTGACTAATGACAATATTTTTGGTGTAGAAGTGAAGTGGATCATCATCATCATCATCATCATTCAGCAATCATCAGCCTTTAACAGCAAACATTGCTTCAATATGATACTACCATCTCTGTCAATTAAGAACCTCTATTTCCTACTCCCCTTAACGGTCGCATCACACAAATGTATTCTTGATTTGTCAAGTGGACACCCATTTTTACAGTAGGAATGAAGGCATTAGTGATCATTATCATCTGAAGGTGGGTGTCAAGAAAAACTTTTCCAACTCTAATTTCTCGTTGCTACAGAAAAAATATTCAGTGACTCCAACAAAGCAAAAGTGGTCTACTCAAAAGCTTCACATTCATGCTGACATCGGTTTCGTGCGCACACACCAAGGGGATCAGAACACTTGCAACTTAAAAAGCTCCTTGTTCACATGTGCTGAAGATTTAGTGACATGCTGATAATACATCCTTTATTACCTGGATCAATATTGGACAGTTAGCAATGATAAGCAATAAAGAAAATTTTGGTGTGATCATGAAATATTATCAGACTAACTCACTCTGAATGAAGCTTTTGCTAAATTATAATTGGCTTCAAGTGGGCATAAATGCCAAATTATTGAATGTAACTGAAAACTGTATAAAAAGGAAAATTCTCTAGAGAAAAAGAAAGTTATGAGACAGGTGGGGTCCCTCTAATCTTTGGGTCCGAGTGACCTGGTCGTCTTCTTTAGTCTTCTCCAAGCTAAAAGCTAGGATAATTTCTTGTACTCTTATCTCTGTCTGTCAGTAGTATTACATATTTCATATCCTTAAGGTAAGTACCTGCCAGCATTTATGTACCACGACTTTAAGGTCTTTTTAGTTTAAGAATCTGATAAACATTTTACCTGACGAGTCTGATAAACTTAAATTTCTAGGAGTTGTGATGAATGAATATCTTAAATGGAAATAGTATGTGAGCTACATCTGTAAAAAGATAAGCTGCATCATTTATTATATACAATGCTTCAAAATAGTTCTTGCCTTATCTACTGAAAAGAACTCCAACACACTTGTTAACATTAAAGAAGCTAGTTTTAATCCTGCAATTGCTCAGATCTCTGTAGAAAACACAACACTGCAAAGGGTCTGGAGAAAACCATAAAATAAAGTGTGTGAAGAAGCCGAGATGGAAAGCGATGTAAACGATGGTAAGTCAACAACTGATTGCTCCGAAATAGTGAGAGTGATAAATTGTGCATCTGCTAATGAACTGAATGTGTTTCCAGCAGAAGAAGTTGACGAGTAGTTCGACAGAGACAAAAACTTAGTTACCAAAGAACAACTGACTGACGATGTGATGTTACAAATTTTTCAAGCCACAGGAGACACCAGAAACAAAGTGACGAAGAAGAAATCCCAGCAACTCATCTTTGGGGCCGAGGCTTCAGAAGCCTTAAACAGTTTTGTGAAATTTGCTGAGAGCAGCCAATAAAACAACGCTTATGATGTTATGAAACTGTACATCACACAAAATAATGTGTCATTGAAGAGTTCAGTCCAAGAAACCAGTTAGCATTTCTACAATGTTCCAGAGGACTCTGAAGAAAATTGCAGCTAAGCTGTTAGTGGTAGTTAACAGTAAGACATATTCCATACCCTCCACAATGTCAGATATCTGTCCTATTCCTACAGACAGTAATTTCAGTTAAACTGCACCACATTCTTTGTAACAGTTTTTATTATGATGCTTGCTTTATTTTGTAATTGGAGTATAAAAAATTATTTGTGTGTACTGAACTTTTCTCAAACTTCGAGCCTTAAACTGATTTTAATAGCGCAGTACAGCATTCAACTTTTAATTCAATTGTTTTTACAGAGAAATAATACATACTTTTATTTTTTTAATACTGTAATCTCTCCTGTTTTACTTAATAAATCACAGTTACTTGTTTTTGACAATATAATGTAACTGGACAGATAAGAAATCTACTCTCCAAGTGGCAGCAGGAGAACGCATATATAAAAACGGTTTTATTTATGCAAGCTTTCGGAGCAAATGGCGCTTCCTTCCACCAGGAACATTAAAAGGGGAAGGAAGAGGGACAAAGGGAAAGGAACTGAAGAGATTAGGACAAGGTGTAGAGTATAACATGAAAGTAGGTACAAAAACATTTGATGCATTGTAATATTTACATAATGTACATAAGCTGCTCAAAAACACATCTCTGCCAAATACAGCAATATCAAATGTGACTAATTATCACAATAACTATTTCAGTTAATTTTCACTATAGCATATTTACACAACAGAAGTGCAGCAACATGCATACACTTAATCTTAACTTCAAATAACTAATACAATCTCAGTCTGGATAAGATCTATAAAAGAAAACCCTACTCCACTGACATACAGTACACAGGTTGATAATAAAACTCCATTGTGGGAATTAAAGATAGTGAGCCAACTGAAAAATTTAGTCAGTATATAAATGATGTTTTTGATGCTCTGAATTCAAAAACCCCAACATGTGTTATGAGAAAAGATACAGATCACCATAAAATTCTGCAGCATATTTCTCATATTCCAACCACAGAACATTGGATTCGCTCAGAGTAACAGTACAGAGCAGATTAGTAATAGGTGAATACTTGTGGAATAAAGGGTTCAAATATGTATTGACTGCCAAGTTCAATCAGTATCCACTAGAGCAACATTTTGGTATTATTGGATCATTGAGTTGTGATGATCACCCTTCATCAGTGGACTTTCTACATTTACATATGTTCCAGTTAATATATGTGCCTGTCAACAGTGTTTTATCAAAGAGAGGGAATTGTGAATTAGGGGCTGAACCCACTCTCATATCCTATGTCAATCAGATAAGAATCTTGGCAAACAAGACTAAGAAGAGATACACTGACATCAAAAAAGAGTATTGTACACAACATAGCAAGTTGTATCGCACATCAAGCCTCAAAAATCACTAAATGTTGGGCATGCTTAGATTCACTAAAGATTTCATCACTAGAAAATCATCATTTTTCACTAGCTTGAAGGACTATGGCTATCATTATTTATGTTAGCCTTCAGAAGCACTGTTAAATTTCTTTCTATGGCAGAAGAAACTTTAAGTACTAATCTTTCTTCTCTATCTGCTTTCTGTGATGACTTGTTCTATGACTGTTTGGAAAGCATTAAAAAAATAAAATCAAGACTCCAGGTTTGGCTTGTAGTGCAGAACATGCCATGGGGACTACCCAGAATAATTTTTTACTAAATGAACTATCAATCTTTTTCAAAACAAAGGAATTCAGGAAGGGACGTAAGTCAGCAAAAGTGAGTAAATCAATTAAGAAACTTTCCTATAGGTCCAGCAGTTATAAGGAGAGAAAATACTTAGAAAATGTTTTATTTTAGTGTTTAGCAATTTTTACTGAAGCCCTAATTTTGCTCAGATAACTGGTAGAACTATGAGAGTTTTCTACTTTTCAGCTGTAGACACACTCCATTACACTCACTTTTGGGAAAGCAGTGTTTATTTTAAGACTACTCTTGTTGTAGTTTGTGATATATAGGTGTTGATGCATTCTTTGGTTGACTAATGGCCAAGAAAATCTAAATCAGTCAGTGAAAGGATGGAAAGTAATAGTTGAAAACACAACATTGGGAGAAGATTAAAGACTGATAATGTTCTGCAAACGTTTTACAGAACTGAAAACTTTTCACAGCAAATGACTTACATTATTATAGCTCTAGTTTATTCAAGGCATTACTAAAAGTGAGTGATTAAGTTGTTATATTTTGTAGTAGATTTGACGATTGTCATCTAATTGGTCAGCTGTAAAAATACAAGATGACATGGTAAGAATAAATACTAGTGTTACCGTATAACATTCAATGATTCCTTTTTTTCCCCTTTTCTTGCTACTTTAATACACTGACAATCCAAAAACTAATTACTGTATGCGAAGTCTTACAGTTTATGCTATGCCGTGTTCTCCTGTTTCCAAGCCTGAACAATTTTAAAAAAATCATCAGTATTGAGTCTGGACATCAATAGTCTGGTTTAAGTACATTGCCACAGCATACATGAGTATCTTGACTTTATAATATGCAATATAGGGATATGAATGCAAAACTGCAATTCGAATGCGTGGGAGACAAGCACTTCAATCGGAGCTATTGCCAAGCGGCAAAATGGGTGTACTCGACTAGTTATCACAAAAATGGTTCAAATGGCTCTGAGCACTATGGGACTCAACATCCTAGGTCATAAGTCCCCTAGAACTTAGAACTACTTAAACCTAACTAACCTAAGGACATCACACACACCCATGCCCGAGGCAGGATTCGAACCTGCGACCGTAGCAGTCCCGCAATTCCGGACTGCAGCGCCAGAACTGCTAGACCACCGCGGCCGGCTAGTTATCACACTTTCTATCTTCTATACACTTGTATGGACATTAAATAAGTATGAAGTTATCTGAATATTTCCTACAGTTTCTAATTCATAAATATACTGAAGCACCACTGAAACTGGTATAGGCATGCATATTCAAATACAGAGATATGTAAGCAGGCAGAACATGGCGCTTCAGTCGGCAATGCCTATATAAGACAACAAGTGTCTCGCTCAGTTGTTAGATGAGTTACTCCTGCTACAATGGCAGGTTATCAAGATTTAAGTTAGTTTGAATGTGGTGTTATAGTGAGCGCACAAGCAATGGGACACAGTGTCTCCGAGGTAGCAATGAAGTGGGGATTTTCTCGTGTGCCCATTTCATGACTGAACCGTGAATATCAGGAAACCAGTAAAACATCAGATCTCCAACATCAGTGTGGCAGGAGAAAGATCATGCAAGAACGGAACCAACGGCGACTGAAGAGAATAATCCGACCTGACAGAAGTACAATCCTTCCGCAAAATGCTGCAGATTTCATTGCTGAACCATTATCAAGTGTCAGTGTGTAAACCATTCAACAAAACATCATTGATATGAGCTTTCGGAGCTGAAGGCCCACTTGTCCACCTTTGATGACTGCATGACACAAAGCTTTACGCCCCACCTGGGCCTGTCAACACTGACATTGGACTGTTGATAACTGGAAACATGTTGCCTGGTCGGACAAGTCTCGTTTCAAATTGTATCAAGTAGATGGACGCGTACGGGTATGGTGACAACCTCATGAATCCGTAGACCCTGTATGTCAGCAGGTGACTGTTCAAGCTAGTGGAGGCCCTATAATGGCATGGGGCGTGTGTAGTTGGAGTTATACAGGACCCATGATATGTCTAGATACGGCTCTTGACAAGTGACACATAAGTCAGCACTATGTCTGATCACCTGCATCCATTCATGTCAATTGTGCATTCCGAAGGACTTGGGCAGTTCCAGCAGGACAATGCAACATCCCACATGTCCATTAATTGCTACAGAGTGGCTCCAGGAACATTCTTCTGAGTTTAAACACTTCTGCTGGCCACCAAACTCCCAGACATGAACATTAATGAGCATATCTGCCATGCCTTGCAATGTGCTGTTCAGAAGAGATCTCCACCCCTTCGTACTCTTACGGATTTATGAACAGCCCTACAGGATTTGTGGTGTTAATTCCCTCTAGCACTACTTCAGGCATTAGTCGAGTCCATGCCATGTTGTGTTGAGGTACTTCTGCGAACTCACAGAGGCCCTACATGATATTAGGTATTTGTACCAGTTTCTTTGGAGCTTCAGTGTAATGTACTAATTAATAATTATAATAATGGAAATTCCATTTAGGAATATCAACAATGTAGGAAAAGACAGATTGCTACTTATCGTGAAGAATACACATCAAATTGCAGACAGCCACAATTAAAAGACACGTACATAAAGCTTTTGGCCACAGCCTTCTTCAGTAAGAGAGAGAGAGAGACCATTCACACACTCACACACTCACACACACACACACACACACACACACACACACACACACACACACACACGACTCCAGCATCTCGGGGCGCAATGCAACTATCATGTGGGATGCAAGCAGCAATTTCAACAGGGCAGGGAAGGGGAAGGAATAGTAGTGTATGGATGGGAAGAGAGACAAATACTGTCGCTGTAGTGTCCAGGGACTAGACTGTCAACAGGTGCTGCATCTGGAGGTTGTGGGGCAGGGAGGTGGGAACAAAAGGATCAAAAAAGGGAGAAATGGGGAAGACGGGCAGATGTGTTGGCAGAGGACTGCAAATAAAAAGGAGATGAGGAGATGACAAGACAGAGGAGGTAGAAATGTTGGGTGGAGGGTGTGGGGATAGTATGTTGCTGTAGGTTGAGGCCAGGATAATTACGGTAGCGAAGAATGTGTTGCAAGGATAACTCCCAGCTGCGCAGTTCAGAAAAGCTAGTGGTGGAGGGAAGGATTTAGATGACTTGGGCACTGAAGCAGCCATTGAAATCAAGTGTGTTATGTTCAGCTGCATGTTGTGCCATAGAGTGGTCGGCTGTGCTGTTGGCCACAATTCGGCACTGGCCATTAGTAATGCCAAAATAAAAATAAAAATTGCAGTGATTGCAGAAAAGCTGATAAATAGCATGGCTGCTTTCACAGGTGGCCCGGCCCCTGATGGGGTGCCTGTCTGTGAAGGCCTTGGTGAGACCCTCAGCATACTGACCAAGAGAGTTTTGTCACTGCAGATACAATGTCCCTGGATGGCCAGGCTATACGGGTGGGACTTTTTGGTGTGAAAGGGAGGACAGCTGCCAAAATGGAGGTACTTTTGGTGGTTGGTGGGTTTAATGTAGACAGAGGTGTGGATGGAGCCATTGGAGAGGAGGAGGTCAACATCTATGAAGGGAGCACGCTGGGTTGAGGAGGACCATGTGAAGCAGATGGGAGAGAAGGTGTTGAGGCTGTGAGGGAACGAAGATAAGTTGTCTTGGCCTTGAGTCCAGACCATGAAGATATCATCAATGAACCTAAACCAGTCTACAAGTTTGGGATTTTGGGAGACTAGGAAGGTCTCCTCTAGATGGCCCATAAAAAGGCTGGCACAGAAGGGTACTATGGGGGTGCCCATAGCTGTGCCCCAGATTTGTTTATACACCTCTACTTCAAATATGAATAGTTGGGGTTCAGGATCAAGTTAGTGTGATGTATGGGAAATGAGGTAGTGGGTTTGGAGTCTGATGGACGTTGGGGGGAAAGATATTCAATAACAGTAGACCATGGGCATGTGGGATGTTGGTGTATAGGGAGATGGCAGCAACAGTGACAAGTAGCAATCCAGGAGGCGAATGGGTGGGGATGGTGGAAAGTCAGTGAAGGAAGTGGTTGGTGTGTTTGACATAGGAGTATAGATTACGGGCAACTGTTTCGATGTGTTGGTCAATGAGGACTGAAATTTTTCCAGTGGGGACACAATAACCAGCCACAATGGGGTCTTCAGGATAGTTGGCAGTGTAGGCCGAGCACACCCCACCAGACAGCATTCGCCTATCTCCCCACCTGTACACTACTACACCTTCCCCTTCCCCACCCCCTCCAGATTGCTGGTTGCAACCCATGTGATAGTTGCATTCCGGCCCGAATTCCTGGGGCCATGTGTGCCTGAGGTGTGTTTAGGCACGCCCGCACATGTGTTTGTGTTTTTGTGTGTGTGTTTTACTGACAAAGGATATGGCTGAAAGCTTTAGGTGAGTATTTTTTAATTGTGCTTTTCTGCAATTTGACATGCCTTCTTTATGCTAAGTAGCAATCTGTCTTTCCATACATTGTTGATATTCCTACCTGGAGTTTCCACCATTTCATTTTTGCCGAATGGCTTTCTTGCATCCTACAATCCTGCAATGTTTTCCTTTATTACCCTTCTCTATAGCATTACTCTTTTCAATGTCTGCTCTTTCTCATCTTTCCTGTGTTTATTCACCACCTTTCAAATTGCATCTACTTCCAAGTCACACTGTATCAACGATCGTTCTCACACAACACAGTCTTCATCTTTTCTCCAACAGTTATAACTATATTCTTTCCTACTGATCTCAGTTCATCTCTCATCTTGATGTACTGCCCGTGCCACATGAAATTTCGATCCTCGACCTAACCCAGCCCCCTTCCCTCTCTCTTTGCGTCTTGCAAAACACACACACACACACACACACACACACACACACACACACACACACACACACCGACCTCTTCTTTTCTTTCCACCCACATTTCTGTACGTTTTCAATGTATTTGTGCGTATTTTTACATTGTTTCACACAGTTTCATGTATTTTTGTTCATTTCTATGTATCTTTGGGTATTTTTGCTTATCTGTGCATGTTTCTGCATGCCTTTGTGTATTTTTTTTACACATCTTTATGGGTCTTTTCGGTTATCAAGTTCCTCTCACAACCACCAACACCTATTTTTCCCATTTCAGTGTCATTCCTGTTTCCTTTACACATTCCAGTTCCGAAAACAATTCTTTTTCCCTGGCTAAAACAGAGTCCCAAATCTTGTTTCTCAAGTGCTGCTTGAACCATGGAATCCCCCAAATAGCCTAACTGTAAAAATTCCTTTCTCTGGATCCCACCCCTCCTTTCACTGTGACCTGCACCATATCAGACTCCACCAATCCCCGGCTATCACAAACCTGGTACTGTAGAAACACATCTCCATGGCTCAGGCAGTCTTCTCCCTCCCTCCAAGATACTACTACTCTACAATCCCTACACTGTAAATCACATCTCTGAAATTGAAGCCCTTGCTCTCCAGCACCTGGAGGAGCATTCCAGACTCACCTCCATAAGTTATCCAACCTGCTGACATACTACTGCCACCTTGAGGCACCAGTGCTAACCCCTATAGTACCCACTGTGTTCCTCCTTGTCCACCACTCATAGCAGCTAAACCCTGTCTAGCTGACCTTTTCAACTTGCCACATTCCCTAAAACTCCCTACCAACTCTCCACCATATCCAGAGCCAAAACATTTCTGTAACACTGTTGTTAACTTTTCCACCAAAATACTCAGCTCCACAGAAGTTTCAGTCCTATACAAAGGCCTCACCTTTAGCCCTCCACCCAAATCTGACCATGCTGGACTTGTCAAAGACCTACTCTCCTTCTCCTGATCCCTGCAATGGAAGCATTTCTTTGCCACCAACCCCTCCAACCAAAACCACCCCAATTCCAGCATGGAACCTTGCCTTTTCCAGTTCATACCACCATCCATCCATGATCCTTCCCTTTTCCCAACTTATCACCTACTGGTCAGTTTCCAGGAATTCCTTACATCCAACTTAGACTCAACATCCTTCCCCAGGTCCCTTCCTCAGAACACCAACCTTTCAGTTGAAGAAAGAATAGCCATACATAACCTCAAAACAAATCCTGACCTAATCCTCCTACCTGCAGACAAAGGTTCCACCACTGTGGTTATGAATCGAAGTCACTAACTGGCACAAGACCTTGGCCAATTATCTGACTCCTCCACCCATAAACTCTGCCACAGTGATCCCATCCCAGAAGTCAAACACACGCACCAATCTATGTTTCAAGCCTTAGGCCCTTCCCAGAACATCTCTCCTGAATCCATTTCCCTCCCCCCCTCCCAATCCACAAACCCAACAATTCTGGAAGTCCCATTATGGCTGGTTATTGTGACCCCATTGAAAGAATTTTGGCCCTCATTGACAAACACCTCCAACCTATTGCTAATAATCTAGATTCCCACATCAAAGACACCAACCACTTCCTTCACTGACCCTCCACCATGACCACCCCTTTACCTTCCGGATCCCTACTTGTCCCTGTTGATGCCATCTCCCTATACACCAACAACCCTCATGCCCTTTGTTTTCCTGCTGCTGAACACTACCCTTCCTCCCAGCATCCTTCAGACTCAAAACCCATGACCTCATTCCTCATACACCTTACTAACTTTATCCTAACCCACAACTACTACCCATTTGAAGGGGAGGTATATAAACAAATCGGCAGCAAAGCCATGGGCATCCCCATAGTACACTACTATGCCAACCTTTTTTATGGACCATCTATGGGAGACCCTTGTAGCCTCTCAAAACACCAAACATGTAGTACATGTAGTCTGGTTCAGGTTCATTGATGGTATCTTCATGATCTGAACTCAAGGCCAAGACACCCTACCTTCATTCCTTGACAACCTCAACATCTTTTTCCCATCAGCTTCATATGCTCCTCTACCCAGCACCCCACCTTCTTTTATGTTGACCTCCCCCTCTCTGAAGGCTCTGTCTGCACCTCGGTCCACATTAAACCTGCCAACCACCTGCATTCTGACAGCTGTCATCCTTTCACACCATCCCTCCCATATAGCCTGGTCACCCAGGGATGGCATATATGCAGTGACAAAACTCCTTTGCTCAGTATGCTGAGGGTCTCATTAAGGCCTTCGCAGACAGGCACAAATCCCCAGACCTAGTGCATAAACAGATTTCCTGTGCCATTTCCCCTCACACCCACAATCCTCCCATCACCCCCAAGAGCCAGCCACAAGGGAGTGTCCCCTTTGTCACCCAGTACCATCACGGAGTGGAACAACTGAACCACATCCTTCGCCAAGGTTTTGATTAAGTATCATCATGCCTTGAAATGAGGGACATCCTACCCAAGATATTTCCTACCCACTTAAATTGGTATTCCGTCACCCACCCCACCTCCACAACATCCTAGTTCATCACTATGTCACTTCCAATCCCAACACCTTGCCACAAAGATCATATACCTGTAGAAGAGCCAGGTGCAAAACCTGCCCAATCAACCCACCCAGCACTTCCTATTCCGATCTTGTCACAGGTTTATCCTACTTTGTCAGGGGCCAGGCCACCTATGAAAGCAGCTATGTCAATTACCAGCTCTGCAGCAATCACTGCACAGCTTTTTTTATTGATATGACTACCAAACAGCTGCTCACCCGAATGAATGGCTACTGACAAACTGTGGCCAAGGGCAAAATAGAACACTCTATAGCAAAACAGGCAGCTGAACATAACACACTTCACTACCTGAGCCATCTGGATCCTTCCCTCCACCACTAGCTTTTCTGAACGGCACAGATGGGCATTATCCTTACAACACGTTCTCTGCTCCTGCAATTATCCCAGTCTCAACTTACAGTAAAATACTGTCCCCACACCCTCCACCACACATTTTCACACCCTCTGACCTTTCATCTCTCCCCCCCCCCCCCCCCCAATTTATTTGCAGCCCTCTGCCAAAGCATCCACCTGTCTTTCCCTGCTTCTCTCCTTTTTTGATCTTTTTGTCCCCACCTCCTTGCCCCACAACCTCCAGACACCGTGGCTGTTGGCAGTCTAGTCCCTGCAGACTTCAGCAGAGGTTGTTCGTCTCTCTCCCCACCCATACACTACTATCCCTTCCCCTTCTCCGCCACCTCTAGATTGCTGCTTGACCTCCCATATGATAGTCCTATTCCAACCCGAGATGTTGGAGTTTGCGTGAGGTGTGCTTACTTGTTTGTTTGTTTGTGTGTGTGTGTGTGTGTGTGTGTGTGTGTGTGTGTGTGTGTGAGTGAGTGAGTGAGTGAGAGAGAGAGAGAGAGAGAGAGAGAGAGAGAGAGAGAGTGTGTGTGTGTGTGTGTGTGTGTGTGATGAGATTTAGTGACTAAGGCCATGGCCAAATGCTTTGAGTGAGTGTCTTTTAATTGTGCCTGTCTGCAGCTTGTCATGTCTTCTTTAAGGTATGCAGCAATCTTCCTTTTCCTACCTATTAATAATTAGAATATGTTAATAAAGGTTCCTAGGTTAACTTTGGTTTGTATTTGTTCCATCTTCTTTTTTTAAAAAATGTAAAATAGAGACTGACTTTACTGTAACAAACTTCTAAAGCTGGTTCCCTTGTTATTTCAACGGTGATCAATTTTACCAGCCTCTTATGCTGAAGTCAATCGGTGCTGTATCAACTAGTACATATCAATAATTACAGATGTGCACTTAATTTTTATTGTATTATGAAATAAGAAGAATAGAAGATTCCAAATTATATTTCCCACATTCCAATTAATTATCAAAAGAATGATAATTTAAAGAAAATCATAAATTCTAATCAACATTAGCAGCATTTACAGTATAGTCTGTGGCCTTGCCACAGCTTTCGATTTTGTGGACCACAACAGTCTACTTGGCATGCTAAAATGTTATGGCATTAATGGCACCCCTCTTGCAATGAATGGAGTCTTAACTTCAAAACAGAAAGTGGGAATGCCCACTAACAGATTACACAATCTGAGTAAAGTATCCAGATGCTCTAATGTAATGCGGAATTGACCACTAGAGAGAGGGGGACCTGCCAGTATAAAAGGAGGTGGGAAGTATTGTGTTGTCAGTAGAGAAACAGTGGCAAGAGAATGTGTAAGACAGGAGGACTCATTGACTCTTGAGTGTGAACTAGTCATTGGATGTCCCTTGAGTAACAAATCATCATGGACATTTCAGCCCAAGTTGACTGTTGGCGATTTGTGTGTTAGTATAAATTTGAAGGAACAACTACTACTAAATAGAGTCCAAGCAGACCTTACATATGGATGGACAGGGACCATTGAGTAGTGCAGAGAGTGGTTGAAAATAAATAAATATCACATGAAATCAGCACAAGGAATCACACTTGAGTTCTGGCAATCTAGCTAGCATATTGACTGTGCATAAGAAGTTTAAAAAAGAATGGGATACATTGGTCGAGCAGCACCAAAGATAAGCATTTCTGTAGTCAGTGCTAAGCGATGCTTGAAGTAGTGTAAAGAGAGGCACTACTGGACAGTGGATGACTGGAAATGAGTGGTATGTGATGAATGGTGCTATACCCTGCGGCAATCCAATGGAGGGGTTTAGGTTTGTGCATGCCCGGAGAATGTTACCTGCCATTATTCATATTGCCGACAGTGAAGTACTGGGGAAGTTGTGTTACACATGGAAGTGTTCATCACGTTTAGGTGTGGTCCACTTATTGTGCTTAATGGCACATTAAATGCAGAATATATGAAGAAATTTTACAGCATTGTGTGCTGCATACAACAGAGGAACACTTCAGAGTGATAATTGTATTAGCATGACAATGCACACTGTTGTAGGCAGCACCTGTGAAGGAACGGTTTGTGGACAACAACATCCCTGAAATGGATTGGTCTGCCCATATTCCTGAGCTGAACTCAATGGAACACCTTCAGGATGAGTTAGAATGTCAATTTCACTTCAGACTCCAGTGTACAACATCACTACCTTTGCTTGTTTCCTTTCTTGAGGACAAATGGTCTGGCATTCCCCAATAGACAGTCGCACAGCTCACAGAGTTCAAGCTACTATCAAAGTAGGGGAGAACAAAATCCATACAATACCCACAAGTAGGTGTCTGGATACTTTTGATGAAACTACCCTCAGATTGCTTTTAACCTACATAAATGATCTGGCAATATCTCTGACAGATGCACGTCCATGTCCATGAAGCTCTCGCTAAGTTAAGTGATTAATAATGACACAAGAGCTAATTTAGTTAATATTATACTTTAGACTAACGCATTTACTTCTTCACTAGGCTGTCTATTGATGGTTTCGCTTTTCTGAGCGTATTTATATCGAAAAGAAAGTATTTCGTAAAGGCCGATAGTCGTTAGCTTTGTTTACATTTTTGGCACAAATTTCGGGTGAGTGCAGATCTTTATTTCTTTTTTTTTTTTTAATTTTTTTTTTACTAGACTTAGCATTTTGAAGTTAAATTATTTTGTGTCTATCATACCGACTTTAGGTAGTTAATTAGAACTTTCAAAAGTAAGTTTAAAAGTTTGTTTGCATTAGTGTTTAGTTATGTATTAGTATAGGCTATGAAACTTCAGTGATCTTGTGCCAAGTTATTCTCTGCTTTTGCGTAAGGTATTAGCAGATACTGTAAGAGGGGAAGGAAATCTGAAGGAAGAGGCGTTCTGTGAAGACTGTAGATTATGGTTTCATTGGGGCGCGAATGTAGCGGCGAGGAAGCGGGGTAGATCATAAGGTCCTTCCATGGCAATGTAGGTTATGTAGGAAGGACAGAAAAATTTCTGAACAGGAAGCAAAAATGTGTGCCCTTAAGGCTGAATTAGAAAACGAGAATTTCGAATTATGTAGGCTAAAGGGGGAAAAGAGATGGAGTGCTGGGAAAAGGTAGCAAGCAAAGGACAAAAGGGAAACTGTTGAAACAGCTTTAGAAATTCCGTTAATAAATCATTTTGGCTTGCTATCTGAAGTAGTGTAGGAAGGGCCTCATCCAGATGTAGATTAATGTAAGTTGAAGCAGAATAGTAGCTTAAAGAAAAAAAGACAGGTCGGGATCAAATCAGAATAGGAAAAGAAGAATTCTGATTGTAGGTAGTAGTCATGGGAGGGGTGTATGCCAGCAGCTTCAGGAGAAATTAGGTGAAGGGTACCAGGTCACAAGTTTTGTGAAAACAAGTGCTAGCCTTAGCCAGGTGACAGAAAACTTAGGTCAGCTATGTAAGGACTTTGAGAAGGAAGATCAGGTAATTATAGTTGGGGGAGCAGGAAACAGCCTGGCTATGAATCTAAGATATAGTATTAGGAGTGACCTGGACAATATAGGAGCAGAAACTGAGCACACAAATGTGGGGCTTGTGGAGGTCTTTCAGTGACATCATCAGGCCTGGGTAAACATTGCTGTAAGGTGTGTTAACACTGAGCTGAACAGGATGCTCCAGGCACCAGCAAAATCTCACACGAGTGTTGTTCCAGTTGATGCTATTGGTTGATGGGGATACACTACATATGGCCTGCACCTAAATAGGAAGGGGAAAGATCAGTTAGCTTCACTATTAGCAGATACTGTGAGGGGGGCCACAGTCACACAAAGGATGACCCCTGCGGTTAATGGGACCAGGCAGACAGGTTTTTCAGGTTAAAACCAAAGTCCAGACAGACAATACTCAAGAAAAATAGAATAAAAGAAGCTTCATGTACAGTAAATAGGCATAAAGCTAACTGTAATTCTAATGTAACTGAAATTGTAATGTGAAATGCCTATGAGAATATTGCACTTGCTGTAGATGTAACCATATGAGATGTGTGGTTTTCATCATAATGTTACAATTGAACCAATCCCTATGAAATATTATGTTGGCAAGAAAACTGAACTTTGTACAGAAATATTTAACAAGTTTCCTTAAAGAGGAGTATCAATTTACTTCATCAAAACATCAGGGGAATAAAAAATAAAGTAGATGAACTGTTAGTGTGTTTAGATGATCTCAAAAATGAGAATGAGATTGATATACTTTGTCTGTCCGAACACCATGTTACTGTAAGAATGTAAAGTGTCAGTATAAATGGGAAACAATTAAACATCTTATACTTGCAGTTATAACATGGATAAAGGAGGAGTTGCCATTTACACAAAACAAGGGTATAAGTACAAAACAGTAGAAGTAAGCAAATTTTGTGTTGATCAGCACTTTGAAGTTTGTGCATGTAAACTACAGGAAGATAATGTAGTGTTGGTTTTAGCAACAGTGTACAGGTCCCCATTAGGAGATTGGAACCTATTCATAAAAATGTTTTACTCCCTATTATGTTGTCTATCAGACAAAAAGAAGACATTAATTAATCTGTGGTGATTTCAATGTAAACTTTCTAAGCAATTCTGATCAGACCATAATGCACAACTGATTAACTTACGAAGGTTAGCAGGGTGTGCAGTTCATAAACAGTTAAGTAAAAGTGTAAGGCTGGTCAACCCAGTATCTACACAGCACTTCAGAGAAAGTTTAAGAAAAGTTAATGGGGGATATGTATGTAACGAGCCAAATGCCAATGATAAATGTAACATATTTCTTGATATATGTACCACCAAACAGTTTTCAAAGAAACCTTGGATCACTACAAGTATTAAAGTGTCTGCAGAAAGGAAAAGAAAATTGTATGAGGCAGCAAGAATGAGTAAAAATCCAGAAGTAATTTTATACAATAAAAATTATTGTAACACACTGAGAAAAGTTGTCAGAAAATAAAAAAAAAAAAAATGTATATTACAGATGAAATTAACAACTCGGGCAATAAAATCAAATCAGTATGGAATGTTGTTAGAAGAGAGACAGTAAAAGTAACCACTGGGGTAGATAGTATTACTATTAAAGAGAATGAGACCATTTTAATCAACAGTACACAAGTAGCTAATGTATTTAACAACCATTTCTTAAGTGTAGGTAAAAATTGGTGAGAATAGTTCAAAAGAAAAAGCCATGCAGTACACAGAAGAGTCAGTTTTGGGAAATTCTAGTCAGATTAATTTTCATCAACAGCCTCTTGTGAAATAAGGGCAAATCATTAAATCTTTGAAAAATAAATGTCCTGTTGGAGTAGATGACATTTCTAACAAGATATTAAAACAATGTGGAGCAGTTACAGCTGATGTTCCGAGTCACATCTGTAATGAATTACTAACTCAAGTACTTTCCCAGAAGGGTTAAAATATGCCATTGTCAACCCTGTCTACAAGAAAGGGGACACCACAGATGTCAATAATTACCAGCCAATATCCTTGCTCACAGCATTTTCAAAAATTGTCGGGAAAGTAATGTACTGAAGAGTGGTTAACCATCTCAGCAGTAATGAGATACTCAGAAAATAACAGTTTGGATTTCAAAAATGCCGTTCCACTGAGACAGCAATGTACAATTTCACTGCCCACATAAAAGAGGCTTTAAATAGTAAAATGTCACCAATATGAATTTTCTATGACTTATCCAAAGTATATGATTGTGTGAACCATGACATTATGTTACATAAATTACAATTCTATGGTATAAATGGAGCAGCATATGAGTGGTTAAGTCATATCTACAGAATAGGAAGCAGAAAGCTGCTTTATATGGTTTAAGTGATTTAAGGAAGTTTTCCACTTCATCTAACTGGGGTGAAATTGCATTAGGTGTTCCACAGGGTTCAACCATGGGTCCCCATCTGTTCTTGATATATGTGTATGACTTCCCTTCTTATCTGAAACAAGAAGCTGAACTGACAGTGTTAGCTGCTGATACAAGCACCATTATTAATCCAGTGAAAGAAACTCCAATAGAAAATGATACAAATAGTGTCTCTGGAAAAGTTATTGATTGGTTTTCTGCGAATGGGCTTGCTCTGAACTTTGAAAAAACACAGTTCATCCAATTTGCTACTGCAAGGAGTACAGTTCCTTCAATAAATATAACACATCAGCAGAAGTCAGTAGCCAGGGTAGAGCATACCAAGCTTTTGGGTGTACATATAGGTGAGAATCTTCATTGGAAAATTCATATTTTGGATCTCCTAAAGCAACTAGGTTCAGCAACTTTTAAATCAGAATAATTGCTAATTTTGAAGATACAGAAATTAGCAAGCTAACATACTTTGCATACTTTCACTCTCTGATGTCATACAGAATAATACACTCCTGGAAATTGAAATAAGAACACCGTGAATTCATTGTCCCAGGAAGGGGAAACTTTATTGACACATTCCTGGGGTCAGATACATCACATGATCACACTGCCAGAACCACAGGCACATAGACACAGGCAACAGAGCACGCACAATGTCGGCACTAGTACAGTGTATATCCACCTTTCGCAGCAATGCAGGCTGCTATTCTCCCATGGAGACGATCGTAGAGATGCTGGATGTAGTCCTGTGGAACGGCTTGCCATGCCATTTCCACCTGGCGCCTCAGTTGGACCAGCGTTCGTGCTGGACGTGCAGACCGCGTGAGACGACGCTTCATCCAGTCCCAAACATGCTCAATGGGGGACAGATCCGGAGATCTTGCTGGCCAGGGTAGTTGACTTACACCTTCTAGAGCACGTTGGGTGGCACGGGATACATGCGGACGTGCATTGTCCTGTTGGAACAGCAAGTTCCCTTGCCGGTCTAGGAATGGTAGAACGATGGGTTCGATGACGGTTTGGATGTACCGTGCACTATTCAGTGTCCCCTCGACGATCACCAGTGGCGTATGGCCAGTGTAGGAGATCGCTCCCCACACCTTGATGCCGGGTGTTGGCCCTGTGTGCCTCGGTCGTATGCAGTCCTGATTGTGGCGCTCACCTGCACGGCGCCAAACACGCATACGACCATCATTGGCACCAAGGCAGAAGAGACTCTCATCGCTGAAGACGACACGTCTCCATTCGTCCCTCCGTTCACGCCTGTCGCGACATTACTGGAGGCGGGCTGCACGATGTTGGGGCGTGAGCGGATGACGGCCTAACGGTGTGCGGGACCGTAGCCCAGCTTCATGGAGACAGTTGCGAATGGTCCTCGCCGGTACCCCAGGAGCAACAGTGTCCCTAATTGGCTGGGAAGTGGCGGTGCGGTCCCCTACGGCACTGCGTAGGATCCTATGGTCTTGGCGTGCATCCGTGCGTCGCTGCGGTCCGGTCCCAGGTCGACGGGCACGTGCACCTTCCGCCGACCACTGGCGACAACATCGATGTACTGTGGAGACCTCACGCCCCACGTGTTGAGCAATTCGGCGGTACGTCCACCCGGCCTCCCGCATGCCCACTATACGCCCTCGCTCAAAGTCCGTCAACTGCACATACGGTTCACGTCCACGCTGTCGCGGCATGCTACCAGTGTTAAAGACTGCGATGGAGCTCCGTATGCCACGGCAAACTGGCTGACACTGACGGCGGCGGTGCACAAATGCTGCGCAGCTAGCGCCATTCGACGGCCAACACCGCGGTTCCTGGTGTGTCCGCTGTGCCGTGTGTGTGATCATTGCTTGTACAGCCCTCTCGCAGTGTCCGGAGCAAGTATGGTGGGTCTGACACACCGGTGTCAATGTGTTCTTTTTTCCATTTCCAGGAGTGTATTTTGAGGTAACTCAACACTTAGGCAAGAAGTATTCACTGTTCAAAAGAAAGTGGTTAGAATAATATGTGGGGCTCATAGTCGCACATCTTGTGCACATCTCTTTAAAAGACTAGGAATTCTTACAACAGCCTCGCAGTACGTTTACTTAGTAATGAAATTTGTTCACAACAACATGGACCAGTTTTAAAACAACACTGACATTCATGATTATAATGCAAGAAGAAAGAAAAACTTACACTATCCTCTACTTATCCTATCTTTGGCACAGGAAGGGGTAAAATATGCTGCTATAAAATTCTTCGATACATTACCAGATGAAATAAAATGTCTGACAGACAGCAGTAACAGTTTTAAAGATAAACTGAAATCATTTCTCCTTGACAACTCCTCCTATACCACAGATGAATTTTTGAATAGGAATAAATAAATCTATAGGTATAATACATGTATTTTGTGCCATTTAAGGGTATGCAGTAGGTAACAAAAATGAGAGAGAGAGAGAGAGAGAGAGAGAGAGAGAGAGAGAGAGAGAGAGAGAGAGAGAGAGAGAGAGAGAGAACACCTCAGCATTCATGTGTGCAATTCTTATGCATTTGACACATCCTTCAATAACAAATTAAAAAGGAGTCTACATGTAGGTGAACCAATTAAGAAGCTAAGTTCAACATGTTTCTGTTGCTGATAGTAAAAAACTGTTTCAGTCGAACTATGAGTTACAAACACAATACGAGACACAAAAAGAATTATGATGGACTTTGCTTTCTTCTTAAGGGTTCTGTCCTAAAATTCCTTCGTTTATAAATTCTCTTATCTGCATTTGTATAGTACGTATGGACTCATTCCACGGCCAAGTAGCTATGGCTTACATAGTGCCATGGAACCTGGTAAAATAAACAAATAAAATGAAATTAATTGCTGGTTAATGAAATCACTGTCTACTGAAGTAAATTTAGTGTCTTTGTGTTTGACTGCACAATTTTCATCCTTAAGCTATCTAATAACAATAAGGATAATTCATTACATACAGTGCTCGTAACTTATTTTGTTGTTACCTACATCAAAGCAACAGGTAAGCATTTGTACATATTTTGTGTGCAGCAATTTTTATTCATTTTCTGTTTATAATTTTTCTGATTATTTTTGCTCTCTTCTTTGAAAGTTGTGTATTCTTTGATCATATCAAACTTCTGGTATCTTGAACTATAATTTTCGATATTTTGCAAGCACACAGCTAACTCGGAGAAATGACACTTTCTACTGATGGAAGACAACAGGGAGAACATAAAATAATTATGAAAATTACCTCAAAGAGCGCTCTATATCTTGAGCGTCAGACACCTGAGAACAGGCAGGGGCACTTGCTGGTTTCAGAACTTCTTTGTTTTTAATTCCCGAATGGAGAGCCATGACATGCTCTGAGAGTAAACTGTCCAAGTGCTGTAATTACAAAAGTTTCAATAATGAAGGCACAAAACGAAGTTTTACTTGTAGTGAAATTATCTAGTTATTTACAGAATATTGAACTTAATGACTTTACCTCATTTGGACGGTCCATTAAGATAAACACTAGATCGAACCGAGAGAGAAGTGCTGATCCCATACGCAAGTTTTCTGAAACTGTCTTTGCTCTGTTATAATGTCCACCAACAGGATTGGCAGCTGCTAAAATTGATGTTCTTGCAGGTAAAGAGCAAACTATCCCTGCTTTAGCTATACTGATACTCTGTTGTTCCATTGCTTCAAGAAGTGCCTTAAATAAAGAAATCCACTCATTAACTGTAAGCCTCTTTCAATATAATTATAATAATGTTGTAATAGACATGAAATTTGTAAGACTTCTTGAAAAGGAAACTCTCCCTCCAGAACTTCACACTGGAGATAAAGGTACAATCAATCCAAAAAAACTATAAACTTTATATGTTTGTTTAGTTAAGGTAAAAAATATTACTCCACAGTTTCAAAACAATGCATCTGCTCATCATTCTAGTTGATTATCATTCATGAACACAACGAGGTACGATCTTTCAAGAACATTACGTACAACATTTTCATCCCATAACGAAAAAGTAAATGTATATGCACACACTAAGCAACATTTACTTATGTTTATTTTTGCTACACACATTCACATTTGATAAAAAAAAAGAGGGTTAAGAACCTATACCTTAAAAAATGAAAGCATGTAAAGAATTAATTAGGCAGCATGTACATTACAATTTGAATAAGCACAAATAAAAGTAGAGAGCACAGTGTGTTTTAGAAATTCCAAAATTCCCTACATTACATAATAACTGCGCTTTGCACTATGTGTTAATCACAATTTGAAACAAGGAAATCAAACTAGAACCTAACTAAAATTATAGTTGTTATTCATGTTATCAAAAACATATATAATTCCATTTTCTTCACAACACTGAACATCTGGTACCCAATACTGCAGTTACATTGAATATTTCAAGTACCCACTGACTGAGTCTGAGTGCTCCTGTGCCACATTGAGGATGAAGGGTATAGTACAAAAGTATATAAAATGAGCTAATTATATGGAAAAAATATGCCATCATTCTGTTTATCTGTGGGGAACTACAGTTACAGACAGACTGCAGTGGACTAATAGCTTGGAATGAATATCACAGACACAGTGAGGTTTATGACATACTCACTAACTGCCATCATTGGTGTCTATAAGAATACTGATAGGTGAAACGTTCCTGTTCACAAATGAGACAAACTGTAATCTTTTAATTTTCAGAGATTGTGAAAAATGCTAAATAGTTTTGGAACAGGAAAATAATTCAGTAACATTCAAACACATATCTTGACAAATTAGAGGTACTGTTGATCACATTGCCACATTATTTTCACTTGCTGCAGGAAGTACTGGAGCAATTCTCTTGGAACATGTTGCTTCCCTGCATCATTATAAATAATGTTCACACAAATACAATTTTTGGACATCAATAACTTATTTCCAGTTTCTTCCTTTCTCACTTTTCCATTACAAAATTTTCTCACTAACCATCAAACTGAGCAAGAATTCTCTCAAACCTGAGACATAAGTGTGTCAAACTGAGCAAAAACAAAAGTCCAAACAGAGCTATCCAGTTGCAGAAATGGTCACATATATAATCTTTTAACAATCAAAGAAGTGCTTACTTTTTTGTTAATACTTACCATATAATTTACTTCTTTGTTAATACCTGTAAAACAATTACAATTTTATTACCCAAATGACTTCTCCACAAGATTCCTGTTAAAATTTACACGACAGTTTAGACCAAAACAATTACATTGGCCATTTTTATCAACATTTTCCGTTTTTGGTGAAATTACTCGACTTTTCACATTTAACTTTCGATAATATTTTTTCTTATTTATTTTTGGCTTTAACATTTGCCCACAAGAATTAGAATATTCCTCAATGTTATCCTTCCCCTCCAAGATGGCTACGCCAGTACCTCTATCAATATCAAACCAACCATTCACCAGCAATACCTCCTCTTTGACAGCTGCCATCCATTCCATTACAAGAAATCCCTTCAATACAGCCTAGCCACCTCTGGCCATCGCATCTGTAGTGATGATCAGTCCCTCTCAAAATACACCAATGGTCTCACTGAGGTCTTCACAGATTGTATTTCCCATCCCAACCTTGTACAGAAACAGATCTCCCATGCCTTATCTATCCAGTCGCCCACCAACTCCCAACATTTGGCCACAGAGGAGCATTCCCCTCATGACTCTGTACCACCCAGGACTGGAGAAACTGAATCACATTCTCCACCAGGGTTTCAACTACCTCTCGCCATGTCCTATAAAATGAGGAATGTCCTACCCAATATCCTTCCCACCCCTGCCACAATGGTGTTCTGCCACCCACTGAACCTACACAACATCCTTGTCCATCCCTACACAACCCCCGTTGCCAACTCCTTGCATCATATCCCTGCAATACACCTAGATGCAAGTTCTGTCCCATACATCTTCTGACCACCACCTACTCTAGTCCAGTCACAAGCATCACTTATCCCATTAAAGGTAGGGCTACCTGTGAAACCAGGCATGCGATTCTACAAGCTACGCTCAACAACTGTGCTGCATTCTACATGGGCATGACAACTAACAATCTGTCTGTCTGCATGAACACATGCCGACAAACATCTGGACCACTCAGTTGCTGAGCGCATTTCCCGATGCAACGTTCTTCATTTTAATGACGGCTTCATAGCCTGTGCCATCTGTATCCTTCCCACTAACATCAGCTTTTCTGAATTGCGCAGATGTGAACCCTCTCTACAATATATCCTACGTTCCCATAGCCCTCCTAACCTCAATCTTTGTTAGTCACCATTCTCTCTCACACACACACCCACTTCCCTGTTCCCACTCTGCCCTTCTATTCCACCAATACACCCACAATCTTACTACTTCTCTCCTTTTCTGCTGTCCACCCTCCGCCCTCCATCTAACCTCCCGACTGCACCTAGCTGCCCTACCCTCTCCCCACCTTGTCCCTATGCCCCCACAAGCATCACTTTACGATCCCCTAACCCTCCCCACTCCCTGCCACACAGTTGCTTCTGCTAGTTGCAGTCTGACCTTGGCAGCCAGAGGCTGTATTCTGATGAAGGTGTGTCTGGCCGAAAGATTTGTTTGACAGTCTTTTGGCTGTGTCTATCTGCAACTCAGCATCTCCATTATATGGTGCGTAACAACTACCCTTTTGCATTACATTGTCGGAATGATAATTAATATCATCATCTTTCCGGTAAACACAACTCTTCAATATTAGACATCTTCACATAAAAATTACATGAATTATGTGATTTTAACAATACAGTGTTTTACATACCCTTTTCATTATTTGATTTGGTCAACTATTTTGTTTACAAAATAATGAGTGTAAATAAAAGAAAAATTACAGAGAAATGAGCATAACTGAAGAGCACTAATGTAAAACTATGAAACAATATAAGAATTGAAAAATTAGCTACGAAAAATGAAATATTAAAGAGAATCACAAAGTATATTAGCTGCATGTTTTGTACTGTTTGGTAGGTTCACTGCACATGTAAGGGTGAAAGATAGTTTTGCACCACCATGCCTTGACAGAAACATGACTGTTGTAGGTTTGATTACTCTTTGAATAAATATTTAACAATTTCTTGTGTATCTGGCAGAAGATTACAGTGCTGGAGACAACAAAAATATTTTGTAGCACATCATTCATGATACGTAGTGCCTGCCTTTGTTGAGCCAATGGCATAGGACACAGAAACACTGTAACTCCAGAGTGGAACAACAGAGTCATGATGCCTGCTTACAAACATCATCAAACTGTGAGTTACCTGTACCTCAACACATGACCCAACAGATGAATATACACTGACATCTGTGCCACAACATGTGTATCAAGCTTGTAATGGCAACAACGCTTGCAAACACATTTAGAATATCATTGAATGACAGTGAGTCCCCACATCCTTTTTATCAATGGGATCTATATGAACTTATTGCTATGTACCAAAAAATATATGTAGTAAATGCCTCTTTCTATGATGTAATAAATAATCCAAGTTCATATTTTCAATGATGTATCTTCAATATTCAGGTAAATATGATTTCAGTGCAGATTGTAAAGATAATATGTTCACTTAATAATTTCCTAATCTAATGCTTATCTCATTATTCAATGGCTTCATTGTCTTCTTCAGGGGAAATTAATGTTGCCTTAGGTTTTGAATTACAAAGAAGCTATAATTTACTTCATAAATCAAAGTAGATAATGCAAGTAGCATCAATTATTAAATCATCTGAAAACAATTTCCTTGTGTGTTCTCTGTCCTGTATTTTGCCTTCAAAATAATCTTCAAACGACAATACATTTGCCTTCCCAACAATTACACTACAACTTCTTTACAGAAAAATGAACACCAAACTGTCTGCTAGCAACTACCAGTTCTATTATAATCACCATGAACAGCGGCTTACACCAAGCATTATGTGAACATGAATATCATCCAAACAATGCTTTCTTTTATAATAGTTGTTAAAGCAGAATTTATTGTACAATTAATCATCAGGAGCAAAACAGAGAGTAATAACATTAATTGTATCAGTAAAAATATTACTTTATTTATTTTTCTATAAATTTTAAGTAAAAATAAAAAAAAATTGAAGAAAGAAAAAGTTTTATGTAGTTTCAGTTTCAAATAAACTATCACAATTATTTAATACATAACAAATGAATCCAAAAGCTTAAGTTACATATCAGTAGGTACATATAAAGTGCTGGACTTGGTTGTATCACAATGTCCTGATGAATTCTAGCTGGTTTTCTTGGCAAGGAAGAACAAAAATGCTAACAGGTGAATGGTCGTAATGCTCTGATTGATCTGTGTTTATGTAGAAGACTTTATTGGTTATTGTCTATTTCCAGTATGTGAGCTATTCATAAAGGTTATGTAGGGTTCTCACTTTACCCTTATTGTTGTTTGTTCTACGGGGATATTTCCTGTGGGATGCCCACTGGAAAGTGCATATGGTTTCAGTAGCGAACTTTCTAATCATACCTTAGACCTACACAATCCGTACAGAGCAGAGGCCACGCAAACTAACAGCTGAGATACATTCGTACAAGCATTCCATGATTCCAAGACTTCTGTGTGTGTTTGAATAGCCAAGAGATGGATTAGAAACACAGATGGTGGACAATAAAATAACGATATTCTGAAGGGAATGCCAGATGAAAGATCTATCAGATTCCTCTCCATAATGCAAAACATATTTACTAAAGTTCCTCCTCCCATGAACCATGGACTGTAGCGCTGGTGGGGAGGCTTGCTTGCCTCAGTGATACAGATAGCCATACCTTAGGTGCAACCACGACAGAGGGGAATCTGTTGAGAGGCCAGACAAATGTGTGGTTCCTGAAGAGGGGCAGCAGTCTTCTCAGTAGTTGCAGGGGCAACAGTCTGGATGATTGACAGATCTGGCCTTGTAACCTTAACCAAAATGGCCTTGCTGTGCTGGCACTGTGAACGGCTGAAAGCAAGGGGAAACTACAGTCACAATTTTTCCCAAGGGTATGCAACTTTATTGTATCATTAAATGATGATGGCGTCCTCTTGGGTAAAATATGCTGGAGGTAAAACAGTCCCCCATTTGGATCTCCGGGTGGGAACTACTCAGAAGGATGTTGTAATCAGGAGAAAGAAAACTGGCATTCTACTGATCAGAGCGTAGAATGTCAGATCCCTTAATCGTGCAGGCAGATTAGAAAATTTAAAAAGGGAAATGGATAGGTTAAAGCTAGATATAGTGGGAATTAGCGAAGATCAGTGGCAGGAGGAACAAGACTTCTGGTCAGGTGAATACGGGGTTATAAATACAAAATCAAATAGGGCTAATGCAGGAGTAGGTTTAATAATGAATTTTAAAAAAATAGGAGCGTGGGTAAGCTACCACAAAAAGCATAGTGAATGCATTATTGTAGTCAAGATAGATACGAAGCCTATGCCTACCACAGTTGTACGAGTTTATACACCAACTAGCTCTGCAAATGACGAAGAGATTGAAGAAATGTATGCTTGAAGAAATGTGTGCTAAGATAATTATTCAGATAATGAAGGGAGATGAAAACTCAATAGTCATGTGGGACTGGAATTCGATAGTAGGAAAAGGAAGAGAAGGTAAAGAAGTATGTGAATATGGAATGGGGGATGAGGAATGAAAGAGGAAGCCGCCTGGTATAATTTTGCATAGAGCATAACTTAATCAGGATCATGAAAGAAGGTTGTCTACGTGGATGAGGTCTGGAGACACTGGAATGTTTCAGACTGATTATATAATTGTAAGACAGAGGTTTAGAAACCAGCTTTTAAACTGTAGGACATTTCCAGGGGCAGATGTGGACTCTCACCACAATCTATTGGATATGAACTGTAGATTAGAACTGAAGAAACTGCGAAAAGGAGGAAATTTAAGGTATTGGCACCTGGGTAAACTGAAAGAACCAGGGGTTGTAGATATTTTCAGAGAGAGCATCAGGGAATGATTGACAAGAGCAGGGGGGAGAAATACATTAGAAGAAGAATTGGTAGTTTTGAGAGATGAAATAGTGAAGGCAGCAGAGGATCAAATAGGTAAAAAGATGACGGCTAGTAGAATCATTTGGGTAATAGAAGAGAATTCAATTGATGAGAGGAGAAAATATAAAAATGCAGTAAATGATGGAGGCAAAAATGAATACAAATGTCTCAAAAATGAGATCGTCAAGAAGTGCAAAATGGCTAAGCAGGAATGGCTAGAGGACAGATGTAAGAATGTAGTGGCATATATCACTAGGGGGTAAGATAGATACTGCCTACAGGAAAATTAAGAGAGACCTTTGGAGAAAAGAGAACCACTTGTATGAATATCAAGAGCTCATACGGAAAATCAGTTCTAAGCAAAGAAGGGAAGGCAGAAATGTGGAAAGAGTATATAGTATTTTTTTTTTTTCCCCCATCAGTCTACTGACTGGTTTGATGCGGCCCGCCACGAATTCCTTTCCTGTGCTAACCTCTTCATCTCAGAGTAGCACTTGCAACCTACGTCCTCAATTATTTGCTTGACGTATTCCAATCTCTGTCTTCCTCTACAGTTTTTGCCCTCTACAGCTCCCTCTAGTACCCTGGAAGTCATTCCCTCATGTCTTAGCAGATGTCCTATCTTCCAAAGGACATGTACTTGAGGGCAATATTATTGAAATGGAAGAGGACGTCGATGAAGATGAGATGGGACATATGATACTGCACGAAGAATATGAAAGAGCACTGAAAGATCTAAGTTGAAACAAGGGCCCAGGAGTAGACAACCTTCCATTAGAACTACTGGTGACCTTGAAAGAGCCCTGACAAAACTCTATCATCTCGTGAACAAGATGTATGAAACAGGCGAAATACCCCGACTTCAAGAAGAATATAATAATTCCAATCCCAAAGAAAGCCAGTGTTAACAAGTGTGAAAATGACCAAACCATCAGTTTAATAAGTCATGCCTACAAAATGCTAAGACAAATTCTTTACAGACAAATGGAAAAACTGGTAAAAGCCGACCTCTGGGAAGATCAATTTGGATTCCACAGAAATCTTGGAACAGATGAGGCAACACTGACCCTATGACTTATCTAAGAAGATAGATTAAGGAAAGGCAAACCTACATTTCTAGCATTTGTAGACTAAGAGAAAGCTTTTGACATTGTTGATTGGAATACTCTCTTTCAAATTATTAAGGTGGCAGGGATAAATACAGGGGCGAAAGGCTATTTACAACTTGCGCAGAAACCAGATGGCAGTCATAAGAGTTGAGGGGCATGAAAGGGATGCAGTAGTTGGGAAGGGAGTGAGACAGGGTTGTAGTCTATAGCTTTTAGGTTTGCCGACAACACTGGAATTCTGTCACAGACAGAAATGGACTTGGAAGAGCAGATGAACGGAAGGGATGGTGTCTTGAAAGGAGGATATGAGATGAACATCAACAAAATCAAAACAAGGATAATAGAATGTACTAGCATTAAATCAGGTGATGCTGAGGGAATTAGATTAGGAAATGAGACACTTAAAAGTAGTACATAAGTTTTGCTATTTAGGGAGCAAAATAATTGATGATGGTCAAAGAAGAGATGATACAAAATTGCAAGGAAAGTGTTTCCGAAGAAGGGAAATTTGTTAACTGCATATATGGGACTTAACATCTGAGGTCATCAGTCCCCTAGAACTTAGAACTACTTAAACCTAACTAATCTAAGGACATCACACACATCCATGCCCGAGGCAGGATTCGAACCTGCGACTGTAGCAGTCACGCGGTTCCAGACTGAAGTGCCTAGAAACGCTCGGCCACACCGGCCGGCAAATTTGTTAACATCGAGTATAAATTTAAGTGTCAGGAAGTATTTTCTGAAAGTATTTGTATGGAGAGTACTCATGTATGGAAGTGAAACATGGACGATAAATAGTTTAGACAAGAAGAGAATAGAAGCTTTTGAAATGTGGTGCTTCAGAAGAATGCTGAAGATTAGATGGGTAGATCATGTAACTAATGAGGAGGTACTGAATAGAATTGGGGAGAAGAGGAATTAGTGGCACAACTTGACAAGAAGAAGGGATTGGTTGGTAGGACAGGTTCTGAGGCATCACGGAATCATCAATTTAGTACTGGAGGGAAGTGCGGAGGGTAAAAATTGTAGAAGGAGACCAAGAGATGAATACACTAAGCAGATTCAGAAGGATGTAGGCTGCAGTATGTACTGGGAGATGAAGTAGCTTGCACAGGATAGAGTAGCATGGAGAGCTGCATCAAATCACTCTCAGGACGGAAGACCACAACAACAACAACAACAACAACTACAACAACACACTTACAAAAATTATCACCATCCAAATAGATGAAAAAATTTGAATGTTAACACAAGAGGGAGCGTACCTGTCAATCTGACTGGTGAGTGTTGTTTAACATTTAATAAGTAGTGTACATTTTAATGCAAGGGCCTTATGTTTCTTAATTTTTAATGTACCTTGGTATTTAATAATTTCTCTAAATGACAAACGTCTATTACTAAAACTGAATTAATTTTATCTTAAAGGACTGTGGCCGCTCATTCTGATGGGCGAGATATTTTGTTAAGTTTCATTTCTGTAAACATGCAACAATGGATTTTTTCCATCCGCTTGGCTTATTTTATTTTATTTTTTTTTTGTGATCTCATTCCCTCTCACTCTTTACAGTTTACTTTATTTGGTGTAAGAGTGGACATACTTCAGTTACTGTTCTCTGTCTATATGCTATTGTGCTCTGCAGTAGTTCAGCATTCCTCCTCATTATTATGGTGACAGTGTTTTTGTCTGAATGAAGAACTATTGAATTACATGAACAGTTTACCAGAAGAAGATTCTGAGGAGTAGATACTTTTGAGTGTGATGAGCTGGGTGATAAAAATGACAAAAATTATAAAGATGGCATGGAATATCAGCCCCACGAAATAAAACAAGGTGAACCATCAGGGTCTAAAGACAAATATTCAGAAAGTGTACGACATAATAATAACCTAATGCTTACTCGTTTGACTCCTACTCACAGATGAGGGAAAAAAAAAATCGTATCCATCTCAGCATCCAGAAGGTGGAAATGTAGAGACTGCAGCTGACAGAACAATATGGACTCTACTTGCACCAGGGCATGCACCTGTGAGATTAGTGCATCACAACAGTTGGAGGCAGTTTCTAGAGTGCATGGCGAGTGTCGATAGACAATGCTATTCTACAGAACATAAAAAAAAAAAAAAATGATAGACATTAGAACCTCAGAATGTCTCCAGGGCGACACATGGGTACGCGATGTTGTCCAATTAGAAGCCGTCATAGATATAATGTATGCATGTGGAGAGTATGGAGGAAAAAATTTCCTTCTGAAAGTTCTGTGGTCTGAAATGTGGCGGCCGGCATTTTTTTTCTTGCACTACAGCAAGAAATAAGTTCACAGAAGTCAAGCGATTTTTAATATTTGATGACAAACACTCTCTTGCCGAAAGATTCAAGATCGATGGCTTCGCAGCAACTTCACCAGTCTGGAATTCATTTGTAGCTAACTGAAACCAGATGCTTTTATAACTGTAAATGAGCAGCTCCATCCATGCAAAGCTCCGCGCCCCTACAAAAAATATGC
Source organism: Schistocerca cancellata (assembly GCF_023864275.1). Lineage (NCBI taxonomy): Eukaryota > Metazoa > Arthropoda > Insecta > Orthoptera > Acrididae > Schistocerca > Schistocerca cancellata. The sequence goes on along the minus strand of NC_064626.1, from coordinate 319,725,266 downwards.
AAGTAATAAACCAGACAAATTTGGTTTGAAGTTCTGGCTTGCAGTGGAAGCCAGTAGTAAATATATGGTAAATGGATTTCCTTACTTGGTTAAACAGAGTGAAAGACCCACCAATATACCTGTTGCAGAACCTGTTGTTACATGTCTCATGCAACCTCACACTTCGAAAGGAAGAAGTGTAACATGTGACAATTTCTTCACAGCTAAACATCTCGAAGAGCAGCTGATGCAGGAGAACACAATCATGGTGTGTACACTGAAGAAAACCCAAAGAGAACTTCCACCTTCTGCTGCTGGATCTCTGCATGATACTATTTTATACAAATACTGTGACACAATAATTGCTTCCTAGCAGATGAAGAGCACGAAAAATATTGTTCTATTGAGCGCACTGCACCAGCCAGTTGCGGTGGGTGAACAAAACAGAAGAAACACTCTGGAAGTGTCAGCTGCTACAGTTCCACTAAATTTGGAGTTGTTATTCTGGACAAGATGTCTCATCTGTACACTTATCAAGTTTGGCTACTGCAGATGGCCTATGCATGTGCTTTTCATCGTCCTAGACCTTGCTAGAATCAATGCTGTATTCTTTGCAGAGAGACAACATGAGTAAAAGTTAGCCAGTGAATGTTTCTTTTCAGATTCGCAGAAGAACTCCCTTGTGTGTATTTACAACCAAGGAAAGGACTTGTTCATACATTTATTAGGACCACTGCAATACGTAAGGAAACAGTACAAAAGACCTGTTAGATAGGAGAATGCAAAAGTTCAAACAAAACTAAAAATCTGTGTGTGCAGTGTAAGAAATTCATACTTAGTCCACATGCTACAAGTGTTCAGTACAAATGTACAAAGAACAAAGATGATGGCTTTGATTGAAAAGATCAGGAGTCATTCCAATCCCGGGAGCGGAAAGACTTACCTTAGGGGGACAAAAAGGACGGGTATACACTCGCGCGCGCGCACACACACACACACACACACACACACACACACACACACACACACACAGACACAAGCAGACATATACAGAGGCAAAGAGTTTGGGCACACACCTGAGTGTGTTTGTATATGTGTGAATGGATATGTGTGTGTGTGTGCGCGCGAGTGTATACCCGTCCTTTTTTCCCCCTAAGGTAAGTCTTTCCGCTCCCGGGATTGGAATGACTCCTTACCATCTCCCTTAAAACCCACATCCTTTCGTCTTTCCCTCTCCTTCCCTCTTTCCTTACGAAGCAACCGCTGGTTGCGAAAGCTAGAATTTTGTGTGTATTTTTGTGTTTGTCTATCGACGTGCCAGCGCTTTCGTTTGGTAAGTCACATCATCTTTTATATATATATATATATTCATATAAGGAAACATTCCATGAAGGAAAAATATACCTAAAAACAAAGATGATGTGACTTACCAAATGAAAGTGCTGGCAGATCGACAGACACACAAACGAACACAAACATACACACAAAATTCAAGCTTTCGCAACAAACTGTTGCCTCATCAGGAAAGAGGGAAGGAGAGGGAAAGACGAAAGGATGTGGGTTTTAAGGGAGAGGGTAAGGAGTCATTCCAGTCCCGGGAGCGGAAAGACTTACCTTATGGGGAAAAAAGGACGGGTATACACTCGCACACACACACACATATCCATCCACACATATACATGTCTGCTTGTGTCTGTATATGTGTGGATGGATATGTGTGTGTGTGCGCGAGTGTATACCCGTCCTTTTTTCCCCATAAGGTAAGTCTTTCCGCTCTCGGGACTGGAATGACTCCTTACCCTCTCCCTTAAAACCCACATCCTTTCGTCTTTCCCTCTCCTTCCCTCTTTCCTGATGAGGCAACAGTTTGTTGCGAAAGCTTGAATTTTGTGTGTATGTTTGTGTTCGTTTGTGTGTCTGTCGACCTGCCAACACTTTCATTTGGTAAGTCACATCATCTTTGTTTTTAGGTATATATATATATTCATTTGCATTTGATATATATATATATATATATATATATATGTGTGTGTGTATGTTCATTTGCATTTGTAAGTTTAGTTTAAACTGATTTTGTATTTACAATGTATTCTTTACTTCGATGTATTTTATTTAATTAAATAATTTTCTACAGAAATTTTTAAGCATAATGCATTTGTATGAAAAGCATAATGCACCACTGACTTCTAAAGACACTGTACTGAAGTAAATTAAGAAGTAAAACTGAAAACAAAGAAGAAAAACTTCACAGGTCAAAATGACTGGTACCAATCCTTCTAGGTAGTTTGCTAATGCCGGTTCTCCTAGTGTTAACCAGGAGACGGAACAGGTTGGTTTAGAAGTGGACCATTTGCAAATTGTGTACAAAATTATAGACTACAGCAAATGAGTATGAATATCTCTTAAGAATTTCATACTTTTTTTAAAAAGCTTTAAACTTGGTTTCATCAGAATCTGTGCAAAGGTGCTAGAAAAACAGGGAATGATTCAACCCTTGAGTGTAAAATGAAGAATAAATATGCCAAAAGTACAGCTTCCATTAGACTTAATTTCAGTAGCAGGAAATTAAGAGAGAAATCAGGCACAGAGATAGCACATCACAATCTATGCTCAGTAGTACTAGCAGTTGTTTTCAGATATTTGAACTAGAAAAAAAGGAACACACACTAATGCAATATACCTGAATCACTTTTGTCTTGCTGATTAAGTTGTTTGCCTCAAATCCACAAAAACTTCAACCACGAATGCATTGACAGCAAAGCAAATTAACAAAAAACCAGTCTAGGCTGCTCTTGGTAAACTAAACAGGGTTTTCTAAAATAATCTTCAAATGTGTTTGAATAGGAAACCTTATCAGTGTGTATTATTAGTTTCAACTTACACCAGAGATATATTAAATCTCTCCTATCATGCTGGGAATTACTAGGAAAGATAGAAAATGGTTCATGGTGTGGGTTCCTGTAGTCATGTCCTAGTTCATGAACCACGGGCAACGTATGAGTGGCCAAGTAAGTGGTCCCGACAGTCGGGATACCAGTTACTTTGGCATAAGGCTGGGCATCTCGGACATATTCTGAGTCGTGGTCACCTTTGTGCTCATACGGCAAAGACTACCAAATCCACCGGTTAGTCCCTCAGCTGTTAGGGGTAAAACCCAATGGGACTCGGGGCAAGTAAGGCTAGCAACCTGCTTCCCTGGTACTTTAAATATGATGCTGGCAACAATCAGAGCAAAATGCCTCGGACCTTTGGAGGTGACGGAGTCCCACCTCTAACTGACAAACCAGGGACTCCTGAGATACAACTTGGCAAACAAATGGTAATGAGATGGGGAGTTATTAATATCAAGGGGGGCTACTCTGGGAGGAAGGTAGAGCTGGCAGAGGCTGCAAGTAAGATGGGGCTGGACGTTTTAGCTGTTAGTGACATTCAGATAGGGGGTGAGAAAGAAGAGGATGTGGGAGAATACAAGGTCTACCTGTCAGGAGTCAAAGCAGGAATAGCACAATGGGGTGTAGGGCTTTACATCAGGAAAGAAATGGAACCGATCGTAGTTGCAATAAGGTATGTAAACGAACGACTGATGTGGATAGATTTGACAGTGTCTAGCAAGAAAATTAGGATTGTGTCAGTATATTCGCATTGTGAAGGGACAGATCAAGATAAGATGGATAGTTTTTATGAGGCACTCAGTGATGTAGTTGTTAGAGTAAAGGACAAGGACAGTGTTCTGCTCATGGGTGATCTTAACGCCAGGATTGAAAATCGAACAGAAGGGTATGAAAAGGTTGTGGGTAAATTTGGAGAGGATATGGAGGCCAACAGGAACGGGAAACAACTCTTGGATTTCTGTGCCAGTATGGGCTTAGTAATCACAAACTCCTTTTTTAAACATAAGAACGTTCACCGGTATACTTGGGAAGGCAGGGGAACCAGATCTGTCACTGACTATATAATAACAGATCAGGAATTCAGGAAGGCTGTGAGGGACACACGTGTATTCAGGGGATTCTTTGATGACACTGATCATTATTTAATCTGCAGTGAAATTGGGATTGTGAGGCCGAAAGTGCAGGAGGTCCATATGTAGGAGGATAAGAGTGGAGAAACTTCAGGATAAGGAAATCAGGCACAAGTACATAACAGTGATCTCAGAAAGGTACCAGTTAGTTGAATGTAGTCAATTACAGTCATTGGAAAAGGAATGGACAAGGTACAGGGACACAGTACTAGAAGTGGCTAAAGAATGTCTTGGAACAGTAGTGTGTAAAAGTAGGATGAAGCAAACAGCTTGGTGGAATGATACAGTCAAGGCAGCCTGTAAAAGGAAAAAGAAGGCGTATCAAAAATGGCTACATACCAGAACCCAGGTAGACAGAGAAAGTTATGTTGAAGAAAGAAACAAAGCCAAACAGATAATTGCAGCATCCAAGAAGAAATCGTGGGAAGACTTTGGAAACAGGTTGGAGACTATGGGTCAAGCTGCTGGAAAACCATTCTGGAGTGTAATTAGCAGTCTTCGAAAGGGAGGTAAGAAGGAAATGACAAGTATTTTGGACAGGTCAGGAAAACTGCTGGTGAATCCTGTGGATGCGTTGGGCAGATGGAGGGAATATTTTGAAGAGTTGCTCAATGTAGGTGAAAATGCGATCAATAATGTTTCAGATTTCGAGGTAGAATGGGATAGGAATGATGATGGAAATAGGATCACATTTGAGGAAGTGGAGAATATGGTCAATAGATTGCAGTGCAATAAAGCGGCTGGGGTGGATGAAATTAAGTCGGAACTCATCAAATACAGTGGAATGTCAGGTCTTAAATGGCTACACAGGATAATTGAAATGGCCTGGGAGTCAGGACAGGTTCCATCAGACTGGACAAAAGCAGTAATCACACCAATCTTTAAACATGGAAACAGAAAAGATTGTAACAACTACAGAGGTATCTCTTTAATCAGCGTTGTGGGTAAAATCTTCTCAGGTATTGTTGAAAGGAAAGTGTGAGTATTAGTTGAGGACCAATTGGATGAAAATCAGTGTGGGTTTAGGCCTCTTAGAGGTTGTCAGGACCAGATCTTTAGCTTACGGCAAATAATGGAGAAGTGTTATGAGTGGAACAGGGAATTGTATCTATGCTTTATAGATCTAGAAAAGGCATATGACCGGGTTCCTAGGAGGAAGTTATTGTCTGTTCTACAAGATTATGGAATAGGAGGCAAACTTTTGCAAGCAATTAAAGGTCTTTAGATGGATAGTCAGGCAGCAGTTAGAGTTGACAGTAAATTGAGTTCATGGTTCAGAGTAGTTTCAGGGGTAAGACAAGGTTGCAACCTGTCTCCACTGTTGTTCATATTATTTATGGATCATATGTTGAAAACAATAGACTGGCTGGGTGACATTAAGATATGTGAACACAAAATAAGCAGTCTTGCATATGTGGATGACTTAGTTGTGATGGCAGATTCGATTGAAAGTTTGCAAAGTAATATTTCAGAGCTAGATCAGAAATGTAAGGACTATGGTATGAAGATTAGCATCTCCAAAACGAAAGTAATATCAGTGGGAAAGAAATATAAACGGATTGAGTGCCAAATTGGAGGAACAAAGTTAGAACAGGTGTACGGTTTCAAGTACTTAGGATGCATATTCTCACAGGATGGCAACATAGTGAAAGAACTGGAAGCGAGGTGTAGCAAAGCTAATGCAGTGAGCGCTCAGCTACGATCTACTCTCTTCTGCAAGAAGGAAGTCAGTACCAAGACTAAGTTATCTGTGCACCGTTCAGTCTTTCGACCAACTTTGTTGTATGGGAGCGAAAGCTGGGTGGATTCAGGTTACCTTATCAACAAGGTTGAGGTTACGGATATGAAAGTAGCTAGGGTGATTGCAGGTACTAGTAGATGGGAACAATGGCAGGAGGGTGTCCACAATGAGGAAATCAAAGAAAAACTGGGAATGAACTCTATAGATGTAGCGGTCAGGGCGAACATGTTACACGCATGGGAGAAGCAAGGTTACCCAAGAGACTCATCGATTCAGCAGTAGAGGGTAGGAGGAGTCGGGGCAGACCAAGGAGAAGGTACCTGGATTCGGTTAAGAATGATTTTGAAGTAATAGGTTTAACATCAGAAGAGGCATCAATGTTAGCACTGAATAGGGGATCATGGAGGAACTGTATAAGGGGGGGCTATGCTCCAGACTGAACGCTGAAAGGCATAATCAGTCTTAAATGATGATGATGATGATAGAAAAATAAACAAATAGATTAAGAAACAGACTGGAGTGGATGAGACAGTGATGACTGTAACGAAAATTAAGCAAAGGTGGGTGGGATATATAATCAGAGAAATGGTAAACATACCAAGGAGTTCTTTGCTGGATTCCAAGAGCTAAGTAAAGACCATGACTATGTCCTAGTGGAAGACTGTTGCATAGCACAAGAAAACATGAATGTACAACATTAGTACACACAGCTGAGAATGAAGTATGTAAAAGTTAAGAGGGGGGGCTTTACCAGACAGTGGCTTTCAAATCGCTGACAACGATTACACTGATGACCTTTCTAATGTGTAAAAACCTATAGGAATGCAATCTTGCAAATTACTCTCTGAACTAATACAATTCAGTCTTCCTGACATGTCTAAATGCTGGTATATTCTTTAGTGCCTCCTCATTTTCTTTGTCAAAAGAAGATGCTGATTTTGAAACCAATCTCACTACCTGACAGGATGTCCTGTTGATAATTTTTTTTAAGGGGCGCAAAGACAACTAGGGTCATACGCGCCCATGTCAAAACTGTGAAACACAAAGACAATTGACAGAAGAGAAGGCAGCTAAAAACAGGGACGTGGAAAAAGGACTATGAAAGATGCCACAGAGAAACAGAGGTCCAGAACGAAAAATTAAATGGCCTTTGCCATATTGCTACAATACATGAAAAGTAAAACGCACTCCACAGCCTACACGTTGTTTGCTAAAACAGCCGATAACTCAGGAGGCAACCCCAAGCAGGACTGTAAATGGGCATTCCGTAAGGAAATGGCTGACAGTTAAAAGTTGGGCACAATGTGCACAAAGTGGTGGGGGAGCGCCACTTAACAAATGGCACTGGCTAAAAAGGCTGTGCCCACGTAACTTAATTAAAACAACCTCCTCGTGGCTGGAAGGCCTAGAGGTGGTCATCCAAGCCGCTGGGAGAGGCTTAATAACCTGGAACTTATTGCCTTAAAGGGAGGAGCAGTGGTGATGCCAAAGTGACAGATGGCAACACAGAGATCATTGAAGGGAAAATAAGAACTAGTGGGCTGAGGTACAAGGCCTGCAGCCTTGGGAGCTGCGTCAGTAGCCTCGTTTCCTGTCAGACCGATGTGATCAGGAACCCAAATAAATAGCACAGCAGCTCCACCAAGAGTGAACAAGTGATCGTTTTCCTGGATCTGTTGCACTAAGGGATGGATGATGTACAGCACACAGAGGATTTGAAGGACGGTGAGAGTGTCTGAGCAGATGACACAATTGAAAAGCCTGTGTCACCAGGTGTACTCCGTAGTCTGATACAGGGCGAAGAACATTGCTGTAAATACTGAGCACTGTGCCGGAAACCGATACCAAAAAATGCCGGCGCCAATGACAAAGGCACACCCGACACCATGGTCAGTCCGCGAGCCATCAGTGTACACAAAAGTACTATTGTGAAGTTCCATGGGAAGGATGTGAAACTGAAGGTGATAGAGTGAGGCTGGAGTAGTGTCCTTAGGAAGTGAATGAAGCCCAAAGTGAACATGGGCCACCGCACAAAGCCAAGGTGGTGAAGGGTTCACACCCACTGGGAAAGTTGCAGGTAGCTCGAAGTTAAGCTGCCGGAGCAAGAGCCGAAAGCAAACTCCAGGGGATAACAGAGAAGAGGGACGCACCCCATATTGGTGATCAAAGGAGTCATCGAAGAAGGAGAATATGATTGGTGACCACACATAGCAGACAAACGGCATGCATACCTGCTGAGGAGAAAGTCATGGCATTAGGACAGCAGTAGTTCAGCAGCTTCTGCATACACAATCTCAACTGGGCTAGTGTAAAAGGTGCCAGTGGCCAAATGGATGCCACAATGGTGGACAGTATTGAGAAAGCGTAAGAGGGACAGATGTGTAGAAGCATAAACAAAGCATCCAGAGAGTGTTTTTGAACAGACAAGGGACCAGTACACACAGAGGTCTGTGGTTCGATCTGCACCACAGGAAGTACCATTGAGGTCACACAGGACATTGAGGGACTGCGTACAGTGGGCTGCCAGGTAAGACACGGGGGAGAACCAACAGAGTTTCTTATTGAGCTTGAGCCCCAAGAATTTTGTAGTTTCAAAGAACAGAAGAGCAACAGGCCCAAGATGTAAACATAGTGAGAAAAACCAACCGCACTGCCAGAAATTGATACAAACGATTTTGTCAGTGGAAAATCGAAATCCAGGGCAATGTTTCATGAGTAAAGACAACTGAGACATCACTGAAGACGCCATTCAATAAGACAGGTCAGTGGAGAACTGTAATAGATGGCAAAATGGTCGACAAAAAGGGTGCAAGGGATGCCTGGTGTGAGACAGGCCATTATTGGGTTAATGGCAATAGCAAAGAGGACGACACTCAGAACGGAACCCTGAGGCACATCATATTCCTGGATAAAGGTGTCAAACAATGCAGAGCTCACAAGGACCTTAAAACCTTGGTCTTTTAAGAATTTCTCAAGGAAATGGCGCAGGGGGCCAAGTAAGTCACACATATAGAGAGAGTACAGAGGATACTAGTCCTCCAAAAGGTGTCATAAGCTTTCTCCAAATCGAAAAATATGGCCACAACCTGGGACTTCTGCAGAAAACCATTCATGACATGAGTGGACAAACTGATGAAATGTTCAACTGTAGAATGTGCACTCGAAATCTATACTTGCAGTGGTTTGTAAATTGTGAGACTCGAGCCACCATACCACCCGGGCATGAATCATATATTGCATCACCTTGCAAACACAGCTGATGAGAGAGATGGGGCGGTAGCTTGGAGAAAGTGTTTGTCCTTACCAGGCTTAGGTATGGGTATGACAGTGGCTTTATGTCAGCATCTGGGAATTGTGCCCTCTGCCCAGATGTGGTTGTATGTATTAAGCAGAAAATGCTTGCCTGCAAGAGAAAAGTGCTACAACATCTGAATGTGAACAGCGTCTGGCCCTGGGGCAGAGGACCGGGATGAAGTGAGAGCATTATTTAGCTCCCTCATAGTAAAGGCAACATTGTAGCACTCATAATACTGAGAAGAGCCTCCTCCACTCATTCCAATGGAGGAAGGCAGGGCGATAGTGGGGAGAGCTCGAAACTTCTGAAAAATGGCGGCCCAAGGTGTTGGAGATAGCAATAGGATCCACGATGACATTGTCTACTACTGTCAGGCCAGAAACTGGGGAATTGATCTTGATCCCACAGATCTGTCGGAGGTTGGCCCACACAACAGAGGAGGGAGTGGAACAGTGAAAAGAATTAAGAGTATGAAATCCAGTTAGCTTTTTTAGCTATCCTGATGAACGCGATGACACTGTGCACACATCTGTTTACAACGAATGCATTTTGCTATTGTAGGGTTATGGTTAAAAAACTTGTGTCACTCCTCAGTCCACCAAGGGATGAGGACATGGCACGGTAAATAGGAAGGGTGAGGAATGGAATGTTCTTCAGTGGTAAGGATAAAATTTGTAAGATATTCTACCTGGTCATCACAAGTGGGGAAATCTTATTTGTCGAAGGTCACCAGGGAGGAGTAAAGCTGCCCATCGGCCTTAGTAACCTGCCATTTGGTTGTGCATGCAGGTGGGGTAGGAGCCAGCAAATGGATAGCACATGGGAAATGGTCGCTCAAGTAGATGTCGGAAAGAATGGACCATTCGAGACAATGGGCAAGCTGGGCAGTGCAGAAAGAAAGGTCCAAATGGGAATAGGTGTGCAAAGAGTCAGAAATCAATGTGGACGCTCCTGCAGAAGAGGTTAAGTTGATTAAGGTGGTCAGCCAAGAGGACACTCTCTGACAAGTACTGGGAGAATCCGAAAGGGGATGGTGCACATTAAAGTCATCAAGCAGCAGAAATAGGTGAAGTAGCTGCCCAATAAGCTGGAGGAAGTCTGCCCTGGTGACATCGAATGGCAGAGGTATATAAATGGCACAGAGGGAAAATGCCAAGTGCGGAAGGAATATGCAGACTGCAACAGCTTGAAAACGGGTAGTCAGGGAGATGGGTTGACTATGAACATCATCCTGTATGAGCAGTTAGACTCCCCGAAGAAATGGAACGTCGACCTCTAAGGAAGGGGAGGGGGGAGGGGGAGGGGGAGGAGGTCAAAATGGACCGGAAGGAAATGCGAAGGCCCACAGCAGTTGTGAGGACACAATTTTGTTTCCTGACGGCAGAGCGCAAGTGGCCGCTGCAATTCTAGAAGTAGCCGTAAATCCTTTTTGTTGGATTGAAGGCCGCAAACATTCCATTGGAGGAGAGTCATGACGAGGAAAAAATTAAGGGGTGTCACTTTGGCGGCTGCTGAGTGCCAGTCTGTGAAAACTCGCTGCTACAGGGCACAGAGGCAGGAGGATCCTGCTCCACGAGAAACAAGAAGCGTCAACTATCTTGTGCTGCTGGTCTGCAGAGTCCAACGCAGAAAAACAGTTGGTGGTGCACACTGGTGAGAGGGAGGCCAACCGGGCGAGGTTATCACATGGCAACACCTTCGAAGAGGATCTTAGAGTCAGCAAAGGAGAAGACTGTTTGCCTTTGTTGAACTTCTTCGAGCCTTTCCAGTTAGAGGAAGACTCAGGTGTTGGTTGGCTGGAGGGATGTAGGAAGTCTTCACGGGAGTATTCCTTCTGTCCTCTCCTGCCTGCTGGTAGTGTAGCTGGGGACATTGCCCCATGAGGCACGAATTTGATGGCTTGTTGCACAGCTGGAGGAGGGGATGGCGATGCTACCATAACACTGGGCGATTTCACAACCTCAGAGCAGAATTTGAGGTCGCATGTCTGCAGGGCCATGTCCTTCATGCAGCGAGCTGTATAAAGATCAGTACTATAAATGCCAGATGGTGGAACACAGCGTTTGCGACTAGCCAACAATTTGTGAGGACTGGGTAAGGAACTTTCTCCTTTATCCGGATCTCCTAGGCAGGCCGCTCATCGAGATACATGGGACAGTCTTGAGAGATGGCGGCATGGTCACCATTGCAGTTGATACAGCAGGGAGAAGGAGGCATACAATCACCCTCGTGTGCATCCCTAACACAGGTTACACATTTTGCTAGGTACCAACAAGATGTTCTAGTGTGCTTGAAACGATGACACTGGTAGCAGCGCAGCAGGTTAGGAATGTACGACTGAACTGTGATAATTTGGTCTTGGATGGAAGCACCAGTCTATCAAAGTTGTGAAAAAGAGTGTGGGTGGGCACTAAGGAGGAATCTATCTGTCTCATCACCCACTGGATGGCAATTGCACCCTGATCAGAGAGGTAAAATTGGATTTCGGCCTCGGCCAGACCATTGAGCAGCTAGTGTAAATAACACCTCAGGAAGAATTCAAAGTTCTATAGGCCTCAACAAGACTAGTGTAGCCGTGGAGAAGCGAGGCGACAAGCAGTTGTTGTGCATGAGAATCAGTAGTAGTCTCCAAAAGCAAAGTGCAATTCCATGAACAATAGCAGGATTTCACAGGGCCGGCAACTGCATCAACACCTTTATGAATAATAAACGGATTTACCATGGCGAAGGACTGATCGTCTTCAGTATGTGACACCACGAGGAACCGTGGTTTCAACGGGAAGCGTCTTTGAATCATTAGCCTCATTACGTTTATGTTTCATAGATGTTGATTGTGAAGATGACTGGCTCACTGCGAGAAAATCCCCCATGATTGCCAGCGTCTCCGTGGCACACTCCTTCCAACTGGGGGCCCCCTTCACAATGGGGCACACCCGCCTTAGGTGACTGTTCACACCTCAGGTCACACCTCTGGCACCTAACCAAGGGACCAATCGGCAGTATGGAAAGGTTGCAGCTCAGGCAGTCACCCCTCCCTGGGACTGGCCCGTACCAGAGGGTACATGCGAACCCTACCTTTCAACCTGGGGCTTGGAATTACACATTACCCAGTCACCTGTTGCACGTCAGATGCATGGGTTGGCCTTCAGGAGTGCACAGGGAGGAAGAAGAAAAATAGGAACCTCAAACACCAAAGCAGAGGAACGAGAGGAGAAGGGAAACAAAGAAAGGAAAAGAGAGTGAAAAACAGTGGTGAGACTATTCTAAGGTCTGCAACAGACAATGCAGAACATTCCCAAAAACACCCCAGACAAGAACAAGAATAGCAAGAGGATAGCAAGAGGATAAATATGCAGCATGGAAGGGAAAAGATGCTGCAAAGGCTGGGGCCCTGTGGTAGCCAAGCACGAACCCACCAAAGAGTGGTGAGCCCCCTGGGAGGGAAGTGTGTTGGGGCCCTGGCTGTTCATGTTGTACATTAATAATCTTGCAGACAATATTAACAATAACCTCTGGCTTTTTGCAGATGATGCCATTATCTACAATTAAGCATGGTCTGAACAAAGCTGCACAAACATTGTCAGACCTTGATAAGATTTTAATGTGGTACAAAGATTGGCAACTTGTTTTATAAGTTCACAAATGTAAAATTGTGCGCGCGCACACACACACACACACACACACACACACACACACACACACACACACACACACACACACACACACACAGAGAGAGAGAGAGAGAGAGAGAGAGAGAGAGAGAAAGTAAGTATCATATGAATACAATATCAATAAGTCACAGCTAGAATCGGTAAACTCAAACACACAACTGGATGTAACACTTAGTAGGGATATGAAATGGAACTATCACATAGGCTCAGTTGTAGGTAAAGCATGTAACCAACTTCTGTTTATTGGTAGAATACTAGAGAAATGCAGTCAGTCTGCAAAGGATATTGCTTACAAATCATCCAAGCGACCCATCCTAGAATGTTGCAGAAGTGTATGGGACCCACACCAAATCAAACTAGCAAGGGATACTGAAAGTGTACAGAGAATGGCAGTACGAATGGTTATGGGCTTTTAACCTGCAGGAGAATGTCACAGGGATGTTGAAAGAACTGAACTGGTGGACTCTTGAAGATGGACTGAAATCATCCCGAGAAAGTCTATTTAAAAAGGTTCAAGAACTAGCTTTAATTGGTCACTTTAGGAATATACTACAAATCCCTACATATCATTCCCATAGGGATCGCGAGGACAAGATTAGATTAATCACAGCATGCACAGAGGAATTCAAACAGCATGTACAGAGGAACTTAAAAAAAATCAATCTTTATGCATTCATTACATAAATGGACTGGAAGAAGCTATAATAACTAGTAAAGTGAGACATACCCTTTGCCATGCGCTTCACAATGGTTCACTGAGTACCAACACAGATGTAAGTATCTTCCTACAGTTGTTCCTATAATCCCTCTCTTAACCATTGTGACCAAGTTGCTGTTTACGATTATGCTGTACAAAATTTATCTTTTACAACCAAACCTTTATTTTACAACAACTTTTACTCTCAACATCTACTCATGACAGTCCCTTAACCTATTTACTAATGTTTTTACATCTGGGTCAATGAAAGCTGTTGGGCATAAAACAAGTTGTCAATTGAATACTCTAAAGTTGGGGACCAAGAAGCTCAAGTGTTCTTGATCAGTACTGTCGGACAGACCATCAGTATTGAATTCACACCAAACAGCACCTCTCCAATTAAGTTCGCATAATCTTGTTAACAGTATCAGAAGGAAAATTAATTTAAGAAAGCTCCAACACTATTAACACAAACAAAATATATGGCTAGTAATTATCTTCAGGAGGTAAAATTTCAGCACTGCTGGTACACACATTTGAAAGCAAAAGAAACTATTCCTAACTTAATCCCTAAACCCCCCCCCCTGATGAAGGGACAAATAGTTTCAAAAGCTAGGAATACATTTATTACTCATTTCTAAAAGTTTCTTCCAGCAGTACTGGAATTTCACCTCCTGAAAGTAAGTACTGTATATACCAGATTATAAGACAAGGTTTTTTCCCAAATTTGCCATTAAAAAGTTATAGGGTAGTCTTATATTCATGGACTGAACTATTGCTGCTTGGATCAACCTTTTTACCTTGTTTAAAAGACTGATACAGTGGCCACCTTCCATTTACAGATAAAGCTTTGACTATTGATGTTATGTGCAGATTTATTCTGAAAAATTTGGAAGGGTAGGTCAGGCAAACACTACTCACACGACAACAGGCTCGAGATTTTCCGATGTGCAGAAGCGCTCAGTAAAGTGTCGACTTTCCTCGAACAATGATGTGATGTTTGACTCGCGTGGCGCTAGTGCAAGGGATATGTGATAAGCTATGAACTATTCACAACAACAGTCTATTGCTCGGATTCAAGTTTGACAGTTTTGTGAAAGGCACGAAGATGTAGCATTAAATTCTATCATCTTACAAACTCTTATTGTATTTATACAGATTTGCAATAAATGTTCTCATATATGTATGGTCAGTGTATAGAAATATTTATGCTGCTTTTTAAGCAAAGGTAATCTTAAAGGTGAAAATGTTGTCCTTCCAAAAACTATGCTTCATTGTGAACTCAAGTCAATGTTCTATTTGGTTATGAGAGACGGTATTGATTTATTAGAATACAGGAGGGAAATATTACCTTCTTTTAATCTGCTTTAGAACAAGATAGTGACATTAGATGAAACAAGAAAAAAATTAATCCAAAATTAAATGTTTAAACAACAAAATAAATCATATTAAACTGACTGTAATTGCAATCGTGACAATAAATTGCAGCGGCAAGATCCATTGTAGAGGTAGCATCGACAGACATCTCTAGATCACAGAACACACGAAAGTTTTGGAACTGAAATGAATCATGATAACGATCTTTTATTTATGTATTAGTTAGTGTTACATATTATCTGCAGCCTAGAAGTTACTGGAGTCCATGTTTCACAGTTTCTCTAGCACAGAACTTTGGGAGGGTTGGAGGGGGAAGAATGATATTAGCTTGGTTGGGAAATAGAGTGAGTGAGGGGAAGGGGGATGGTGAGCGGACAGCAAATTTCACTGTGCATCCAACCCAGAGAATCTATACCACATACTTTGGCTTTTTATGAACACTTGCCATATTTAAACCAGGCTGTCTAAATCCATTTGAACTGACTTTAAAACTGGGCAAATACATAGCTTTCTGCAGCAGACATTAATAGTCTGGATAGGGACCAGTGGCATACTTCCAAGTTTCCTGCAGCAATGTTATCGACACTATAACTGGAATGAAAGGGGGTGTGTCAGCTGCTGGTTCTATGCAACCTGTGAGCAAGCGGTGGTCAGACAATATGTCTGGAAGCAAGAAACATTGTAACATTCTCACATTAATAAAGATGCACAGTAACCACAACCTCAGAAATTGCAACATATTTGGAAGAAACAGCCAAATATTTGTCATTTTAACAAAGATATATAAGTTCATAGCTGTGCTGTTAGGATGACAGGCTTAGTAAGCAAACAGTCAAAGAAGTTAAAAATTAATGTAAATCATTTCTTTTTGTTAAATTGTTTCTCCTCATATAATCAACATGAAGACAATCAATAAATGGTCTAATTTTTAATGTGTACAATGTTAATGTTTTAGGCAAGTAGATAGATCATCAGTAAAACAGTTTGTTTTTCTGATTCATCAGATTATCAAGGAGCCTCTTCGAAAAGGGGAGTCATTTTATACTCGGGTAAATACAGTACCGGCCAGCCATTCTGTCTCTTTATATTTTTATAATCTTATAAACACCCTGCCTGTCTGATTAAACTTTTGACAACTGATACTGGTATCCAATAAAATGTCACTGGAATTAGCATTTGTGTTTCCAAGGAGCAAGAAGAAAAATTAGTATTAGCATCCCATCAAAAAGGTCATTAGAGATAGCTTGTGTTTACAGACTCACTGTTGAAGTTCAGTTTTCATTTATTAATAAGCTATGTGACATATTAAGCTTTTTATATAGTACTGGTACAGTTCTGCAGCCATTTATTCCCTTTAGCAAAATTTTTCTTTGATTTACAGTAACTACACTTGTAAGCAATTTACTTAGACACACCTACCTAAGAATGTATAATCCTCCTTGCTAAGATGATTCCTATCTATGGGAAGCTCATCTGCTATCCTCAACTTTGTGAAATTTTGTCATAGCAACATTGAGCACCTGGACCACAAAAATTATAATGTTTGACAATGTTCTCGGGTGCATTACGTTCTCTCACCTCTCACCATATGACGGGATGCAGTGCACCCAGGAACATGGTCGAACACGATCTTCTTAGTGGTAGACATGCATGGGGAGGTGTAATGTTGCATGGGTGTATGGATTTCCAAATCTTTGAACACCATACACTCCATGGTCAACATTATTCGTTCACTGTACTCTTACTCCTTCCTCATGTGTGTCTTTTCAGGGGTGCATTCAGCCCTGACTTCATTTTTATGGATGACAGTGTGTGACTGCATCAAATGGCACAGGTGGTGGAGCTCTTAGAACAAGAGGATATTTGGCAAGTAGACTGATCTGCCTGTTCCCCTGACCTAAATCCCATGGATCACATAAGGGATGCCTTGGGAAAAGTGTCAGTTCTGTTTATCTCATTCCGTCTTCCAGTTACCTTCTGTACTATATTGTGGTAGTTCTTTCTATGTACGGTGTAAATTTCATCGAGCTATGTTTCTTGTCAGTGATACATCATGTGAAAGTTACTTTGGTCCTTAAGTTTTGCACACCTCTGTATATTAACATACAACAGGATAAATTAATTTTAACAAATGTAGTTCATTATTGTACTTTTCTGCGTTGTGTAAACAAATTGTGTCATTACTGGTTTCAACCTATCAGCAAGTCGTTATCAGATGATTTGAATACATTACATAGCAAACAGGCCTGTTCAGTTTTATTTTGATGAATTACTAAATAAAGTATTCAAATAATCTGCTGATGACTTGCTGATAATTTGAAACCAGTTATTTCTTCATCATGCAACAGTACAATCATTGATAGTGTTTTGCCTTTACTATGTCACTTATGTAGGAAACAGTTGTGAACTAAAGAGAAAATTGTGGGGTTTCTTCCACTCCGACTACAAAGTTCCTTCTGCGATGCAACCGTTAATGTGACAGCTTGACCCCTATTAAGGCAGCATGATGACAGCAGCAATGGTAGTGGAATGTGACTGGCCATGTGAAAGTTTAATTTTTCAACTGAAATTCATGAGCTGTAAAATTAATGTTTATGACATAGCAACAGAAAATGATAGTGGCTGTACTTCTCATTATGATCATCTGTATTCTATCCCTCTCTCCTTCTTATCCACAATTAGTCAAAATTCATTAGAATATATAATCAAACATGAAAATTTTTTGCATCAACTTAATCATTAATGGGTACTGATATCAATAAATAAGAGAAAATAAGAATGTACTACATATGCCTCAATTATACCTGATGCTGAGAGGACATCTTGTCAAATTCATCAATACAACAGCAGCCTTGATCAGCTAGTACAAGAGCTCCTGCTTCAAGTGTATAATCACCTCCTGACTCCCGAGTCAGTGTAACAGTGAGCCCAGATGTAGTGCTAGTATTCCCGCACACATACACCCCTGTGAGAAAATAAATAAGCCTTCACAATGACAACATTGTATTAATGCTCTCTCTCTCTCTCTCTCTCTCTCTCTCTCTCTCTCTCAACAAACAACAATCACATGCACAAAAATGGCTTTAGATTAAGTAAAGTAAATCCTATTATGTCTACCTTTAATTACTTTAGAAATTAATATGTTAGAGCTTATCATTTTAAAGACTACAGAATGTCTCTTACACTTGATACTCCAGATGTCTTGCAGCCTTCATACCATTGATTACTGACATTTTTATTTGTGTATATAAACCATGATCAATCTGATTTACACTAACATGAGAATGTGCTAAAACAATTCAAAATAATACAACATCTGCAAAAACTTCTATGAAGGCCTGAAAGTAAAATGTAAGTAAATGCTAAACAATCTAACACAAAATTACAAACACATTCCAACTCCCACTACATAAACCTAAAGCAAGTATAGTGTTTTATTTTTATGTATCTTCTACAGGACCATTAATTATGAGCATATTTTTGATACTAGTCTGCTAAATTAAAAAATATAAAAATGGAGCAATGTTGCCCTTACACACACAAATAAAAATGTCATTTACTTCCTATGCTTGACTACAATTAATAATAATAACTGTGAGGGAATAAGACAAAATTATTTACATTAAAGTCACAACCAGTGTAACAAAGTGCACCAAATTGAGCATAAAATACACTGACAACCATTGTTGGTAATATTTCAAGGGATGTGACATGCTCAAGAGATGCAATGCTGGCTGACTATCTTTGGTACAGCCATCAAAAGAAAAGTAATAAACAAGCATTACCAGCAAATAAAACATTTCTGACATAACAATCTTCACTGACACTGGTGCAAAATGTTATGTAGTGACAATAGCAATCATGGGAAACACCAAAATTTCCCAGGATAACTTTAAAGGAGGCAAATGAATACATGCAAATTATGTTCATTTTGAAATCTACTTGCATAACTCATAATGTATGAAGTGAGTACAAGGAAACCAAGAGGCACCTGAAAGGTTACCCAGCATAACTACAATAATGGAACATTGAATCAAATGGATCATTCACTAGAGAAAACTATAAAATTACATGGACATAGAATATCAGGCCAGAACTTATAATCAGGAAGAAAATTTCAGGATGCTGCCGATAAACACATAAAAAAGTATGAAAAACTATCCTAAAAATTTGAAACTCTTGCTTAATTCCTGAGAAAGGTAACAGTAACAACTCAAATGCTCACCTAAAGCTATTGTGTGGCACACAGAAACACTCAAAACAGAATACAGTACTTACACAGAGAGGGGATATGGTGTGTGCCAGAGGGGATGTGGGCGAGAGTGGCGGTGAAGGCGAGAGGGATGATGAAAGGTGGGGAGAGGGGTACGAGTGGGGTGGGGAAGTGGAGGGGGATGGGGGTAGAGGGCTGGTGGAGAGGGAGGGAAAGAGGAGAGGACAGGAGAAGGGGGAGAGGAGAGGAGTAGGGGGAGAGGAGAGGAGTAGGGGGAGGGGAGAGGAGAAGGGGGAGGGGAGAGGAGAAGGGGGAGGGGAGAGGAGAAGGGGGAGGGGAGAGGAGAAGGGGGAGGGGAGAGGAGAAGGGGGAGGGGAGAGGAGAAGGGGGAGGGGAGAGGAGAAGGGGGAGGGGAGAGGAGAAGGGGGAGGGGAGAGGAGAAGGGGGAGGGGAGAGGAGAAGGGGGAGGGGAGAGGAGAAGGGGGAGGGGAGAGGAGAAGGGGGAGGGGAGAGGAGAAGGGGGAGAG
This sequence comes from Schistocerca cancellata, assembly GCF_023864275.1. Lineage (NCBI taxonomy): Eukaryota > Metazoa > Arthropoda > Insecta > Orthoptera > Acrididae > Schistocerca > Schistocerca cancellata. Next base: position 319,705,745 of record NC_064626.1, on the reverse strand, counting down.
GAGAGGAGAAGGGGGAGAGGAGAGGAGAAGGGGGAGAGGAGAGGAGAAGGGGGAGAGGAGAAGGGGGAGCGGCGGAGAACAGTGGTGGATGGCGAGGTTGTGGTGGAAGTGACCTCCCTCTCGACCACAGGTGAGGGGTCAACCTCAGTGCAAGCAGTAACTGGGCTGGCCACTGGTGTGGATCGGAGGAGGAGGAGGAGGAGACTAGTGTTTAACGTCCCGTCGACAACGAGGTCATTAGAGACGGAGCGCAAGCTCGGGGGAGGGAAGGATGGGGAAGGAAATCAGCCGTGCCCTTTCAAAGGAACCATCCTGGCAATTGCCTGAAGCGATTTAGGGAAATCACGGAAAACCTAAATCTGGATGGCCGGACACGGGATTGAACCGTCGTCCTCCCGAATGTGAGTGGATCGGAGGATTTGGACATGCTGGACATCTGTTGGATGTGGACGGCCAGCCCACAATAATGGTGCCCACTACAGGTTCAAGCTCAGTAACCGAAACCATCACAGCAAGGAGTAGACTACGAAGTGTCACCAACTCAGCTCGCATCCGCACACAAAAATCACAGTCCCTATGCATAGTAAACACCGTGGTAAACTACACTATTCAGATAAACAGACTATCAACACATGCTGCGGAACTCTACTGCAGACGCTGGTGAAAACACAGGAACTGTGTCTAATGAATTAGATTAATACGCAGAGATTCAAAAACTGAAGTACCAAAGCACTCGTGAGACTAAATAATGTGTCCATTCATGCGAATGGACAGTTTGTTGCTGGTCATTCCCACATAGAACGCTTCACAGTGTAGGCAGGTCAGTTGGTAAATCATGTGGGTGCTTTCACACGTGGCTCTGCCTTTGATCGTGTACACCTTCCGGGTTACAGGACTGGAATAGGTGGTGGTGGGAGGGTGCATGGGACAGATTTTACACCGGGGGCGGTTACAAGGGTAGGAGCCAGAGGGCAGGGAAGGTGGTTTGGGGATTTCATAGGGATGAACTAAGAGGTTACGAAGGTTAGGTGGACGGCGGAAATACACTCTAGGTGGAGTGGGGAGGATTTCATGAAGGATGGATCTCATTTCAGGGCAGGATTTGAGGAAGTCGTATCCCTGCTGGAGAGCCACATTCAGAATCTGATCCAGTCCCGGAAAGTATCCTGTCACAAGTGGGGCACTTTTGGGGTTCTTCTGTGGAAGGTTCCGGGTTTGAGGAGATGAGGAAGTGGCTCCTTGAACCATTACACCAACAACCTGAAAACAACTTTTGCATCCCGTAACTACCCTCCCGACCTGGTACAGAATCAAATAACCAGAGCCACTTCCTCATCTCCTCAAACCCGGAACCTTCCACAGAAGAACCCCAAAAGTGCCCCACTTGTGACAGGATACTTTCCGGGACTGAATCAGATTCTGAATGTGGCTCTCCAGCAGGGATACGACTTCCTCAAATCCTGCCCTGAAATGAGAGTCATCCTTCATGAAATCATCCCCACTCCACCTAGAGTGTATTTCCGCCGTCCACCTAACCTTCGTAATCTCTTAGTTCATCCCTATGAAATCCCCAAACCACCTTCCCTATCCTCTGGCTCCTACCCTTGTAACCGCCCCCGGTGTAAAACCTGTCCCATGCACCCTCCCACCACCACCTATTCCAGTCCTGTAACCTGGAAGGTGTACACGATCAAAGGCAGAGCCACGTGTGAAAGCACCCACGTGATTTACCAACTGACCTGCCTACACTGTGAAGCGTTCTATGTGGGAATGACCAGCAACAAACTGTCCATTCGCATGAATGGACACAGGCAGACAGTGTTTGTTGGTAATGAGGATCACCCTGTGGCTAAACATGCCTTGGTGCACGGCCAGCATATCTTGGCACAGTGTTACACCGTCCGGGTTATCTGGATACTTCCCACTAACACCAACCTGTCAGAACTCCGGAGATGGGAACTTGCCCTTCAGCATATCCTCTCTTCTCGCTATCCGCCAGGCCTCAATCTCCGCTAATTTCTAATTTCAATTTGCCGCCACTCATACCTCACTTGTCTTTCAACAACATCTTTGCCTCTGTACTTCCGCCTCGACTGACATCTCTGCCCAAACTCTTTGCCTTTACAAATGTCTGCTTGTGTCTGTGTATATGCGGATGGATATGTGTGTGTGTGCGAGTATATATCTGTCCTTTTTTCCCCCTAAGGTAAGTCTTTCCGCTCCCGGGATTGGAATGACTCCTTACCCTCTCCCTTAAAACCCAAATCCTTTCGTCTTTCCCTCTCCTTCCCTCTTTCCTGATGAGGCAACCGTTGGTTGCGAAAGCTTGACTTTTGTGTGTATGTTTGTGTTTGTTTGTGTGTCTATCGACCTGCCAGCGCTTTTGTTTGGTAAGTCTCATCATCTTTCTTTTCAAATAAACAATTAGTTTAAAAAGATGTTCAAATCGAGGCATCAACTAGAATTTTGTTTTACCTAGAGGGACACAGTGTTCTGCAGAATTAACCTGTGGTTCTCTATCTGAATAACATTTTGCCAAGACATGAAAATTGTAAACATAGAAACAGGGTTGAATAAAAAATTTAAAGAACGAAAAACTAACAGTTGAAGACAGTTATATGAAAACTGAAGATGTAGTAGGATAAAGAATCTCCAGCTTCTTCAATAATATCTGTAATGAATTCAGTTTTCTGACAAGGAAACTGCATCTTGTCATAAAAGCTGCTTTCTGTAGATATTTTTAACACTGTAGTTGGAGTAGTACTATTATCAGCCAGGATCTGCAGTAGGGCTTGTATAACTTATGTGATAGATCAAATAAGTCAGAGCATTTGACACCATCACAACTGTTCCACAGGGATACCTGGTCAGGTCTTATTGTCAGAAGACCTATTTATGTTTTGTTGACATATCCAATGCAAATATGGCATTAAACAATGCACTCTCTTTGGGAAGCGCAATGGAATGACTTCCAGTACTAAGTGATGTCTTTCATCATCCTGAAATCACTGGAAGAGGTGTTAATTTGTCACTCCTCCTCCCATTTATGCTGAAGTTTGCTTTGCATATATGTCCTTAGATGAGCTTCAGGGATCGGGAGCCTCGATGAATTCTTCTCAAAGTCTGCCTTGTTTGGCTCAAGCTAGTGGTAATTTTCTAGAACAGCAACACGAAGGACTGAGTATAATCAACGGTGTTAAACTCCTGGGCTGTTTCAACCTCAATGCTGCACTTGATGTCCAACTGCAGAGCAGGGCAGGGGATACACCATGGGGGGACGTCTTATATTGGGGTAAGAGCATGGGTGTAGACGGCAAGAGGAAGTTCTTGGCTTATATTGATACACCCTCTTTTTTAAACGATACTAAAGAAGGCAGATTTTGGGGTTATGGAAGAACAATAATGTTCTGGCATTTTGCTAATCTGAGTATCATAATTAATTAGTAGTAGTTGACAGCGAATTTCCAATGGCGGAATATCTGCCTTCACTGGGTGGCAGTCTATTGGGCTCATTCAGAAAGCTGTTGTCACTGGGCTCTGCCAGGAAGTTAAGTAGCTCGTCCAACAATCCTAGGACAGCTGGGGCAGCTGGCCCACAGGTGGCACTCTCAAAACCTAGTTTGGTTAAGATACGTGGTTTAAAGATCATCATGACGACTTTCCTATCTGCTTCCTAGAGGATATTTCAGAGGTAATACACTGAGGTGCCAAAGAAACTGGTATAGGCATGTATATTCAAATACAGAGATATGTAAACAGACTGAATACAATGCAGCAGTCTGCAATGCCTATGTAAGACAACAAGTGCCTGGCACAATTGTTAGATCAGTTACTGCTGCTACAATGGCAGGTTATCAAGATTAAAGTTGGTTTGAATGTTGTGTTATAATTGTGGATGAGCGATAGGACGCAGCATCTCTGAGGTAGTGATGAAGTGGGGATTTCCCGCACGATCATTTCACGAGTGTACCATAAATATCAGGAATCTGGAAAAACATTGAATCTCCGACACTGCTGCGGCCAGAGAAAGATCCCACAAGATGGGACCAAAGAAGACTGAAGAGAATTGTTCAACATGACAGAAGTGCAAATTGCTGCAGATTTCAATGCTGAACCATCAACAAGTGTCAGCATGCGACACTTCAAATGGTTCAAATGGCTCTGAGCACTATGGGACTTAACATCTGTGGTCATCAGTCCCCTAGAACTTAGAACTACTTAAACCTAACTAACCTAAGGACATCACACACATCCATGCCCGAGGCAGGATTCGAACCTGCGACCGGAGCGGTCACGCGGTTCCAGACTGAAGCGTGTGACACTTCAACGAAACATAATTGATATGGGCTTTCGGAGCTGAAGGCCCACTCATATAACCTTGATGACTCCATGACACAAAGCTTTACGCCTCACCTGGGCCCATCTACTTTGACATTGAACTGTTGATGACTGGAAACATGTTGCCTGGTCAGATGAGTCTCGTTTCACATTGCATTGAGCGAATGGATGTGTACAGGTATGGCGACAATCTCGTGAATCTGTGGACCCTGCATGTCAGCAGGGGACTGTTCGAACTGGTGGAGGCTCTTTAATGGTGTGGGTCGTGTGAAGTTGGAGTCATATTCGACCCCCGATATGTCTAGATACAACTCAAAATGGTTCAAATGGCTCTGAGCACTATGGGACTTAACATCTGTGGTCATCAGTCCCCTAGAACTTAGAACTACTTAAACCTAACTAACCTAAGGGCATCACACACATCCATGCCCGAGGCAGGATTCGAACCTGCGACCGTAGCAGTCGCGCAGTTCCAGACTGAGCGCCTAGAACCGCGAGACCACCGCGGCCGGCGATACAACTCTGACAGGTGGCACGTACATAAGCATCCTGTCAGATCACTTGCACCTATTCACGTCCAGTGTGCATTCTGATGGACTTGGGAAATTCCAGCAAAACAATGAAACACCCTACATGACCAGAATTGCTTCAGAGTGACTCCAGGAACATTCTTCTGAGTTTAACAGGTTCTGCTGACAACCAAACTCCCCAGACATGAACATTATTGACCATATCTGGGATACCCTGCAGTGTGCTGTTCAGAAGAGATCTGAACCCTCTCGTACTCTTATGGATTTATGGACAGCCCTGCCAAATTTATAGTGTCAGTTCACTCCAACACTACTTCAGACAGTAGTCAAGTACACACCACATCATGTTAAGACACTTCTGCGTGCTCACGGGGGGCCCTCTACGATATCAGGCAGGCTCTTCAGTGTATAATGAGTTACATTCCTGTATACAAGTAGCTTGATGTGTGCCATCCAGGTCAGCTTACTGTTGGAAGGGAAGCTAGAGAAACAGGCACAGTAAAAACCTGGTAACAGTAGGTGATTTAATTATAATGTGGGATTTCACAAATGAAATACAGGAACCATGGTTGTTAGCACATGTCTATATTCCATATAAATCCATATGGAGAGGAACATGTAATAGAGACAAATATTATTTACAAACAACTTCAATGACACATTAGGTTCTCCAATGGTCACAGTTTCATTTATTGCTATAGCAAAATGGCTTATGCTTATAATAGACCGGTGCGGTACTCTGTCTGTTTATTCATGTAGGTTGCTAAGGGCTGATATGACTAATGTGAAAGAACCTATGATATAAGAAGCACTGTACGAAGATTGGCAAAAAGCTCCAAAGAGCCCAATTTGTGCATTGTTGCCAGGACGTAATGTCTCCACGTCTGTCACCAGCCTTTTGCACATCCAGGGATATTGCAATGCAGTGCAAAAAGGCACAAAGATATCTCTGACAGCAGATTCCTGTGGCAGAAAATGGTTAATGGTAGGTCAGGCCCATCTGAAACTGGACTGATTCAGTGACAACTAACTCCAGAAGTTTGCATAGAGTTACCGTTAAGCCAATCAGTTGATAACTGTCCGTATTACATCGATTTTTGATAATTTTCAAAATTGGTATTAATTTAATTGCTTCCCCAAGGGCAATGAATATTCCTTCTTGTCATATCTTGTTGAATTTTGTTAGTAAACTTTATTTCCCATTATTACTGAGGTGACAGAGCATCTGGTAATGTACTGTGTCTGATGCTGGGGATGTGTCTATGAACAGAACTAATTTCTTGTCAAGTATCCAACCAGTAAAAGCAGTGTTTTATGTTTCAAGGTTCTTGGTGCTGACAAGAGGAATTACACCAAACTAAAGTTTGAAGATGTATGAATGCTAGTGAACAGCCAGTTGATGTTGATATTTCTGTGTAATGCATCACTGCAACTTCATAAGGAACAGTATAGAGGCCTTCACTGATGATAATTTCAGGAATCTTCGATAGGGAGGTGTAGGCATTTCCGCATGTCAACTCTTCCCACACCTGAAGAGCTGGGGTAAGTGCAGTCAGTGATGCAATCTAGTGTTCCCAAGAATTTTGTTTCTGCTGTTTGATAAGAAATCATGCTCTCAATTTTATTCATTTAAATACAAATAACTTCTTAGTCAAGGGGTGTCAAATGTGCCACAGGAGAGCTCACTGTTTCTCTTTAATTGTCTCTGCTACTTTTTTGGACCACCAGGGAATCAACTTGTGTTTAAGGGACTCAGATGGGAAAAGTATAGGAGGTTTTGCTGCTTGTAGAATGATATTCACAGTACCTTGCACAATTTCATCGACTTCTTTCATTTGGTTTGGCATGATGTGGGCTGCAGAAGTGCATGTGTGTGCGCTCATCGGCTCATCTCAGTGACCATTGTAAGTTAGGAATATGGGATCAACAAGATGACTAAATAATGGCTGTTATCACACAAATAATCATGAGTAGGGCATTGAGTAAGAGGCATAAACTGGAGCAGTACAAGGTCATGTAACACACACACACACACACACACACACACACACACACACACACACACACACACACACACACACACACACACAGAGAGAGAGAGAGAGAGAGAGAGAGAGAGAGAGAGAGAGAGAGAGAGAGAGAGAGGGGGGGGGCATTAAAATTGCCCAAGATGACAAAAGTAGAGGTAATTGTTGTATTATGCTTTAAGATCTTGGTATTGCGTGTTTCTATCAGATGGAAGAGGCATGTTATAGGTTGTTAAAAAGCCAGTCTCTAAAAGCAATTCCTTCAAGATCAGTATTCAATACCTATTCACAACCAGTTGCATGTTTGGTCAACTGGCAAAAACTGTTCTATATTCCTTCCACAATTGTGCAATTTTACTACACATGCAGTATCCACAAATAGTGGGAGAATGTAGATAGTGGCAGCAGAGATGAAAGAGGATTAGGCTTCTCTGCTGTCTTGTCTTGAGCCATTTGTAATGGTAATAAGTTGCTTATATTTACAGGATTTCTACTACTGAGAAGGTATCTATGTCACCAGGTATCATGTTATTACTTCTTATTTCCATTTTTTTTCCTTGAATTCTTCTGAGAGTTTCCCCAGATTCAAAGACAACTGGGGCAACCAATGACCTGCATTCGTATTTCTTGTTTCCTTTGAGTGAAACTGGTTCCCTGGTCTATATGTTTGGGCAAGGAGGGTGTGCTACAGGACATTCTCTTCTAGTGCAAGACCGGATCCAGGTGAAAAGTCTCTGTGAACAGCAGCAGATCAGTGTTTGCTTGTTTCATTTAGTTAGTGCCCAAGAGTACCTGCCTTCCCTTAGGTGACAGGGGGTCTGGCAGTTTGTTCTTGATTTAAGGTATGGGGCATACCTATTACCTATGGTAGCAGCTAAGTTGCTTGATTACATTGCTACTGGTTAAAGAAAATCCAACTTCTGACATGCTTCAAAAGGCAATAGGTGATTAAGTGTTCTGAATGCCTGGATTTATTTTCCTTCGTGAAAAATTGGATAATCCGGCAGTGTAGAGGATGTTGGCTTGGGCAGTTTGGGCACTGGGATGGTTGTTGACAGAGTTTACTGATGAGTGACTATCCATCACAATTAGTGCAGATAGGTTCTCAGGTACATTGGGCAGACATATGGCTAAGATGGTAACAATGAAAGTACTGTATAGTAGACAAAACATATGGTCATACATTGCGTGTGCATACCATAATTTTCACATTCCAGGCAGAGTAGTCCCTTCTACCACTAATATGTATGTTCCTGGGTTCACATGGTTATACTTAGGTCTTCTCTAAGTATAGTGAGGAGACTACACCCCTCTGACACTCTAGTTTGCTTGGAGTTCTCCATTTGCCTGAAGTATTCAATCTTCGTAAAATATAATCCTATTTAGGCTGTTGTGGGGAGCGATTTTAACAGGTACGAGCAGACTTCAAAAAGTAAGTTACACATTGTTATAGTGGGCCAAGTAACTTTAACTGAACGCTGCACTACACCTCAAAGTGGCACAGACGCATAATGCTATTTTTCAGCATAGTTACCAAGTATCTGTAATCAACAGTCAAAGTTCTACCAGCTGTTCAAATCCTTGAAAACAGGAGCCTGCTCCTCGGTCATGGAACCATTTCAGAACCGCTGTGTGAACATCTTCATTGTAAGAAAATCTCTTTCCCCCAGATGTTCTTTCAGCTAGCAAGAAAAACTGAAATCACATGGTTCAAGATCTTCATTCCTTATAAATCAGCATTATCCATGCCTATGCACTATTCCCATCCTTAACTGATATTCCACAGTCCATCCAAACAGAACAACAATGACCTATGCCATCCCAATCCCAACACTTTGCCACAGGTATTCCCCCTGGTGAACACCCACGTGCAAGACCTGTCCTATTCACTCTAACTGTAGTAGCATCACAGGTTTATCCTACCCTATCACAAACAGGCCCACTTGTGAAAACAGCCATGTCATATACCAGCTCTACTGCAATTTCTGCAAAGCATTTTGTGTGGGTACGACCGCCAACCAGCTGTCCACCACAGTGAATGGCCACCTACAAACTCTAGTCAAGAGCAGAGTTGACCACCCTGTGGTGGAACACACTGCTGAGCACAATATGATCAAGTTCAATCACTGCTTTACAAACGCTGCTATCTGGATCCTTCACTCCAGCACCAGCTTTCTTTAAATACACAGAAGGAAGCTATCTGCAGAAGAAAGTTATCCTAGCAACATATCCTTCGCTCCTGAAATCTTCCTGGTGTCATAGGATGTATACGCAGACAAGGGGGGAGGGGGGGGGGCTCCCAACCGGATTTCCCAGTTAGAAAGACACTATTTCCCAAATAAAAATATACTTTTTCCTTTTTAAGTGACAGTATACTTTCCTTTGGAACTGGAAAGAAGAACTTTGAGAAGATCTTTGATGCACATCAACCTGTAACCACATTTTTTGTATTACAAAAGTATAAATATGAAGGCCACCTAACACAGCACGTTAGTTTCCAAAGCATTGAAATCGAGATAGCAATGCATTCTTCTCAGACAATCACAGTTCACGTGACATAATCTCGCCAGCCAAAGACAGCTGATCGGAGCATAAGACATATGATGTAGTCAGCCCATAGTAATGTCACTGTTCAGCAGTGTGAACACACAAATAGGAAAAGTTAAAGGTTTAAATTAATATACATAGAGCCTAGCTACAAGAAAAGCTAAGCTCTCACGTATAACATCAATATTTTTTTGCATGTATTATTCTTTAAGATATATCAAACACAAATCTGCCATTAAAATTTTAAATAATGACATAAATGCCTGATATTATGGGTCCGAATTTTTGCTAAGCGGCTGTTACTCAAAGTGTTAAGTTTCGAATGAGAGTCAAAAGGTCTGTGATTTAAGAAATTCATCGCACATTCATAATTCATCTTGCATAAAAGGAAATTTACTTTGAAAGTAACGTTTCTCAAACCATTATTCACAATATTTTCGCGCGATCTGTTAGAAATGTAAACAATTGTGATGTCATGCTCATCAAAAGAAAATTGTTGTTATGAAGCACTGCATACTCTTTTTCTTAAAGCATTTGAGACAGTTTGCTGTTGGCAGGCATTTGTTTGTGCCCTGTGTTTTTCTATTGTAAATGGAGCATTTTCTTTGCAACTTAAGTTTTATTTTGGTGTTTTTCTCTCATTTATGTTTCATTGCTACATATTATTCTGCAGTAGAGGGCTAAAGTAAAATTCTTTGTTATTACCAGTTCTTACCAGTCAAAATTACAAAAATTTAACTAATAACCAAAAACAATGAAAAATTCCCAGAATTCCAAAAAATTCCTGTTTTTTCCGGTTTTCTTCTAGATGAAAAAGTTCACAGGTTCTTCCTGGATTTCCCAATCGTCCTATGGCATAAACTCCCTGTGTCTCCCCAAACCCATGGCACCCACACCCTCTACCCAAGAGTCCCCCTTCCTCTGTCCTGTCACCCCCTCCCAATACATGTTTCTAAGTCGTCATTACCATGTCCGCCCCTGGTAGGTGAGTGGTCAGCTCAACAGAATGTCATACCTAACGGCTTGGGTTCGATTTCCTGTTGGGTCAGAGATTTTCTCTGCTCATAGACTGGGTGTTGTGTTATGTTGTCCTTATCATCATCATCATTTCATCCCCATTGACATGCAAGTCGCCACAGTGGTGTTAACTCGAAAGCTACCCCTTCCCACCTTGTCCTCTCGCTTCCTGCCTCTTTCTCCTTGTACCCAATCCACCCGACACAATGTTTCAATCCAGTCCACTTGCCAAACAGCCATCCTGGCATTGCGTGTGTTACTCCTAAATTACTTATAAAGTATTAATGAAACAAAATTAACCTGTGAGAGAGTATATTAATAAATAACATATTACAGAGAAAAGTTCTCAACTAATGTGACAAACTCCTATACATAACAAAAGGAGTGTGGCACAAGAATCCATTTCAACTTTGATTCGAATACTTCAGATTTGTCACTCACTTTTTTCAGTTTTGGCATGAACCTACTGAACATAAAATCTGCTGAATAATGCACATCTTTTTATACAACGCTTAAGGAAGTATTACTCAAGTGCATATCACCTTGCCTTTTAGTGTTCACTGTATGAACATTGCTGTTTTTTCTGAATGAGCCAAAATTGTGAGCAACAAATCCCATGATGAAATATATCTAAAGAGCCAGCAGAGTTAGAATTCTGAGACACCCAAAGAACGGCCTACATGGAGTTCATGAACTGACACTACAGACCTGTCTGATTGCCCTCTTCAGAGCTACGAATATTTTTGAAGAGTCCATAGATTTTTCCTACACTGTGATAACATAGGACAGGAATGCATAGGAATCCTACTCATAATGATGTGCTTACATGTGAGCAGGTGGCTGCAAGCAGCATGCACATAAGTGCAAGCCAGTTGTGTGCTTCTCTTCCCTCCCTCTACACTCTTCCCCTACCATTTCCACACTTTCTTTCTCTCTAATGCAATTTGTTTTTCATTTCCTTGTTTGCATTATTAAATGGGGGAGCAGGATGTACTAGGGCAGCCAAAAAGAAAATATGAGTTTGTTTAGTTATCACAAGTCAAAGTTAATGTCTGTCATGGCGGCTGCAGTGTAACACGTGTTAAGTTCGGCTCACGAAATTTAGTTGAATTCAAAGATGTTCTCGCAGGTGGTGTTGTCTAGTACCAGTAGAAATTGTGTAAACAACAGTGTTCTGTGCAGTAGTGCTATTTTATTTTCTGTGCTCCGCCAATATCTTTGAGAAAATGGTAAACAGAAGAGTCAACAGCAGCGCGTCCAGCAGCGGGGAAGCAGCAGGTGCGGCGGGCTCGCTCTTCGTGGGAGGTGTGGCCGCGGCTCCCGGTATAGCGGAGCTAGTCCGCTCTGAGGTAAACGCTGCGCTTCGCGATAAAGACAATCTCGATCTGATAGCAGGCACTATATCAGATACTGTAACGGCAGCAGTATTGGCCAAAAGGCGTGAAACTGTTGAGGCCAATACTGCCGAAATTACAGCACTAAAAAAGTCTGTGTCTGAATACAAGAAAAAGGCACGAGAGTTGGAAGTGAAACTATCAGCCGCAACAGACGAGCTAGAACAGTATCAAAGGCGAAATAGTCTACAACTGTTTGGAGTAGCAGAAAATAAGGAAAAAGACACAGACAGCCTGCTTATACAGGTTGCGCGTGAAAAATTAGGCGTTGAAGTGACTAAGGCAGACACTGACAGGAGCCATCGGGTGGGACGAAAACTACCAGGTGCTACCGAACCTCGTCCAATAATAATTAAATTTGTCTCATACCGAAAAAGGGCAGAGATCTTTACCCAGAAGAAGAAGTTAGCAAGGACAGGGCTTACAATAAGGGAAGATCTGACACACGAATGGCTAAAGATTTTAAACAGTGCCATATCCCACTTCGGTCTTCAGAATGTGTGGACTCAGGATGGCAGAGTAATCATTAAGACAGCAGCTGGAAAGAAGACAGTCACAAACATGACAGAACTGAATAGTATTAAGTGAAGCTACTTGAGCCAAAAGTGCAAACTTAACACCATTTGCAAATTGTAACAGCCCTATACTCAGATATACTGTCTAGTAATTGTATTAACTTTTTAATTATACCCATATTTGTACCTTCAACTAATTGTTTTTGTAACTGTATTAACTTTTTACTATTTTTTTGTACCTGCAGCTCTATCCTTTACTTAATTTTAGTTACTGCTAATACTTTTTTCATTTTCTCAGTTTATTCTCTTCCATTCTGTAATAGTTCTATTGCAATTATTAGTCTCTCCTTTAGTTCATTAATCACCCATCTCTTCGGTTTAAATTGTTCATAACAAAAATCACTATCAGTATCACCTTAGCAAATTTCAATCTAATTGTAGCTTCCTACGATAATCACTACCAGTATCGCTTTAGTAAATTTCAATTTAATTCTAGCTTCCTACGATAATCTATTAATTATTAAGCTTACTTCTCTCTGCTGGCAGCATCGGCCTCTTAAATCAGTCCCCTTTCCCTTGTTTCCACCCTAAGCTGTTTCAAATACGCTAATTACATTTCTCCTCTTACGACATAGGATACACAGTGACACACAGCAGTCACTATTTTGGTCATATTCTCCTTGTACCGAATACCACTAATCCATTTTCTATACTCCTGCAACCTCAGGAAATCTCCTGGAGTCGCCTTTCTTTCGGCACTCGCGGAATCACAAATAGGGTGCGCAAAATCTCTGACACCCCTGTGTTATGTCACTTGGCGGAAGCACCGGCCAGTGCCCCTCGTGGCAGGTAGTGCCTAACAAAGGGACAAAGCAGTCTGCCACCCTACTCCAGGCTGCTCAGCGGAACACGTCAGAGCCTTTAGCAGCTCACTGCAACATCCAGTCTTTACCTGCACATTATGAAGAACTTAGCCTCCTCTTCAACCAACTAAACTACCACATAATCCTCTTATCCGAAATGTGGTTAAAACCACGCATATCCTCTGCATCTATTCATCTCCCAGGGTACACATTTCTTAGGGCAGACAGATCAAAAAAGTGAGGTGCCGGGGTTGGCGCGTATATACGAACAGATCTCAAAGCGAAAGTCTTATGTATGTCAAACCCTACTGAAGAAAAAGAGGCTGAATTCATGTTCGTTGAAATAAATTACAAAGTCGGAAGTTCTTGACTGGCGTCGTGTACAAGCCGCCAAAAATAAGCTCAATGAGTTCCTTTCAGTCGGAATTACATTCACTTCAGTGTCAATACGAACATGTCATCGTAATGGGTGACTTGAACATAAACCTGCTAAGAGACACTCCCTCCGCAATAAACCTAAGAAGACTGTTTAGTTGCAATATTCTTCCATTACAACCTACACACCATACGGCGCACAGTCATACTCTTATAGACGTAATCACAACGAAACAGACTGACAAAAGTAAGAGATGTTGGTCAAACATCGGCCCCTGGCCTCTCAGCACATGATGTAATATTCCTGGCCTACTCTGTGCAGCCCCCAAGGATCAAATCGCGTTACATAATTTGTAGGAACATGAAACGTATTGACCTTGATGCTCTAACAGCCGATTGCTCAGGAATCTCATGGCATCAAATAATCAGAGAACCTACAATCGACGGCAAAATTAATGAACTTGGTGATAAACTCACTGCCCTCTATGACAAACATGCACCTGTACGCACAATCCGTGTAAGAAAATCTCCTGCTCCATGGCTGACAGCTGAATTACATCAAATGATGACTGACAGGGATGCTGCCCATAGGCGTTTCAAGGCAGATCCGATACCCGAGCGTTTCAAAGAGTATAGAAAGCTACGGAACAGAGTGAAACAATGCGTTCGCAATGCTAAAATCAGGCACGCTCGCTCCCTTTATGCAGCGATCTGACGCCCATGACTCTATGGAAGAATCTCCGTAGCTTGGGGGTCGGAAAGGCAAAATCGGAAACCACTTTTCATGTGTCAGCTAACGAATTAAATGAATTCTTCTCTGCACCTCTGAATACCCGCACAGCTGATAATTACCGTCCACAAGAATCCCCAAACAGGATAACTAACAACGATACCTTCCATCTAAAACATGTAACAACAAATACGGCAAGAAAAGCAATAATGAGAATCTCTTCTGATGCAATAGGCAACGAAGTATCGGTATAACCATGATTAAGAATGTTGCCAATACCTTAGTACCTGTCTTAACTGACATATTTAATTTTTCCCTCGTGAACGGAATATACCCCACTGCATGGAAAAGAAGCATAATTTGACCCATCCCTAAGATTGAAAACCCGCAACTGCCTAGTGATTACCGACCAATTAGCATATTGCCTGCTGTTTCCAAAGCACTTGAATATATTGTTCATGACCAAATCACTGAACACTTGCATGAATTCAGCCTATATGACAAATTTCAATCCGGTTTCCGTAAACATCAACAGCACAAACACTGCTCTAATTAAATATACTGATGACCTGAAATATGCCATCGACAATCGAAAGGCAACAATATTGACACTACTGGACTTCAGCAAAACTTTTGACACTTAACTTTGACATATTGCTCAGAAAAATGCAACAACTTAATTTCTCAGATAGTGCAATGAGATGGTTTGAAAGCTACTTAAAAGACAGACAGCAATGTTTTGTCTGTGTAATGAAAAATCTTCCTGGAAACATGTTTCCTGAGAGTGCCACAAGGATCAGTCTTAGGACCACTTTTGTTTCCTTTATATGTCAACGATATTTCATCAGTTCTGTCCTCCTGTAAATATCATTTCTATGCCGACGACCTCCAGCTCTACCTAAGCGTCAGACCCGAAGATGTAAACACTGCAATCGCTCAGATGAATGATGATCTGTCTTCAGTAGTGACATGGGCGAAAAACCTGGGGCTTAAACTAAATGCAAAAAAGACGCAAGTAATCTTAATAGCCCATCAGAAATTAATAAGTTCAGTTTTCTGCGAACGGCTACCTCCTATTCTGCTCGACGATACTCCAATACCATATCAGAAAACAGTTAAGAAGTTGGGTGTAACTTTGGATGAGCATCTCAATTGGGCGGAGGATACAGTCGCAGTGTGCCGAAAGACGTCTGCTTGTCTCTATGCTCTCAAAAAGTTTCGGAACATATTTCCACAGGACTTGAAACGCCAGCTCGTGCAAGCACTCGTTCTACTGAACCTCCACTATTGTGATGTAATTTAACAAGGCACGAGTAGTGAAAACAAAAGACGGCTAGAACTAACCATGAATGCCTGTGTGCGTTAAACCTGCAACATTCGCCATGATCATGTTAGTGCTTCATACTCCGAGCTAGGGTGTCTGCGGCCGGACAAATTGCGTGACTACCACACTCTAGGTCTACTTCACCGACTCCTCGTCGCGCAAGCAGCCCAGTACCTTGCTTCAGAGATTAAAAACCTGTCATGCCATCATAATCTAAACATGAGGTCACTCTTATTTGGCATCCTAACTGTGCCCACTCACAAAACAAAAACTTTTGCAAACTCCTTCTCAGTTGCCGCTGTCCGCCTCTGGAATAAACTGCCCCTTACCTTGCGCAAAATTCAATCTCCTGCTGCTTTTAAGAAGAAGTTGAAGCATTTCCTACTATCATCATCATAACGTTCTCCACAAAATTAATGTGCAAGGCCAATCCTCTCATCTGTCAAATAGCAAAGCTAGCGTCTCCTATCTTGCTCCTGAGATGCCTTCCTCTTCATCTATCTCTATTAGCCATGCAATCTTCTTTTCCTTTATATTTCCTTAATTATGTTTCATCATGTCTCTCTATTCTTCTCCTCCCTTCACCATCAGTCTCCCTCATACTCCCTGCTGCTAGCACACCTATCTAAAATCTGTCTCTTCAATAATGTCTAATTATAACAGTACTTATGATCTACGAATATAAACTCTATATGCATGTATTTTTCCAGGTGTGCCTTTGTAATTGTTTATTTCACTTTTTGTACTAGATGTAGTTTAACATGCCTACTAAAACATATGAATGTAAAATAAGTAGAATGCCTGGTTAGATGTAAGAGAGGGCCTGTTGGCCCTAATCTTGCCAGGTTAAATAAATAAATAAAATTGCTACATACACACAAATGCAAACAGTTATGTAAAGTTTCATCACTGATATTCGATCTTAACAGTGATTTATTAATTTTTTGTAACAGATAAAAATCTCTCGCAAACATATATTGAGCCAAACATTGACATTATTTTCGCGACTTCGTTTTGAAGATGAATAAACTCTTGCTGTGGAAAGTGGTGATAAAATTCTATTAAACTTTTTGATGAAAAGAACTCAACTCTTAGATGAGGATTACTCTGTGACTCTATTAAATCCATTTGCAAATTGTAAGGAGTATATCCCCAGAAGCAGCAAGTGGTTTAAAAAACAATTTGAAAGCTTGGCATAGATTTAATATATATTCAAACCTCTTGAGAAATTCCTCTTTCATTGCAGTAATTAAAGAAATGTACTCCTTGTAATTCTTTTCATGGGCGGAAGACAGAGTACAGAAATTCGTTGTGTTCTATGATGAAAGCCATCTTTCCCACAGCACACGCTTTCTCATGAAAGCTTGCATTTTTTCAGTCATTTCACAAATTACTTGATTTTCTCACTAGTGTTCAAACTGTTCTTATGTCACAAATTATCCACTAAAAATGCAAGTTCAGCAACCCATTCTCAATCGTCTCATTTGGGTCAAGCCTTCTTTTGTCCTTTAAAAGCCGATTCAGTGACATTCTCAATTTAAAAAAAAAATCTTTTCAGTATATTGAGTGCATGAGCCAGTGAATTTCACTGCGGTACAGTAAGTCACCATATGCTCTTCTTCAATTTCAACTAGAAATTTGTGGTATTATCAATGTGCCCAACGCTGGGATCTCAAATAACTGACTACCCGAATAACCCCTTGCATAGTGTCCCCTAATTTTGCTGCTTTTGCAAACAGTAACATTTGCTCCAAAATTCAGTGAGTGCTGTACAATGTCTGTTGTGAGCGCTGCTGCTTCTCTATTAGCAATCCAAATAATCCTATCTGCACCCCTTTCTGGAGGACAACCTTCCACTCACTACTTTCCAGACATGCAGTGAACCATTGTCAAGCTGTATCCTTAACCCCATTAGGTTCCAACTTATGCAGAAGTACTACACAATCCATGTGATCTGTGATCTAATGTTTTTTGTCAAATCAAAAAAGATAACTAGTAGCGTCCACCTATCATTTAACCCTGCTAGTGCCTCACACACAAAAGAAAATTGATGAGCAATCTATGCCCGTGAATGGGAATGCATTTACAAACTCTTAAGCTTTCTGTGTAGAAAAATAACTTCATTTAGTCATGAAGGATTATTAACTCTTGACATCCAAATTTTAACCCCCTTAAGACACAACCTTCCCCTCAGAAGGTGCAATACTTGCCTCCTACATATGTGAGGCCTGCCTGCCGATTCTCCTATTGGTGAGATTCAAGCAGCTCCGTGAGATTGTTTTAACACTTACAAGGGAACCTCCCCATCGCACCCCCCTCAGATTTAGTTATAAGTTGGCACAGTAGATAGGCCTTGAAAAACTGAACACAGATCAATCGAGAAAACAGAAGGAAGTTGTGTGGAACAATGAAAAAATAAGCAAAATATACAAACTGAGTAGTCCATGCGCAAGATAGGCAACATCAAGGATAGTGTGAGCTCAGGAGCGCCGTGGTCCCGTGGTTAGCGTGAGCAGCTACAAAACGAGAGGTCCTTGGTTCAAGTCTTCCCTCGAGTGAAAAGTTTACATTCTTTATTTTTGCAAAGTTATGATCTGTCCATTTGTTAATTGACGTCTCTGTTCACTGTCTATGTTTTACAACTGCATCGCAAAACCGTGCGATTAGTAGATGAAAGGACATGGCTCTCCAATGGGAACCGAAAACATTTGATGGCAAGGTCATAGGTCAACCGATTCCTCCACAGGAAAACACGTCTGATATATTCTATACGACACTGGTGACGGCATGTGTGTCACATGACAGGAGTATGTTGTCGACCCACCTAACTTGTACACTTGGTGAATGGGTAAAAAGATTCTTCTAGCTAGCTCGATTTAGGTTTTCTTGTGGGTGTGATAATCACTCCCGAAAAAGTGATGAAAACATAAGAGTTTGTCACATAAACTGCAACAAATGAATGCAACAGTTTCACAGTTTTCCCTGTGCTCTGTCAAAACATATGTTTTTAATGTTTTCAAATTTTTACGTGTGTAGACCGTCAAATCCTGCAGATGTCCAAGCAAATCGAAACATGTCCTGGAATTTTGGAGAGCGAAGTTGATTATGTGTGAGTGCCTGAACTTTGATAATTGACACACGATTATGTAAACAATACTGCTCTGTGTACCTGTGCAGCTTCGCAAAATCACAGAATCTTTTCACAAAGTATTTCACTTGCCGAAAACCAAACACATCTAACGGTTGCACAAGAGGTGTTCAACCTGGAAGAATGGTAATCACGTCTACTCCCACACTAAAATTGTACAATGCCTGATCCTTCTGTCCTGTATAGCTGTCAAAGAGTAAGGCAAAATCTTTGTCCGCATAAGGAGCAATCACACGTTCATTAAAGTCTTTCACTAGTCTTTTCTCCATTTTACCTGACGCAAAACACCTGCGGCCGCAAAACACAGACAGTGAACAGAGACGTCAATTAACAAATGGACAGATCATAACTTTGCGAAAATAAAGAACTAAACTTTTCACTCGGGAGAAGACTTGAAGCAAGGACCTCTCGTTCCGCAGCTGCTCACACTAACCACTGGACCACGGCGCTCCTGAGCTCACACTATCCTTGATGTTGCCTATCTTGCGCATGGACTACTCAGTTTGTATATTTTGCTTATTTTTTTCATAGTTCCACACAACTTCTTCCTGTTTTCTCGATTGATCTGTGTTCAGTTTTTCAAGGCCTATCCACTGTGCCAACTTATAACTAAATCTGAGGGGGGTGCGATGGGGAGATTCCCTTGCTAGCTCTTTCAGCCAATCAGCCTCCACAGCAGAATGCAGGGTTTTCTTTGGTCAGTCACTGTTCTCAGTAACAGAATTCCTCTGGGAGGTGCTGTGTCCTGCCTACACTTTTCAAAAACATATATCCAACAAGTGCTGAAAAGCACCTGTCATCATGGAAAAGTATTAGTACTTAAGACCGGTTTACCTGTACCCTAAACAGAACCTACTTTTTAGGCTTACAAAAAGTCCAACCCACAATCTCCAGAATCAAAAGCCCCTTCCACAAGATATCAGAAACTGACCTGTGTATTCATCATAGTCTGCAGGCACAACTAGGAATGATATGCAAAAAAGTATGATGCAGTTCAAGTGCTATGTATCTGCAAATCTAGCAACAGTAATATCCACCTGGCTTGATGGTAATTGCATGGGAGTCCCAGTGCCCCTACAGGACAGGATCTTCTGAAACTGCAACGCAAAAGTGAGGACTAGACTTTTGATGAAAAGATGATAAAGAGTAGAAAACAAGAATAAGAATAATAATCTGAGAATAAGAACATAACGGATGACTAGGTCATTACAGTCTGAGGAGAATGTGATAGTTGGGGAGAGGATGTGGGAGAATTTTAATACTGGAAATCGAGGAAAAACAGTTGAAATTTCCATGCTCACACCCAGGGAAACCTTGAGATCCTTGTAGAGTATGATGAAATACCATGGTGGCACTTCAGCTCAGCGTCTCTTCTGCATGTATTACAATTACAAACAATTTAAATTGGAAGGAACACACAGAAAATGTTGTGGGGGAGGCTAACCAAATACTGCGTTTTATCGGCAGGACACTTAGCAAATGTAACAGATCTACTAAGGAGACTGCCTACATTTCGCTTGTCCGTCGTCTTTTAGAACACTGCTGTGCGGTGTGGGATCCTTACCAGATAGGACTGACGAAGTACATCAAAAAAGTTCAAAGAAGGGCAGCACATTTTGTATTATTGCAAAATAGGGGAGAGAGAGTCACTGAAATGATACAGGATTTGGAGTGGACATCACTAAAACAAAGGCGTTTTTCATTGTGGTGGAATCTTCTCACGAAATTCCAATCATCAACTTTCTCCTCCGAATGCAAAAATATATTGTTGACACCGACCTACTTAGGAAGAAATGATCACCATGATATAAGGGAAATCAGAGCTCATATGGAAAGACATAGGTGTTCATTCTTTCCAAACTCTATACAAGATTGGAATAATAGAGAATTGCAAAGGTGGTTCAATGAACCCTGTGCCAGGCACTTATATGTGATTTGCAGAGGATCGACGTAATTGTAGATTCTTGCTTCTTTCAATGGCTGTATAATTTTCCTGTAACCCAACATGTCATGGTCCCCAGCAAAATGCCAGTTCTTCACCTTCTTTTTGTATTAGCTGCATGGCATCTTGAGCTGGATCCACTTATCATATTACTTATAGTGCCTACAAAATCGGAGCAGACAACAAATTTTCTGCTGTTATGGCTTCTCACCTGCAGCAGCACTGCAGCCACAACTTATACTCTTACTACTGCATCACAATCTGTTTCTTTGTTTGGAAAGGCAAAATCTGAGGCAGGACAAACAACAGAGCAGCAGTAAATCTCCCCCCCCCCCCCCACTCAGACTCATTTGTATATATAAAAATGAAATTATGAAATGTTACTCTTTGAACTAATACAATCTGATTTGAGAATGGTTCATGTTGAACTAAAAGAGGTAATTTTAAAAAATTAATGCACTCAAGCCGGATATTAAATCTGTTAAAAACAATTTTGAATCTATGCAATATCATTGGAAAATTTAATTCCAGTCCTTGAACGTGATTGTAAGGTCTAATATATCCACCACCACAAAAATTGTGCACCACAAATCTTTAAAGATTTCATTGCATGTGACTGATTTATGAATATCCACTCAAAGTTGGAACAGCTGGCCATATTAAATGCTAGTGACTGTAGAAATGCTAGTGATTTCAGCGTACGTCTTGTCACGAGGAAGTGATACCATGGCCAGAACACTTACTCACCAGATTCCACTCGGAGAAGCTGGTTCAATATGTGCCTATTAATAGTCTGCTGCCTTTACGATAGCCTGAATCTATCATCTTGAGACAGGATAGCTGTGTTAAACCATAAAAAATCAGAGCCCCATGGGTACTTGAAAGAGCTGCGGGCACCAAGATATGTCGCTGTCTCATGTTTATCTGCTGTGGCTTTTGAAAATGTTAAGTGATTTTATGTATTATCTTCTCGAATCTTTCAAAAATTGTAGTCAGGTACAGTTACTGCCATAGGCAGTGTCAGAAAACACGTAGATTCCTTAAACTTCAAAATAGTGACCTACATTTTGGGTTGTAGTAGTTTGAAAAGAGATATGAGCAGTTACAATTTACACAAATTGTTTCCATTAACTAAAACCTAATACTACTCCTTTCTACCCATTCTTCTGGTCTTTTGACAGTCAGATGTAACTGCTGTGTTATTCTTGTAATACTACACTCCTGGAAATGGAAAAAAGAACGCATTGACACCGGTGTGTCAGACCCACCATACTTGCTCCGGACACTGCGAGAGGGCTGTACAAGCAATGATCACACGCACGGCACAGCGGACACACCAGGAACCGCGGTGTTGGCCGTCGAATGGCGCTAGCTGCGCAGCATTTGTGCACCGCCGCCGTCAGTGTCAGCCAGTTTGCCGTGGCATACGGAGCTCCATCGCAGTCTACGGAGCTCCATCGCAGTCTTTAACACTGGTAGCATGCCGCGACAGCGTGGACGTGAACCGTATGTGCAGTTGATGGACTTTGAGCGAGGGCGTATAGTGGGCATGCGGGAGGCCGGGTGGACGTACCGCCGAATTGCTCAACACGTGGGGCGTGAGGTCTCCACAGTACATCGATGTTGTCGCCAGTGGTCGGCGGAAGGTGCACGTGCCCGTCGACCTGGGACCGGACCGCAGCGACGCACGGATGCACGCCAAGACCGTAGGATCCTACGCAGTGCCGTAGGGGACCGCACCGCCACTTCCCAGCAAATTAGGGACACTGTTGCTCCTGGGGTATCGGCGAGGACCATTCGCAACCGTCTCCATGAAGCTGGGCTACGGTCCCGCACACCGTTAGGCCGTCTTCCGCTCACGCCCCAACATCGTGCAGCCCGCCTCCAGTGGTGTCGCGACAGGCGTGAATGGAGGGACGAATGGAGACGTGTCGTCTTCAGCGATGAGAGTCGCTTCTGCCTTGGTGCCAATGATGGTCGTATGCGTGTTTGGCGCCATGCAGGTGAGCGCCACAATCAGGACTGCATACGACCGAGGCACACAGGGCCAACACCCGGCATCATGGTGTGGGGAGCGATCTCCTACACTGACCGTACACCACTGGTGATCGTTGAGGGGACACTGAATAGTGCACGGTACATCCAAACTGTCATCGAACCCATCGTTCTACCATTCCTAGACCGGCAAGGGAACTTGCTGTTCCAACAGGACAATGCACGTCCGCATGTATCCCGTGCCACCCAACGTGCTCTAGAAGGTGTAAGTCAACTACCCTGGCCAGCAAGATCTCCGGATCTGTCCCCCATTGAGCATGTTTGGGACTGGATGAAGCGTCGTCTCACGCGGTCTGCACATCCAGCACGAACGCTGGTCCAACTGAGGTGCCAGGTGGAAATGGCATGGCAAGCCGTTCCACAGGATTACATCCAGCATCTCTACGATCGTCTCCATGGGAGAATAGCAGCCTGCATTGCTGCGAAAGGTGGATATACACTGTACTAGTGCCGACATTGTGCATGCTCTGTTGCCTGTGTCTATGTGCCTGTGGTTCTGTCAGTGTGATCATGTGATGTATCTGACCCCAGGAATGTGTCAATAAAGTTTCCCCTTCCTGGGACAATGAATTCACGGTGTTCTTATTTCAATTTCCAGGAGTGTAGATGAAGATCAGATAACTGCAAAATCATCCACAAATAGGAAACATTTAACTAGACTTCATCCAGAGGATGAGACTGTTGATAGCTATTGAAAATATCACATTGTTTCCTTGAGAAACACTACTTTCTTGAATAAAATGGTATGATCGGGCATCACCAAATGATAGCTGAAGTAAAGCTTCACGAGGAAAGACTGAATACAAATCACCAGATGTCCTTGAAAGAATCCTCTGTCAGTTCATAAAAGACACTATAACTCTAAGTTGTGTTGTATGAAGTTGTATTGTACAGCACATCTCAGTAAAAAACAGTGACCAACTAATAAGTAGTTTCAACATGGGAAAGACTCATGCTTGGGCTCTTCTGATAGAATTAGTTTATCAAGAATGGAGCAATACTGTCGGGCTCCACAACGTAAATGACTGAGGAGTTCTTTGAAAATGAGGACCCAAAAGGAATAGTGGTTGACCATTTGTGCAAGACATAAGAAAATCGTGCTCTGAAGAAAGACCCACCATAATTTAATAACAGAGTTGAGAAAATTATGAGGAAACAGACTGCTACATTCTCTGTTCAAAAAATGTTGACTGCCAAAATTAGCGCAAATTTGTGCAGCTATAAAAAGGTCGACGTTCGAAGCATATCAAAACTGCCACTGTGGTATGTTAGAAAAACATCTTGCTGAGAACACAAGAAAATTCTGCCACTACATCAAATTGCTAAGTGGGTTGAAGGTCATTTGTTGACCAGTCTTTCCAATGAAACTGGTGAACATGACATACTCTTAAGGATGATACAAACCATAGTAGATTTATTTGTGGTATCACTCTCGCCTCCTTCAAGCGTCAGGATAATGTTTGCAAAACGAAATTTTACTAAAGGAATTGAGCAGGATATCTTTAGTATCCAAGACAGATACCACAAAATGGCCTTATGAATTTGATCCTCTCCTTGGGCAGCTTCTCAAGACAGAAAGAGCAAATTTGAGCTTGTTCCTTGAGAAAATGTGGTCACATGTTTCTTGCTGCTGGAGAAGCATTGTTCTCTAGATAATCTAGAATGTTAGAGTTTGAGGGGGGGGGGGGGGGGGGGGGGTGAGAAACCAGCCAACTGCTCCGCTGTTGCCTGAGCCCTATCTCTAGGTGTACCCACAAAAGACTCCTCAGTATGGTTGTGAGAGGAGCTGCACAACACTTGCCTAAAATCTTCCCCATTGTCATGGCTAGCTTTTGCTCTTTGAGCTCACAAGGCAAAGGTGGTTTTCTGCTGATAGGCTACATTTGAATTTCTGCAAAGCTGCATGTCTTTTACCCCTTGCAAAGTGCAATTTCCCATTATATCATGGGATAGGCTGTCCTCCAAGCCGACTAGATGATCTAGGTACGGATACTAAAGTGGCTTCATGAATCACACAGATATAGTGATATATCATGTCTTGACAATGTATCAAATACATGGACTTTAAAACACCCAGTTCACGTTTGTAAAATCCAGTATGTAGAACCCCAGTTGTTACTCGCACTGTGGGCGGCAAGAAATTTACATTTTATTGTAGTTCTTTCTTGCTAATATTTTACATTCAGTACTCAGTTGTTCCAACTAGGTTGCTGAATTGACAGACCAAAGTCCAAGACGCCGCACTGTCCAGTATACTTTGAATAACAAATTAGAGCTTGGGAAAAGAGCCATATTACCACTCCCTGGGTCTGCCTGCTGAAAGAAGCTTCTGAATCTTGCTCTCTCTCAAAAACTCTCCTACAGGGCATATACCCCTATGCCGTCTGACTAGTTTCTGTGTCTCTTGTTGGGTAACCCTACTCCATGACGGATGGTCTAGGTCATCTGCCCCTGCCTCTATTCTAACTTGCGTCTGTCTCTGCCTCATTCTCTTTCTATTACTCTGCAGTCATCCTCAAATACCATTGTTCTCTTAAACATCTTTTAAATTTTGACATGTGACTGGCACAAGGGATATTCTTCATGGAGGAGTCTTTGTCAACCAACTTTACAATAATAACTACCGTATTTACTCGAATCTAAGCCGCACTTTTTTCCCGGTTTTTGTAATCCAAAAAACCGCCTGCGGCTTAGAATCGAGTGCAAAGCAAGCGGAAGTTCTGAAAAAGGTTGTTAGGTGCCGCCACAACTAACTTCTGCCGTCGAATATATGTAGCGCTACACAGGCATGCTCTGTAGGCACAAAGATAAATACTGGCGCCAAAACCTCTGCGTCAGTAAATAAATTTAAAAAAAAAGGTGGAAGACGAGCTTTTTTTTCTCCGCCCCGAGTTTAGATCACTGCATTTTCATACATTATCCAACGAAGTAAATACAAATTCCGTATTGTTCATCTTCGAATGTAGTACAATTTCAATGTACTACGAAAATCCAACTGGCAAGACTGGGATGTTTTTCAATATGGCCAACTCTACATTCTGAATTTTTTCCTAACTGTGAGAAGAGATGGTTGCTAATAGTAACCTGATGAAATGTGAATCACAAGCAGTATTCTCTTCACCATTCACCATAAGAATAATACGAATATAAACATTTTGCCATGTATTCTTCCGTGTTTGTTGCTATCTCATTTAAATCCTGTATGCCTAATAAACTACGAAATTAGAGTGAGACAACAGCAAACGAGGAAGAATATACTTATCGTGTCATGTTGATATTCGTATTATTCTTATGCCTAATAGTGATACAGTCAGAAATGAAGCACGGCAACC
This sequence comes from Schistocerca cancellata, assembly GCF_023864275.1. Classification (NCBI taxonomy): domain Eukaryota; kingdom Metazoa; phylum Arthropoda; class Insecta; order Orthoptera; family Acrididae; genus Schistocerca; species Schistocerca cancellata. Next base: position 319,679,608 of record NC_064626.1, on the reverse strand, counting down.
GACTAGATTTTTAAATCTAAGATGACTCTAATTTCTGTGCAGAATTTGATGTACTAAAGAAGCGGCCGCAAAGATTTTCAAACGGAGAAAAATTTTCGCCTAACTCTCATTCAGACCGTGTTCTATCATACGCAGCCTATTATTTGGTTCTTGTTGATCATTCTCAAAGAAAGCAGCAGTGTAAGTAGCAACAAATAGCAATCTCTTGACATTGCTTCGCTAATGAGACGATTCGACTCTTTAGTTGTAAGCGGCGCTAGCGCGCACAAAAGCAAGCCATGCCGCAAGCGGCGACAGGCCATAAACACGCACTATCAGAATGCGACAAACAATGCATGACACAGTACAGTGATGCATTTTCAACTTAGAGTGACGTAAACACCTATAACAGAGAAAACGGCACTTATCAGATCAAAGGAAAATAAGCAATCGATTCAAACCAGACGAAGCACGTGAAAAAGGAAGGGTACCCGTACAAATACGGACGGAGCGCCTGACGCATAGCAATGGCTACCTGGTAAAGCTTAACTGCTAAGCTTACGACTCGAACCAAACTACTGTAGCTGTATCGTCATTCATTCGACCTAAATTGTGTCTCATATTACAATGTACCAACTTTGTTTCGATTTGGAGGTGCGGCCTAAAACTTTTCTCTCCCATTGAATTTCGAGTCTCAAATTTCAGGTGCGGCTTAGATTCGGGAAATCTTTTTTTCCTTTATTTCGAGTCTCATTTTTCAGGTGCGGCTTAAATTCGAGTGCGGCTTAGATTCGAGTAAATACGGTAGGTGTTTTTGTAAATTTTATGACTTTAATTAATCCTAACAATCTACTACTTCCATTCTGCCATCATCCCACTTGAGGCATCCTGTACACCTCATTAAGCAGCTATTTAGGTGGCACCTTTCAGGGACCAATCTTTCAGAAATGAAGGCACATTACAAACAGCTGGCAGACTGCTAATGTTACTGACTTTCAACTGACCAAAATTCACAATAATGGCTCAACCAAAGGAGAGATCAATGTTCAGCCTTTTCGCTCTGTGGGGGAAAAGGATTTCTACATCTCGACTGCAGGGGCAGGTGTTGGCAGATAATCATACTAAAACATGGAATTTGATGGATAAATTCTCGTTTAATGTACTCACACAGTGTTTGCTGTTTCAGTGAAGAATGAAAGCCCTCATTTTTCCTATTCTCCATTTAACTGTTTCATAATTTTGAATGTGTACGATACTAGTACTCCTTACCATTTCTCCAGTTCTGATATTGCAGTAGGCACAAGATCTTCGTATGTTAGTAGTATACCTTTGCTACACTCCGGAGCATTGCACAGTTTTACTAGAATGGGAAATTAGCTTACCAATTTTTTTTTTTTTTTTTTTTCTGAGGTGGAGCAATAACCTGTAATCACATTTTTTTTCCAACAAAAAGGGTTCTATTTTAGAATATCTTCATAGGTATTAGATTCTCAGCAAGCCTTAATGGGTGTAAAATGAGAACACTTCATCCAATGACCCATTATCTCTTTTTATAATCAGTAACAGATCATGAGACACTTGTCATATTCTCCTTTGATTGTTCTGATACGTAATGACTTTTGAAGATGATTGTTCCCAAGAATAACCTTTTCTTAAACTGTTAACTGGTTGTGTGTCAGTACTCCTCAGTGTCCCAAATTCTGTGTGGGTAAGTAGGTTGAATGGTGTTGCTAGCGCCAGCTATATAAATACTCCACAAGCTACCATATGATGAATGGTAGAGGGTACCTTATACAATTGCTTGTCGTTGCCTTTCCTGTACCACTCGCAAATTGACCGAGAGAAGAAAAATTTTCTATATATCTCCATATATACATCTCCTACCTTGTCTTGGCTGTCCCTAAGTGAGATGTACAATGGTGCCAGCAGAATAGTTCAGCAGGTTTCAAATGTGATTTCCCTAAACTTTCTCAATAGTGTTTCACGAAAAGAACACCTTCGTCCCTCCATGGATTCTCATTTGAGTTCCAGAGTATTTCCATAATAATTGTGTGTTCATTGAACCTACTGATAACAAATGTAGCAGTGTGCCTCTAAATTGTTTCAATATCCAGAGGACTCACAGTGAAGAAGAACTCCAGAATTTCCTCTCCAACCTCAACTCCTTTGGTTCCATCAGATTCACCTGGTCCTACTCTAAATCCCATGCCACTTTCCTTGACGTTGACCTCTACCTGTCCAATGGCCAGCTTCACACGACCGTCCACATCAAACCCACCAACAAGCAACAGTACCTCCATTATGACAGCTGCACCCATTCCACATCAAACGGTCCCTTCCCTACAGCCTAGGTCTTCGTGGCAAACGAATCTGCTCCAGTCCGGAATCCTTGAACTATTACACCAACAACCTGAAAACAGCTTTTGCATCCCGTAACTACCCTCCCGACCTGGTACAGAAGCAAATAACCAGAGCCACTTCCTCATCTCCTCAAACCCGGAACCTTCCACAGAACAACCCCAAAAGTGCCCCACTTGTGACAGGATACTTTCCGGGACTGGATCAGATTCTGAATGTGGCTCTCCAGCAGGGATACGACTTCCTCAAATCCTGCCCTGAAATGAGATCCATCCTTCATGAAATCCTCCCCACTCCACCGAGAGTGTCTTTCCGCCGTCCACCTAACCTTCGTAACCTCTTAGTTCATCCCTATGAAATCCCCAAACCACCTTCCCTACCCTCTGGCTCCTACCCTTGTAACCGCCCCCGGTGTAAAACCTGTCCCATGCACCCTCCCACCACCACCTATTCCAGTCCTGTAGCCCGGAAGGTGTACACGATCAAAGGCAGAGCCACGTGTGAAAGCACCCACGTGATTTACCAACTGACCTGCCTACATTGTGAAGCGTTCTATGTGGGAATGACCAGCAACAAACTGTCCATTCGCATGAATGGACACAGGCAGACAGTGTTTGTTGGTAATGAGGATCACCCTGTGGCTAAACATGCCTTGGTGCACGGCCAGGACATCTTGGCACAGTGTTACACCGTCCGGGTTATCTGGATACTTCCCACTAACACCAACCTGTCAGAACTCCGGAGATGGGAACTTGCCCTTCAGCATATCCTCTCTTCTCGCTATCCGCCAGGCCTCAATCTCCGCTAATTTCTAATTTCAATTTGCTGCCGCTCATACCTCACCTGTCTTTAAACATCATCTTTGCCTCTGTACTTCTGCCACGACTGACATCTCTGCCCAAACTCTTTGCCTTTACAAATGTCTGCTTGTGTCTGTGTATATGCGGATGGATATGTGTGTGTGTGAGAGTGTATACCTGTCCTTTTTTCCCCCTAAGGTAAGTCTTTCCTCTCCCGGGATTGGAATGACTCCTTACCCTCTCCCTTAAAACCCAAATCCTTTTGTCTTTCCCTCTCCTTCCCTCTTTCCTGGCGAGGCAACCGTTGGTTGCGAAAGCTAGAATTTTGTGTGTATGTTTGTGTGTCTATCGACCTGCCAGCGCTTTTGTTTGGTAAGTCTCATCATCTTTCTTTTTATATATATATATATATATATATATATATATATATATATATATAATAGAGGGAAACATTCCACGTGGGAAAAATATATTTAAAAAGAAAGATGATGAGACTTACCAAACAAAAGCGCTGGCAGGTCGATAGACACACAAACAAACACAAACATACACACAAAAATCTAGCTTTCGCAACCAACGGTTGCCTCGTCAGGAAAGAGGGAAGGAGAAGGAAAGACAAAAGGATATGGGTTTTAAGGGAGAGGGTAAGGAGTCATTCCAATCCCGGGAGCGGAAAGACTTACCTTAGGGGGAAAAAAGGACAGGTATACACTTGCACACACACACATATCCATCCGCATATACACAGATATATATATATATATATATATATATATATATATATATATATATATATATATATATATATATAATTTTGTGTGTATGTTTGTGTGTCTATCGACCTGCCAGCGCTTTCTTTTCGTAACAGTGTTTGTTGGTAATGAGGATCACCCTGTGGCTAAACATGCCTTGGTGCACGGCCAGCACATCTCGGCACAGTGTTACGCCGTCCAGGTCTGGATACTTCCCACTAACGCCAACTTATCCGAACTCCGGAAATGGGAACTTGCCCTTCAATATATCCTCTCTTCCCGTTATCCACCAGGCCTCAATCTCCGCTAATTTCAAGTTGCCGCCACTCATACCTCACCTGTCATTCAACAACATCTTTGCCTCTGCACTTCCGCCTCGACTGACATCTCTGCCCAAACTCTTTGCCTTTGAATATGTCTGCTTGTGTCTGTATACGTGTGGATGGATATGTGTGTGTGTGTGTGTGCGCGCGAGTGTATACCCGTCCTTTTTTCCCCCCTAAGGTAAGTCTTTCCACTCCTGGGATTGGAATGACTCCTTACCCTCTCCCTTAAAACCCACATCCTTTCATCTTTCCCTCTCCTTCCCTCTTTCCTGACGAAGCAGCCGTTGGTTGCGAAAGCTAGAATTTTGTGTGTGTGTTTGTGTTTGTTTGTGTGTCTATCGACCTGCCAGCGCTTTGTTTTGGTAAGTCACATCACCTTTGTTTTTAGATACATTTAACTTATATTTTTCCACATGTAGAGCAAGCTGCCATTCATCACACTAAATAGAAATTCTGCTTGTCATCCTGTATCCTCCTGCAATGAATACTAATCCTACTGTGACACCTAACTCTTCTTTTCAATATATGTTCCACGGCTTGTTGAATATTTTGGAGCTTTCTACTTTGTGTTTCAGTCATGTCTTGGACCACAGAGACCTTCTTGCACCCAAGAAAGACTGACAACTGAAATATAGATGGTGCCACAGAGGTCGGCTGCTGACAGTTCAGTCTCAACTACAATTTATCTCAATGGTGAGTAGCTCACTTTGGGGAGGAGAGATTTGTTTACAGAGTTTTGACCAAGATCCAACCTCCTTGTAACTTACAGTATTCCAATGATTAATATCTCCATCAAAATCGTGTAAGACAGACCAGGAATTGTTCGCAATCAAGAGTTGGAATTTATCTGCAACTCTATCATAAGCAGCTTAAGTGCTGCATACATTCAGTGTTTGCTCTGAAGATGTAGCTTTCTTGCTTTGATCACATGGACTCCGAAGTCAGTCACACGTTAACACAAGTCCAGATCTCGTTTACTCAGCTAACACTCGTTTTGTACAAGTATTGTGAACTCTTCACACTGCTGCCCTACCACAATCACATCCACCACAATATGCTGTGAAGTCCAGTATTTAGCTCTTAAATATTTGTCTAACCATGATGCCCTAACTTTGCCTCTCGGTATTTTCCAAGTACAATTTCTTCTTTTTTTTTGTGATTGTGTTGGCATGAACTGTCGCCAGCACACTGGTTGGCAAAGATCTAGTGTGAAGATCGATAGTAGGCACTCGATCAAGCACAGAGAGAGGCCAGAGAGAGATTTGCAAACAACATGTTGCCAATGTCCTCTCAACAGTATGTATTTAGGTAGCTGCCGCTGATCGCAGGGTCTCACTATCCCAGTCAGTCAGTCAGTCACTCACTCACTCACTCACACGATCACTGACGGACTGGCTCGACTCACTACTCCAATTTGGCATCTGTCATTTATTCCCAGAGAAGCGTAATTCAGCACAGGCTGCTACAGTACGTAGAGTCAGATTATAACAAGATCATCGATATTGTCTGTAGGATGACTATTACAGAAGAGCTTGTACAACAACACGTGGACTCTATTAAAGTTAAGTAGCAACTATCTGTTCATATAACTAGAGAACAGTGTTACCGTATTTACTTGAATCTAAGCCGCACTTTTTTCCGGTTTTTGTAATCCAAAAAACCGCCTGCAGCTTAGAATCGAGTGCAAAGTAAGCGGAAGTTCTGAAAAAATGTTGGTAGGTGCTGCCACAACTAACTTCTGCCTATGTAGCACTACACAGGCATGCTTTGCAGGCACAAATATAAATACTGGTGCCAAAACCTCTGTGTCAGTATTTAAAAAAAAAAAAAAAAAAAAAAAAAAAAAGGGGGGGGGGGGGGGGTACGAGCTTTTTTTTTTTCTCCGCCCCGAGTTTCGACCACAGCATTTTCATACATTATCCAACGAAGTAAATACAAATTCCATATTGTTCATCTTCAAATGTAGCAGCATTTCAATGTACTACGAAAATCCGACTGGCAAGGCTATTTGGGATGTTTGTCAATATGGCCAACTCTATGTTCTGAATTTTTTCCTACCTGTGAGAAGAGATGGTTGCTAATAGGAACTTTTGTGAATTGTGAATCACATGCAGTATTCTCTTCACCATAAGAATAATACGAATATAAACATTTTGCCATGTATTGTTTCGTATTTGCTGCTATTTCATTTAAATACTGTCTGCCTAATAAACTATGAAACTAGAGTGAGACAACAGCAAACGCGGAAGAATATACATATCATGTCATGTTTATATTCGTATTATTCTTATGCCTAATAGTAATGAAGCACGGCAATTGAATAGATTTTTAAATTTGAAATGCCTAATTTCTGTACAGAATGTAAGGTACTAAAGAGGCGTCTGCAAAGATTTTCAAACGGAGAAAAATTTTCGCTAAACTCTCGTTCAGAACATCTATCATACGCAGTCTATTATTTGGTTCTTGTTGATCATTATCAAAGAAAGCAGCAGTGTAAGTAACAACAAATAGCAGACTCTTGCCATTGTTTCGCTAATGAGACGATTCCTCTCTTTTTTTTTTTTAAATCGTAAGCAGCGGTAGCGTGCACAAAGGCAAGCCATGCCGCAAGCGGCGACAAGCCGTAAACACTCATTATCAGAATGCGACAAACAATGCACGACATAGTACAGTAATGCATTTTCAGCTCAGAGTGATGTAAACACCTATAACAAAGAGAACGGCACTTATCATATCAAAGAAAAATAAGCAATCAATTCAAACCAGACGAAGCACGTGAAAAAGGAAGGCTACCCTTAAAAATACGAATGGAGCGCCTGACGCATAGCAATGGCTACCTGGTAAAGCTTAACTGCTAAGCTTACGACTCGAACCAAACTACTGTAGCTGTATCGTCATTCATTTGACCTAAATTGTGTCTCATATTACAATGGACCAACTTTGTTTCGATTTGGAAGTGCTGCCTAAAACTTCTCTCTCCCCTTGAATTTCGAGTCTCAAATTTCAGGTGCGGCTTACATTCGGGAAAACTTTTTTTTCCTTGATTTCAAGTCTCATTTTTCAGGTGCGGCTTAGATTCGAGGGCGGCTTAGATTCGAATAAATACGGTAATCCACACGTTCATTTGTGTTGTAGGAAGAGGATACCGGCCACCCATAACAACATCCTCTCCCTTGAATCCTATGGTGCAAGACACCACAGTGGCGACAAGGATCCTACAGTGGTGATCGAAGTTAATCAACTTGGTCAAAGATTTTGCTTCCTTCTCTTGTGTTTTACCTTGCAGGGGTGATCATGTTAAAGTGTTTGCTAATTTGTTGTTGTGTTCTTGCATGTCTTCGAGGAGGGGAGCTGCAGAATTAATCAAAATTCTCTTTTCAGAGGATTTGCTTGCTTTTTGATATAATGTACTTGTGTAAACCATGGCTACCTTACATCTCCACTTCCTGCCCCCCGAGCCTCAACCGCAGATGGTCAATGTCATGGATCTAACACAAGCTTTTCAGTTTCAGAACGAACAAACTGCTACCTTGCTGACAACGGTACAACAACTACTGGCTGTACAAACTGTGTCGACCGCACAACTGACCAACCAACCAGCCCAACAAGTGCTACCAACCAGCATACCAACATTCCGGCAATTTAACGACACAGAAGAAGAATGGCTCAGATACTTGACTCAGTTCCAAGCACACTGTCAAGTTCATTGTGTTCAAGGTAGTGTAAAAGTTACAATACGTCCTTTCAATTGCGGGGTCCCCAGTGTTCAGGTTAATAGAAAAACTAGTCCCAACAGCATCGCCCTACAAACTCAGCTATGACAAAGTAATCGCTGCATTAACTTGGTACTATGACCAGCAAGTTCAAGCAGCTGCAGCCAGATATCATTTTTTTCACTTGCAGAAAAAGCTGTAACAGCTGTAAAAACAGTGGTACACAGAATTAACAAGCATGACTAGGGAGTGTAAATATAAGTGTAGTTGTGGCAACTTTTACAGTGATATCATGATACTTGATGCTATACATTCAATGTCCCAGATAGGGGAATACGGGAACAGAACTGAAAGTACTCTGATCCATCACTTCCCCAAGTATTGCAAACCTTGGGGGCAATATGAATCCCGTGCCATAGCAGCCGGTAAGTTTGACCAGGCTCCCATTTGTTGGATCGAGTCATCCCTTGCTCGTGACTGCCCCAAGCAGTAACAACAACAAGCACATACACAGCCGCATGGGCAGCCACACAGACATGTAAACAAGCCTGTGAATTTAGTCCTGCCTAGATGTTTTGCTCGCCATAAAAGACAGCACTGCCCATCACATAATGCAACGTGTTACACATGTGGAAAAAAGGCCTTGTCCAAGCAGTTTGTTTGCAACTGCACAAAAACGCCAATTTTGCCTGCACCAAGAAGAAGATGGGGGGAAAAAAAACCGGGCTCATGCACATGTGGTGAATGCTGTGTAATCATGCCACATACGAACAGTTAGGCCCACCACACCTTTCTAAATCTAGCAAGCACCTCACTGCTTACAATGGACAGGGAATTCCAGTGCTTGGACAGTATAGTTTGCCAGTTACTTACAAATCTCTCACTAAGAAAGTGACTTTTACTGTGTTGAAATCAAGTGACAGTGAGAACATATTCAGATAAGATGCCTTTAATTTGTTTGGATTTACCATCCAAAACAACGTACTCTCAATATCAGCTTTTGCACAAAAAGACAATGTAGCTAGCTTGCTTAAGAAATTTTCTGAACTATTTTCAGAAAGAATGGGAAAAGCAAATAACTTTATAGCACATGTTACATTGAAAGACAATGCACAGCCTAAGTTTTTCCGGGCCTGCCCCGTTCCATTTGCTTTAAGAGACAAAGTAGCCTGTGAATTGAAAGAATTGCGAGATAATGGTACAATTGCTCCCATTCAAGCTAGTCAATGGGCAAGTTCTCTCATTTTGTTGCCTAAGCCTTTTGGTCGCATTCGCATTTGTGTTGACTTCAAGTCTACAATCAACCAACAGACAGTAGTTGACACTTATCTGTTACCTCGCCCTGAGGAGCTCATGGACAGGCTTAGTGCAGGATGTTACTTTTCTAAGATAGATTTGCGTGATACCTACTTGTAAATTCCATTCGATGAAGACTCACAGAAACTGTTTGTTGTAAATACACACTTAGGACTGTTCAAGTATTTGTGTTTGCTTCCGCACCTGCCTATTCCAATGTTACTAGAAACAGCTGACTGCTAAAGTACCATTTTGTTCAAACTATCTTTATGATACAGTCTTCTCAGGTTGTACGGTGAACACATTGCCAATTTGCATACTTTTTTTTTGAGTGTTGTCAGAAGCAGGACTCAAGTGTTGTCTCGAAAATTGTGTCTTTTTTTTCAAACTGAATTACAGTGTTTAGGTTATGTGATAAACAGCCACAGTGTGCATGGCCTCCAATCTCATTTGCTTGCAATCTGTGCCTGCCTGTTCCTCGCAATGTGTCTGAACTGCAGTCGGTACTAGGCAAGATGACATACTACATTCGGTTCACACCGAATGTCCCTTCACAGCAAAAATGTACTTTTTGTGTGGACTAAAGACTGTCAAGATGCATTTCAGAAACTCAAAAATGCTTTGCTTAGTGACAGATGTTAAGTGCATTTTGACCCTCCAAGCCAGTAGCTTTGCAAGTCTATGCTTCTTCCTATGGAATCGTCGCTGTGCTTTCGCACAGGATTGGCACACGAGACAGAACCATTCCGTTTGCCTCAAATGTGCTCACTCAAATTCAGTATAATTATTCTCAAATTGAAAAAGAAGCACTTGCTAGTGTTTATGGTGTGACGAATTTCCATTCTATTTGTTTGGTCACACGTTCTTTTTGTTGACAGATCACAAGTTTTTGCAGTCCTTGTTTCATCTGTCAAAGCTGGTTCCTACATGCACTGCTCAAAAATTGCAACATTGGACTTTGTTTCTTTCACAGTACCAGTATGACATTGTGTACAGACTTACGGCAATGCAGACGCCCTATCTCACCTTCTGATTGGCCCAGACTCTGATTTTGAGCATCTGCCGCATCTTGTTGCCAAATCAATGCGCAGGACTCTGAATTGCTGGAATCTTTACCTTTGCACTACAGAAAAATTGCAGAGACCACACAAGCAGACCCAGATTTCAAGATTCTGTTGCATTACATTTGCACGTCTTGGCCTCGTTCATTGAACAGTATCCAGAAATCAGTTGTGCACTGATATTTTGCACATCAGCATAGACTTTCAGTTCAACAGGGTGTGGTTCTAATTCAAAATGATAGTGGACAATCATGTGTTCTTGTTCCCAAAGTGTTGCAATTGCTCCACCACAGACATTAGGGAGTTTTTCACACTAAACAATTAGTGCGACAGCACTGTACTTGGCAGGGCACAGATGCCCACATTGAACAGATGACGTAACAGTGTCGCGCACGCGTGGGAAACCAATTCAATCCGCCTCAAACCTTCTCAGCTTGGTATGACCATTTTGGCACACTCGGCTCATAGTGATAGACTCTTTTAGCAAGTTCCCTTTTGCAGTGCCTATGGCTTCTACCACATCACATAGCACCATTTGAGCATTGTCTTCCGTATTTTGCATAGAAGGTTTGCCAGATGTACTTGTGTCTGACAACGAACCACAGTTCTTTTCATGTGGTTTTGAACAGTTTTGTGAATGAAAGGGCATTCATCATCTGATAAGTGGTCTGTTTCAACCCCAATCCAACGGAGAAACAGAACGCTTTGTATGCACTTTTAAGCAGCATATGGACAAGCTTCACACCACCCACATATGGGAACAGGCACTGCATCTCTTTCTCGCCTCTTATCACTCCCACCCATGAGATGGACCATCACCGGCTTCTGCATGGCCATCACCATCGGATGCTACTACACTTGCTACACCCAGCGCAGCATCTGCCACCGCCAATGGTCCACAAGTAAAACTTTGTGTCACGCGATCTTGCTCTTTTCAGGGTTTAAGACAACTGTTGGCACTGGGAAAGAGGCATGATCCAGGAACGCATTGGCTCTTTTATGTACTTGATTGCAAGTACCGATGGTTTGGAGTGCCGCCACCAGCACCAAACTCACGTGTGTCATTTGCCCCATGATTCTGCTGCTTTTCTTCCCCTTGATCCACGACCTCACGGGACTGCGCAACCCTCGCAGCCACCCACTGCTGCCACCAGGGAACCCCAGGAGGAGCGGATGGACGATGCGCCTTTCCTCCACTTACTCCACTCGCGGACCTGATGGACCTGGAGCTGCCATCGCCATCACCATCACCGTCATTGCCGCAGACTTGCCCTCTGGCCTGGACGTGTGCCCTGGCAGCAGTTTTCCAGAGGATGTTCCTGTTGCCTCACACATCAGATGGCAGGGTACAGCTGGGAGTATGCCGTCCTCCACAGTTACAGCTCCCAGTTCACCTCTAGGTCCAGTATCCTGCAGACCCCCCCCCCCCCCCCCCCCCCCCTCCTGTCATTCACTTCTTCCCAACATGACAACGGCGCAGCATTTCAAGGGGGGTGGGGGAGGGGAGGCATGTGCTACCATAAGCTGTCATCAACACACTGGTCAGTAAAGATGTAGCATGAATGTCAATAGTACGTGCTGAATCAAGTGTGGCTTATCATGAGAGAGGTCAGAGATGGACTTGCAAGCAACACTCCAGCAACACCCCTTCGACAGCAAGTATTTAGGCTGCCGCCGCTGACCATAGGTTCTCACTATCCCACCCAGTCACTCACTCATTCACTCACTGAGCCTCTAGCCCAGTGACGAAATGGCTCAGCTCACTACTCCAAGTTGGTGTCTGTCATTCATTCACGGAGCAGCACAGTTCAGCACAGGCTACGACAGTACAAAGTGTCCGATTATAGCAAGATCACCGATACTGTCTACGAGAGGACTACTATTGTGGAAGAGCTTGTACCACAACACATGGAATCTATTAAAGTTAAATAGCAGCAATCTGTTCATGTACATAAAGAATCGTGCTAATCCACATGTGCATTTGTGTTGCTGAAAGACGATAGAGGTCGCCCATAGTAAGCGAGCTGTGCCGCAACATGAGTTCAAAAGCCCTCTGCCTCACTTCACATTTCCCTCACCACCACGCAACACTGTCTAAACATAAGAAGAAGAGGGGGAAATTGCATACGCGCAGCACTTAAATGGTAGTGCAATTGCACTGCATACAATTTGGTTTATGTTTCACATTGGTCAACAACATAGGTCACAAAAACAAAACAAATTTTCAGTATTATTTAATTACTTTTGGTGCCTTGAAAACATAATATAATTTTTATCTGGTACAAACTGTCAGCATATGGGTAGACGAAGGCAACTGAACGAGTTTTGCACTCAAATTGCCAAGGAATCAAGACTCGTTTAGTTTCATAACCCAAAAAAAGGTCCTTTACACAAGTATGTTGACCGAACTATTGTACCACTTTTGTAACCTCACTATGGAGACATGGAAAGTCTGTCAAAGGAAAGCAATGTAAACGTCCTGGACAGTTCTAACATAAAAATACTTCTCACAGTTTAAATTATTTCCACACTTAAAAATTTTTTTATTAGTAATTACGCAATACTGTACTGTTTACTATGTTGATTTCTGGATTCATTTTTGAAATAATAATCGAAAGTAATAATGTAATGAAAACTAGTAGGAATTCATTTCTTAAGAAAAATTGTAAACACTACGGAATATTGTTACTTCTGCAGTGTGTGTGTGTGTGTGTGTGTGTCATAAGATGTGATTCCTGGAAATGATCAGTAAAAATAGCTGCGATCACCAAACCAACTCAAGCTACCATGATCACAATACAAGGCATTGTAAAGACTTCCACATTCCCTATATAGCAAAAACTAGAAGTCAGAAATATGTTAGCCACTTAGGAATACAGCTTTTAAATGCACTTCCATCTCAAATTAAAGAATTGAAAGGCAAAAATAATTTCAAGCGTGAAGTAAAAAAAATACTTGATGGAAAAATGCTACTACAGTGTAAATTAATACCTGTCTCAGACTGTGGATTGAAACGTGTGCTTATTTTTTATTTAATTATGTTTTCACCTTCGTAATTATGGTACTTATGAAAAATCTGTTAAATATCCGTAATACGTTTAGTGTTTAAGGTGTAGTTCATGATCTATAATTGTTTATCATGAGCACGTACTTTTGTTTTTGTGTAATAAGTTCTTGTACACTACTTGTGTACTATGTGTATGTAATTTGTTTTGCTGTTTGTATATGTTTGTCCATATATTATGTGTATATGTTACATGTAATCAAATGACAAATCCTATATCACATGTGTAATCTATTGGATGCTAAATAAATAAAAATAAATAAATAAAAAAATAAAACATATTTTTGTACAACAGGGGTGAACAATGTAATTTTGGCTTTGTTAATGCGAAAAATCAAAATACTGTAGCGGTATACTAAAATGTGAAAAATCAGTGGCAAATATACTTACGTAAAAATTTTTGCAACAATGATCTTCTAATTTATTCAGTTCAAACCAACTGTGAGGATCTGATGTTAGATTTTCAGCTTCAAGAATCAGACCCCTAGACAAGAAGAACTTGAGCTATCTCAACACGACAAGCTAGGTAAACTTGAAAGTTTACTGTAAGCCTCGCTCCTCTCAAATCTTCATAAAAGACTTTGCTTATTAATTACTTGGACTGGGCATTGTTTAATGTGGACAGTAGATGGAAGAAGAAAGGAGTGGGAAGATTACAAGGTCAATCAGTTACATCTGAACATGCACAGGGACACTTTCAAATGAAATGGTAATCGGTCTTGAAAACAGCTGGGAAACAAATTAAACTTTGACAATTTCCTCAAAATCTTTATAAAACTATCCTTGTAATTTTTTCCAGGCCACAATGAATTCTTCAAACCCACCATTTTCTTTAATGATAGTGAGCTTATGGAACTGGATAGTCTTTTTCAGAATGTGTCCCCTCTACAATGTGATTTTCTTTTTAAACGCATCCCGATCAAATCAGAAAGAAGTTAAGTTGCATTGTAGGCGGTGAGCAGTCAAGTCCACTTAAAATGTGAAGTCTGCACTCTATTCCAAATGTTCTAATATTCATTCCTGCACTTCTTTTCCCTTCGAAAAATTAAACAGTACCGAATTTTAAATCAAAAGAGCCTTCCAGACATACCCCTTGACTTAATCTATGTACTTTGCAGCAACATATGAAGTCTCCATGGTATTCATTCAGCTCCACTGAAAACTGTGTTGGAACTAACAATGGAATAATGCATGTGACTTGAGAAATTTTACTGTTCCCACCACCAATTTCTTCACAGGCTCCGGTCCTGCACATTTAACATTTGAGGTACAAAATAATGAATCCTGTCTGTAGATATTTGTAACTTTTTGCTCTTTCACTGTCAACTGAATCTTTCATTTCTTTCTGCACAAAATTGTAATGTCTTTTCGCAGCAAATATGCACTGTCACTTATGCAAATTGAGAATTCTCATCCCTTTCTTCAGTCATTCCCATGTATGCAAACAGCCACTGGATCAGTGAACATCATACATATCATGAACAAACACTGAAGGCTAAACAATACTGACAGCATGATTCTGCTTACTGAACAGACTTGTACCGACCGAAAAACGGCACACCACAACACTAAATGAAATTTCACGTTGTTGCGGGTACATCCCACAAGGACTGAAAAAAGCTGAGGGACGCACGCATGTAGTTTGGCACACCATGGCCAGCCCTGCCCTAGAACTGTGACCCAATAATTCTAGAGTCTTTTTTCTATGCTACAGGCACTGGCAATTCCCTCATAACTTACAATCTGTCATTTTGTTTCACAGCCTCTTTCTTTTTTTCTGTCCATTATAATGTCAACACTTCTTACACAGTCAACTTTTGAGATGGATCATTGCTGATCAGGTATCTTCTCCTCTTTTCTTTTTCAGTTCACATTATTATATTTACCGTATTTACTCGAATCTAAGCCGCACCTGAAAAATGAGACTCGAAATAAAGGAAAAAAATATTTCCCGAATCTAAGCCGCACCTGAAATTTGAGACTCGAAATTCAAGGGGAGAGAGAAGTTTTAGGCCGCACCTCCAAATCGAAACAAAGTTGGTCCATTGTAATACGAGACACAATTTAGGTCGAATGAAAGACGATACAGCTACAGTAGTTTGGTTCGAGTCGTAAGCTTAGCAGTTAAGTTTTACCAGGTAGCCATTGCTATGCGTCAGGCGCTCCGTCCGTATTTATACGGGTACCCTTCCTTTTTCACGTGCTTCGTCTGGTTTGAATCGATTGGTTATTTTGCTTTGATCTGATAAGTGCCGTTTTCTTTGTTATAGGTGTTTACGTCACTCTAAGCTGAAATTGCATTACTGTACTGTGTCATGCATTGTTTGTCGCATTCTGATAGTGCGTGTGTACGGCCTGTCGCCGCTCGCGGCATGACTTGCTTTTGTGCGCGCTACCGCCGCTTAAAAAAAAAAAAGGGGGGGAAAGAGGAATCGTGTCATTAGCGAAACAATGGCAAGAGACTGCAGTTTGTTGTTACTTACACTGCTGCTTTCTTTGATAATTATCAACAAGAACCAAATAATAGACTGCGTATGATAGAACATGTTCTGAACAAGAGTTAGGCGCAAATTTTTCTCCGTTTGAAAATCTTTGCGGCCGCTTCTTTAGTACATCAAATTCTGCACAGAAATTAGTCATCTTACATTTAAAATCTAGTCAGTTGCCGTGCTTCATTTCTGACTGTATCACTATTAGGCATAAGAATAATAAGAATATAAATGTGACACGATAGGTATATTCTTCCGCGTTTGCTGTTTCACTCTAGTTTCGTAGTTTATTAGGCAGACAGGATTTAAATGAGAGCAGCAAACACGAAAGAATACATGGCAAAATGTTTATTTTCGTATTATTCTGATGGTGAAGAGAATACTGCCTGTGATTCACATTTCATCAGGTTCCTATTAGCAACCATCTCTTCTCATGGGTAGGAAAAAACTCTGAACGTAGAGTTGGCCATATTGACAAACATCCCTAACAGTCTTGCCAGTCGGATTTTCGTAGTACATTGAAATTCTGCTACATTCGAAGATGAACAATACGGAATTTGTATTTACTTTGTTGGACAATGTATGACAATGCAGTGGTCGAAACTCGGGGCGGAGGAAAAAAAAAAAGTTTTGGCACCAGTATTTATCTTTGTGCCCACAAACCATGCTTGTGTAGCGCTACATATATTCGACGGCAGAAGTTAGTTGTGGCGGCACCTACCAACATTTTTCAGAACTTCCGCTTGCTTTGCACTCGATTCTAAGCCGCAGGCGGTTTTTTGGATTACAAAAACCAGAAAAAAAGTGCGGCTTAGATTCGAGTAAATACGGTAATTCAGTGTTTCTAGTTGCCATATCTGGACACATTGTCCACCACCAGTACAGACCAGTACCACAGGTCTGTTGATGTCGGGTCATCAAGGAACGAACAAAACAGTCTGGATGGCAAAAGCAACAATGCAGGCCTCTCGGCCACATCATCGAGAATTGAATACAGCAGTTCAGGACAACAACAACAACAACAACAACGAGTTGTTGTCAAAGGAAACTACAGCAGCTGCCGTTGCAACCAACAGCACCTGCGTCACCAACAGGTGGAGTTCCATTGCAGCGTAAGGCTGTGAGTTAATGAGCATTTCGCTCTCATTTAAATATATGTCCGAATGAGTCAGCTTTCAGGAATTGTGAAACGAAGCCTGTCATCCAGGACCGTGCCACAAAGAGCGCAGATTCGCCACGAGATGGGGAAATTCACAGGCTTCTATTGTGCTGAATGAGGCCTGGCGCTGTTGTGTGCGAGTGAGACAGACGAGAACCTACGTCATAGGGAAGCCCCGTAGAAGCCGTTTATGGCCAGGAAGACGTAGCAGTGTTAAAATGGCAGACCTAAGATTGGCCATAAAGGGAAACATTTATGAAAACTATTTAATTCTGTAATAACTCAGGGAATGAAGTCACGGTAATTTTAATCTATCATCCTCCATAAATTTTCATGGTGATCACAATGGAACTTGGATATTGATCATATCTATAACAGTTTAGGATTTACTGTTAAAGTGAAATTCACAAGTTTTGTAACAAAGATCTGAACGCTAAAATCCGAACGCTTTAGTCTATCTTAACGATTGACATTTCATATAGAAGCGCATCTTTAAAATGACAAATGTTGTAAATATCAACTCTGTAACTTTGTTTAAAAGTTATAGTAAATTTAAATTATCAGTATTTTCAGCTAAGCATCAGATCATCATTTTCTCCACACAAAACACAATGAACGACGACAGCACGACACCTTATTGAATCATTAGATAATAGAATATTTGTTGTAAAGTTTAGTGCATAATAGTTACTTTTGTTCTTTATTTATCAGAAAGCACATTGGTGCAAGGCTACTGGCTGTGACATTCAAAGTTAACAAGGAAATTGTACTGGTTTTATGTAAAATAATTTAACATTTATTATATAATGGATATTATTGTTACTTTATTTTATAAAACGTGACAATGGTCCAGCTTTGATTATTTAAATATGTTAAAATGTAAAATAATGTAGAATAAGCTGTAGCCAATAAGTTAGACAGCTTCAGGAAAGGGAACTGCACTAGTCAGTTGAGTAAGGATATTTAGCGCACGGGACACGCGGCTGGGGATGAGCACAGGGACATTTCGGATTGTGACGCGAAAGCGGACAGTCGGTCTTTAGGCAGCTAGGAAGTGAAATGACTTTGAAAATTTCACGTTGTGTGGTATCGCAGAACTTAGTCTCTGAGCGGTGATCAGCTGCATGCCTGGTGTGAACTCTAACTTTTCGTGTAAATAACGAGGTGGAGTATTGGACTAGTGTATCGCGATGAGATTGTGAATGATTGAACTGTGTCAAATGGATATGCGTTCAAGTGTAACAGTAACTCTAAATACAACTTTCGCTATTAGTTTGCTTTCTGAATAAATATCATTCTAAGCAAATCATTTATGGGTCATTAATTTAGTTCTCGATGTTATTATTACTGTTATCATATGTTAAATTAACTTTGTATTTTGCAAACTTGCCATCAGCCACACAATTTAACCAAAAGGTCACAAGTGTCTAATTTAGGGTGTGTAATGCGACACATGCAGATCAAACCCTAGAAGAATTTGAGCCAAGACATTTCAATGAAGAGGAACTGCATGCGAGCCCGAACATCTTTGGGGTGTTAGCATGCATGGCACGACAATCAAGGCACACTTGTGTCCACAAAGTCAGGTACTTGCAAGTAGGCTGTGCTGTATTCCTTGCCACTACAATACTTATGCTGACACATGGCAACTGCTAACCAGTTGGGTCCCAGCTATCAAACCTGTCAGATTCACAGTCAGTTTGGTCCCAGCCACTGAACCAGGCATTTTCGGCAATAGATGCAGCATGATGCAGTCCAGCCACTGACTCTGGACAGAGTTCCTATTGCTGTTCCAGAATCATTTTTCCTGTGCTACGCTTCTGAGCAGCCAGTTGTCTGCCTGAGACTTCAGCTTGTCAGCTGTGGTCTCTGCAAACTACAGCCTATGGACTTGGTTATCAAACTGTCACACTTCATAACTGTAATTGCCCGACAGTTGTCGATCATGTGACCTGTATGCATATGGACACTGGACTATGGACTCACAGTGGTTGCACTTCATCACAGGTACCTAATAAAATGTCATCAATTAACAAAATAATGTGACAGTAACAGCACTTACTACATTTTAGAAGTTCTTTTTGTGCCTATCAAAGACTAATTCAATGGCAGCTCATGTGGCTATTGCAGTGTCTTTATTTATGCTCTTCCTAATGAAGTGTGCAGTGAGTGTTTCCTGTCTACTGGGGAGCTTGTTCTTTCTATGTTTTCCTCCCCAACATTCCACTTTCAAGTTTGAAGTGCATTAATTACATTCCAAAACAGCCACAAATGAAGGAATAGTTCAACCTCAAAGTGTATTTTTTAATATTTATTTATTTATTTTTCTGTGCAAATGAAGTGGAAATATTTTTTGTATATGTTATACATCTTTAATGCAACAGTTTCAATTGTTATCTACATCCTTATGTAGTTGATGAATGCCTGTTACTCACCTTACAAAGGCTGTTTGGCATCGCAAATGAAATGGATGACAAGGGTCTCTATTGTACACATTAAGATATCACTGTCAGAATGTGAACAAATATTATTCTTAAAGCTTTCAGTTGCTACAGCACGGAATTTTCTCCAGTTTAAGAAACTGTTGAGGATGAATCTGTGATTCTGGAACATACCACTAGGTTACAGTGACCAATGTCTGCTGTGGTTATCAACAATCTCCCGAAGAACTGGAAACTGCTATGACAACACGTGCATATCCTGATAAAGTAGAATGAATCAGAGAAGTATATCTGTTTAATGACAGTTGTTTATGCATTTCTTCAGATTCCTGGACTGTTCTAGTAAATAGTTTCAAGTGTTTGAAACAGACTACTATGTAATGAATATGATAATATAGAAAATTAAACACAGCCTTTTTTCTTAATTTCTGTGGTACCTTAATAATTGGTAACATTGTCCCAAATAATTGCAAATCATCATGAAGCAGCTTTTCATTGAGTAGAACACTACTGAGAGAGTTAGTTAGAGTTAAAGTTAGAAATAGAGTGAGTGAGAGAGAGAGAGAGAGAGAGAGAGAGAGAGAGAGAGAGAGAGAGAGAGAGAGAAAGGGATATGAATTATCCATGTCTATAAGTTAAACTGTCTATTTTTGAGAGATGATAATGAAAATGAAGCCATTACCTCGAGGAGCAACATTACCACAAGCCTGCAGCATCTGTGACTTCCCCAGACCAGGATCTCCTACTACAAGTACATGAATATCTGCTCTCATGTCTGCTGACTTCTGGGTGCCACCGAACAAACCCAAGAGAAGTCCTGCTTTTACCAGCTCATGGCCATAAATAGTGGGACACAGGGAGTTCACTAGTAGTCGGAAAAGTGAGGGCTGTGAATGAATTTCCTGTGGAAATAAATTTTACTCAATGAGAGAGCTTTCTATCTTCATTGCATACTGAGAATATACACGGTGTTTCATAATTAATGATAAAAGGCATACAGTTGAAAGCACATGACACTAAAAGCAAAAAATTCTCCAAGAAGAAAGGTCTGCAAATGAACCGCTTGAGAGATAATTGTGACTTTGTGGTTACCAGCCACTACTGATGTGATTCTGTGTAAACACTGCACGACAGTGCCTGGTGTGGCCTTTGTTTACATTTCCGAGACTTGTAGTTGTAAACAGAATGGATGGGACAGTACAGTACATAGACATAGTGCCACTCATGTCCATTGTTTGTGGAGCGACACTGCAGCAACGAGGAGAATGTGGATATGGATTTCACGTGTGGTAGGGCTAACGGCAATGCACGGGAGCCTGCACGCTTGTACCAAGACTCATACCCTGACCAAGACACCTCGACAGCTGAACATTTACAAGGATGCCTCTGAGAAACTGAGAGCTTTGCACATGCTCCAGGATCGGGTAGGCCTGCACGAATCATACCTATGTTTCAAGATGTGGTGTTGGAAACAGTCAAACACTATCCAGGTATCTTTATAAGGAGACTTGCATACACAAATTCCTGGAACAAGCCACAGTATCATTTGAAGAATAATACATTGCAATGCCATGTACCAAAACAACCACCAGTGTCTTAGTGAGGCCAATTTGCTCCTAGACTAATGTTCTGTCAGTGGATTCAGGAAGTTTTAGGCAACCTCGTGCTTTACAATAACATTTCATTTACAAATGGAACAAGAGTTCACTCATGATGGTGTGTTTAACTATCACACTTCTCCCATATGGAATCATCTAGGTTCCTAACCCCATGCTATGGATGAGTCTTCAAATCAGACATTTCTCACTGAACGTGTGCTTAGTAGCACTAGATCACCTTACTGGACTGTACTTGCTACCAAACAAGCTCACTGGATGGAATTACCTCGGGTTTCTGCAGCGTCACCTCACAGGATTCCTGGAGTATGTTCCCTTAGAGTGACATCAAAGGAGTGCTGTATGCATGATGGAACAGCGGTTTATTTTGCTGTTATTGCGACACAGCATTTAACATGCCGATATGACCGAAGATGAATTGGGCGAGGAGAATGTGTACAGTAGCCTCCAAGATTGCCTAGTCTGAACCCCATGGATTTCTGCGTTTAGGGCCTCCTTAAAGGTGTAGTGTATCTACTTTTGTTAACACGGTTGTACAATTTGAGCAGAGACTTTTCAATATTTGTCAAGAATTTCAAAATGATCCAGGCTTGTTTGAAAGGATCTGAAATTAATTTCAATGACGGGTACAGACCAGCATGCGGGTACAAGGACAGAACTTTGAACATCATCTTTAATTATGAGTACAGTCATGTAACTGTTGTTTTCATTTATAGTACCTGGACTTCCACCAAAGTATAATAACTTTTCTGAATGTTGTACGGCATTGTTACCTATGCCTAAGGGGTATCACGTTTACACAGAATCATGTCAGTGGTGGCTGAGAGACAGTTGTGATTTTGTGGTTACCAAACAGTTTGTATGAGGACCACTATGTTTACTGAGACTTCTGCTTCTAGTATTGTGTACTTTGAACTGTATGTGTTTACACCATTAATTATGATGTACCCAGCATAATACTAGAATCTGGAATAGCCACGTCAGGACTAAATAGAAATATGTAACCTAAAAAAATACAGAAGTTCTACATCGGCACTTCATTTTAAATTGTCAAAAACATAATTAACGGAAGTGCAATTACTAATCTCACATTTTTTATGCTTCGTTTTTGACCCCCAACACTCTGTATATGGGGAAAATTTTAGTTATTGAATCAGTGAGTGTCCATTCAGGACACACACAGCAAACCACCTATCAAGAGACATTGCTTGCAGGAACAATGACAAGGTATCACCACAATTTCATATGAGAACACTGCACTTTTCATGATGTATATCACCTTACACAATTATGTAAGAAATAGTTATATTATTTGCTACTTCTTTTCTTAAATGAGTAAAAGTCCACGACATGAACAACTGGCAAAAATGTTCAGGTAAAAGTTTTGACAAATTGTACTTTGTAAAACATGACTAATAAATACATTGGCAAGTCAATATCCTGCAGCAACTACATAAATATCACTTATAAACAAAGTGATTAACGTAGGTGACAGACATCACCCAACAAAATATGAAAACAAATAGCCAATTTCTAGTTGAACCAGGATAAAATTACTTTCAATTCAGGAAAATAAATTGTTTTCAAGACAATGGTTTAATTGCGGGATAACAATGGGATCTCCAGTTGTACGTGGTGTAAAAAATATTTTGATAGATCCTGTTGAATACATTAAGTTCCCAAAAATAATTTCAAATAAAAATACAACAGACTGTACTTGAACAGTTTTTGGTGTTGCTGAGCAACACTCAGACAATAAATTTTAAATGAACACACTGCCATTTGACTGTATTGTTGTTTATTTAATTACAACCTAGGTTTCAGCCTGTTATGTCATTTATCAATCACTTGAAAATAGCATAACAGGCCGAAACCTGGGTCATAATTGCATAAATAACACAGTCAAACAGCATTGTGTTAATTTTTAGAAAAAAAGACTGTACCTGATAATGTACATAAATACATCTTCTGCTTAATAGATGAGTCAACATCAAAAATTTACCAATACATACACAAACTTTTCAGATATAACAATTAAAAAAATAGCCCGCACTTTAAAAAAAAATTAATTTAAACCACCAACAAATGACACAATCATTCACCAAACTTCAAATCAATCACACTCACAAAAAGCAGCAGCACTCTGATATGGACAGATAGTCAAAACAGTATGACCATATGCTTAAAAATGTGTCAGTTTATCTTAGGAATGGAATACAGAAGCAATTGAGCAATGCATGGTTTCAAAAAAATCCTTGGATCATTTTCAGAGGTATGTAGCAGCAGATGACTAAACACAGGTCACACAATTCTCGTAAATTACAGGTCAGTGGCTTGTATGTGAGAAGTTGGCAGTTGATAGTGTCCCAGATGTATTCCATCGAGTTCAGGTCAAGCAAATTTGGTGGCCAAGGGATCAACTTGATCTCACTATCATGCTCCTCTGATCTCTGTAGCACGATTCTGACCTGCTGAAATGGACAGCTATTCTGCTGGAAGATGTTACTGCAGTCAGGGAAGACAAGAAGCTTGAAGGGATACAAGTAGTCCATAGTAACATTCGTGTAGTCTGTATCTGTCGCTGTGCCTTCAGTTATCAACACAAATACAATGAAAGCTCAGGCGAATGTCTCTCACAGCATAATACTGCCCTCACTGGTCTGAGTCCATGGTGCAGTGAACATTTCAAGCAGCCATTCATCTGGATGACTATGTCTGGACATGACCATCGGCCCGGTGTAACAAGAAATGTGATTCATTCGACCAGTAACAATGTTTTCATTTATGCATGTTCCAGTCTCAATTATACCATGTCCACTGCAATCACAACTGATGATGTAATTGGGTTACAGGATACACAGCAATAACCTGTTGTAGAGCACCACACTCAACAATGTGTGTCAAACTGTATCTTCCAAAACACTCGTGCCTGTACTAGCTTTCTATTCTGTCATCATATCTGCCAGCTGCCAGACTACTGCTTTCCTGCTTTACAGAATGGGCAAGCCTCCAACCTCAACACTGAGTGATGAGGCATGGATGTCCAATACCTTGGTGTCTACAAATGGTTTTTCTGTCCTTCACCACTTGTCACAGACATTCACATCAGTTGGATGTAAGGTCCACCAGTTATGCAAGCTCCCAAACATGTTTCAGCACCTCTGTGCCATCATCAGTGGGCTTTTGTTTTATTTAATCTGTAATGCAGACATTTTTACTAAATGATTACAAAATTATGGGCATATTTAGTTCAGACAACAATTTGTTTCTTTTAGTTAATACCTTTACACTCGGTTTGCACTGTTTTTCAGGACCACTTGTGTATGCTTTATTACAGGTAGCTTTTCAACTGCAACCAAACGATGCAGATGAGAAGTTTTGTTGGGAGTTAACCTATGATTTTGTGCTTTAAACGTAAATCCCACAACAGTTTCACCTGAACAACCAATTTCCCCATTTTGGCCTCTGTCATCACTAAATGCACACAGAGCAGTACTGCTCTGTGTACATTTAGTATTCGTATGTTTGCTTTTAAAGTCCTGTGTCATATTCATGACATGCACTACAAATTTTAAGTAATGACCAATGCAATATGAAGGCTTAAACCATTTTAACCCTTCATCTGTGAACAAGGTCCAAGACTGAAACTGGTAGATATTTAGGTTTAAAATAAAAACATCTGATGGTTCAACTATGCATTACAGTATTTGTTAAATTTGGTGACAGTTATTAGAATACAACACAGTCTTTCTACAGTCATCGAGGACTGGGGGGGGGGGGGGGGGGAGAATCAAACAGTGAGGTCACTGGTCCCACGACCAAAGAAGTCAGAAATTAAGGGAGGAACAACACTACCAGCACAGCACAGTCTGGTCCAGTCCAGTCCAGTCAAGGGAAATATTATTTGCGTTACTGAGTTTATTCATTTCTTGCTAATAATACAGTTAACTGACTTGGCTTTGTACTTTGAATTTTATTTTTTGTATGTAGTTCAAGCCCTTTACTTTTTAATGATACAGGATTTTGCAGTATTGTGTCTAGTACTCTTGTAAGTCTCAATAAGAGTTACTCTTCTATTTTAATTAAAGCTCTCTGTAACATAAGACTCTTCAATACGAGATGTCAGAACCTCTCTGCTCTGTTGCCATTGTAATTATTTCTTCCCCAGTGCGAACAGAAACTAGATTCACAGTATTCTAAGAATAATTTTAGGAGAGCATTAAATTTCCTCATCAAATGTGTGCCTTCAATAAAATACTTCAGTTGTTTTACTAAAGAGCTCTAGACAGTGTGTAACTGAGTGTTAATAAAAATCTCCGTAATCAACCACTACACTTTTAGTTTTTATTTATGACACATTTTGGAGGCTTTCCTCAATCATAAGGTAGTATGTAAGGTGTTTAGCTCAACTGAATTGCTCTAGGGAAAACCAATTCTGTCAAAGTATCTAGGAAACAGTTCATCACTTTGGTTGGTTGGATGATTGATTGATTGGGGGTGGGGGGCAGGGCAGAAGGGGGGGGGGGGGGGGGAGAATCAAACAGTGAGGTCACTGGTCCCACGACCAAAGAAGTCAGAAATTAAGGGAGGAACAACACTACCAGCACAGCACAGTCTGGTCCAGTCCAGTCCAGTCAAGGGAAAACAGGCAAACAAAGTAGTAAAGGAGAAAACGGGGGGGATAGAGAAAGCAAGGGTGTCCCAGAAACACTAAGCATAGTGGGGCATCAACACTGCTATTGACCCATTCTGATCCCCACATCCTACCAATATCACGACACAACAGGGACAACACCAGGGGAATAAGACACAAGGAAAGGGGAAACAAAACTGCACAAAATACCAGACAAAATGTATGGAAAAGGCATGGAGAATCTGGCCGGTGTAGAGGCAAGGCTAAGGCCAAGGCCTCCATAACCAATGCCAACACTAACTGAGGGACTCTAATTCCACAGGAAAATGCAAGGAATTAAAACTGAGAAAACAAACAACTTTTGTGAAGCAAATCGAAGACAGATGTAACCATGCAAGGGTTGTCTGCTAACACCAGGGACAAGGCAAGTGGGACAGCATAATTAGTGTAAGGGCCAAAAGATGGAGGCATTCCAGCAAAATATGGATCACCAGGGCTGGGGGGTGGGGGACACAACTACAAAGGCTTATTGTGGAATAAAAAATCATGGGTTAACTTAATATGGCCAAAATGAAGATGGCAGAGCATGGTAGGTTCCAGCCGAGAGCGGCGGAGGGAAGAACACCATGTAGTAGAAGACTCCTCGATTGCGTTAAGTTTACTAGACAGTGGGGTAGCCAACCACGAGTTTGCCCACAACTGATCAAAAAGTGATTTGATGTAAAGTTGAAAATCCGCACCTGGAAGTCTCACAGGAAATGGTGGTAGGCTGCCACCCACCCAGTCAGATTATCATCAAGTTCATTACCCAGGATACCTAAGTGGCTGGGAACACAAAGGAAATCGACTGAACAATCAGCATCGCCAAGATCGGCAAAAAGGACATGGATGGCAGAGACCAATGGGTGGCAGGAAAAACACTGAAATATAGTCTGAATGCCCTCACTGAGACTCTACATAACTAAACTTGCTTGAGGAAGGACCATTTAACAAAACAAGAGGGCCCAATAGATGGCCATCAGTTCTGCAATAAACACTCCAAACATGACAGGCAAGAGATGATTTTCCACACCAACAGAAAACGTGATGGCATATGCCATATTTTTGGTGGATTTAGAGCGATCGGTATAAAAAACTGAAACTCCGAAAAGAATGTTCAGAACAAACAACGGAACGCCGTTGAAGCAATGGAGGTTTTCGGACCTCGGAAGAGATCTATACGAATCCGAGGCTGAGGAACTAACCAATGGAGAATGGTTGGGAGAGAACATGGGGAAGAGGGCAAGGAGAGGAGATGGAAATCATCATTGAGAGAAGCGAGGCAGAGCCCAACCGATAAACCCATCCGAGGGCAGACAGCAAGCAGGCGATGGCACAAAGCCACAAAATGAAAAGAACAGGAGGTTTGAGCAGTGGAAGAGCGGATGGTGTGGCATAGGAAACCAGAATATGTGACTACCAAACTGAAAGGGGAGGAATCCCAGCGTCAACTGGAAGATTATCGACAGGGCTAGTGCGAAAGAAACCAGTGCTAACTAGATACCACAATGGTGAACCAGGTCCAAGGGGAACAGCATGGAAGAAGAAGCTGAACCATAAACTTGGCAATCATAGTCTAGACAAGACAGAACTAATCCCCAGTGAAGGCGGAGAAGGGTTGAATGATCCACGTGCCACGAGGTCTGGGGAAGGAAGCAAAGGACATTAAGTTCACAAAAAAATTCAACTTTCAGAAGACATATGGAGTGACCCAGTAAGCTTGTTGTTAAGAAGACCTAGTAAATGGAACTGGTGGACCACGGTCAGGTACTGAACATCAAGGTAGAGCTCCAGACCAGCGTGGACCATAGTACGGTGACGGAACTGCACCATCCTTGACTTAAGGGGAGAGAATTGAAAACCCATGCAAGTAGTGTCCAAGTAGAAGCACACTGGATGGCACTAGAGAACTGTTGTTCCGCAGAGGCTGCCGAGAGGGAGCTAGCCCAAATATAGAACCAACGGTCTGGCAGTGGCCATGAGTCCATTAATAATGATGAAAAAAAGAACACTTAACACAGAGCCCTGTGGAATGCCATTTTCCTGGGACTGCGGACAGCTGAGAATGGTGCCAACCCACACTCTGACTGGAGGGACAGGAACTGGTGAATAAGAATCAGGAGGGGACCCTGAAGACCCCCTCATGGTGCATAAGGATGATGTGAGGGTGCCCAGTTGTGTCTTAGGCCTTATGGAGACTGAAGAAAACTGCAACAAGATGGCAGCACTGAGAAGAGGCCTGCCGAACTGTGGTTTCCTACTGAAGCAGATGATCAATTGGAGACTGTCCATCCTGAAAGCCATACTGGTAAGGAGATAAAAGGTCCCGAGATTTGAAGACTCAATTGAGCCGACAAGTCACCATCGATTCCAGTAACTTGCAGGGGACACTGGTCAGGGTGACTGGCCAGTTTAGATTAGATTAGATTAGATTTACTTTCATTCCAATTGATCCGTAGTGAGGACGTCCTCCAGGATGTGGAACATGTCAGAAAAACAACAATACATGACAAATATTTACAACTAAAACAAATAAGCTAATGTACCATTCCACAGGTCCCAAGTGGAATGATCATCATTTTTTAATGAACACTAAGAGTCATTTTACAAATACTAATGCACTGAATTTAAAATAAAAAAAGTTTTTTATTTATTTATAAGGTAATAAACATGTAATACAACTACTGTAATACTTATTTACAATGAACACATTACTGCACTGAAATGGTGCAGAAGTTAGATTATACTTACACACAACCACACACACACACACACACACACACACACACACACACAGACAGACAGACACAGACACAGACACACAAATTTTCAGTGAACATATTACTGCACTGAAATTGTGCAGAAGTTATGTTGTACTTATATACAAATCAGTTGGTTTTACTAAGAAATTCATCAATGGAGTAGAAGGAGTTGGCCACCAATAAATCCTTTAGGCTTCTCATAAACTGAATTTCATTGGTTGTTAAGCTTTTTATGGCTGCTGGCAAGTTATTGAAAATGTGTCCTCCTGAATAATACACACCTTTTTGTACAAGACTAAGTGACTTTAAATCCTTGTGAAGATTATTCTTATTTCTAGTATTGATTCCATGAATTGAGCTGTTGGTTTGAAAAAGTGATATATTTTTAATGACAAATTTCATTAAGGAATAAATATATTGGGAAGCTGTAGTTAGTATCCCTAGTTCCTTAAACAGGCTTCTGCAGGATGTTCTTGAGTTCACACCACATATAATTCTTACTGCACGTTTTTGTGCCCGGAAAACTTTAGCTTGGCTTGATGAATTACCCCAAAAAATAATCCCATATGACATTATGGAATGAAAGTAAGCATAGTATGCCAGCCTTTTCATTTTTATATCCCCTATGTCTGACAAAATTCGCATTGCAAACAGAGATTTGTTAAGACGCTTCAGCAGTTCTGTGGTGCGCTCCTCCCAGTTGAATTTATTATCAAGCTGTAATCCCAAGAATTTAACACTGTCCACTTCTTCTATCTTCTTGTCATCGTATGTTAGGCATATACTCTTGGGACACCCCTTACAAGTTCTGAACTGCATGTAGTGTGTTTTTTCAAAGTTTAGTGACAAAGAATTGGCTAGGAACCAGTGATTAATGTCCACAAATATTTTATTGGCTGATCTTTCTAAGACTACACTTGATTTGCTATTTATTGCAATGTTTGTATCATCGGCAAACAAAACAAACTTGGCATCTGGTAATGTTACTGATGAAAGGTCATTGATATACACAAGGAAAAGTAAGGGCCCCAAAATGGAACCTTGTGGGACCCCACATGTAATTAGTTCCCAGTTGGATGATGCCTGATAGCTTGATACATGTCTCTTTCCTAATAACACCCTTTGTTTCCTGCCAGAGATATAAGATTTGAACCATTTTGCAGCATTTCCTGTTACACTATAATATTCTAGTTTACTTAAAAGGATATTGTGATTTACACAGTCAAATGCCTTTGACAGATCACAAAATATACCAGTTGCCTGCAATTTTTTGTCTAATGAATTAAGCACATTTTCACTGTAAGTGAAGATAGCCTTCTCAATATCAGAACCTTTTAGAAATCCAAACTGTGACTTTGACAGTATGTTATTTGAGATAAGATGGTTATAAAGACGACTGTACATTACTTTTTTGAAAATTTTTGAGAATGCTGGCAACAGTGAAATTGGACGGAAATTTGATGCTATTTCTTTATCTCCCTTCTTAAACAGTGGCTTAACTTCAGCATATTTCAGCCATTCAGGAAATATTCCACTGATAAACGACTGGTTACACAGATAGCTTAATATGTTACTTAGCTCAGAATCACATTCTTTAATTAACTTTGTTGATATTTCATCATACCCACTAGATGTTTTTGATTTTAAAGATTTTATGATGGACATTATTTCTGTTGGGGTAGTGAGGGTCAAATTCATATTATGGAAGTTACTTGAAATGTCTGGTCTAAGGTAATCCATAGCAGCATCTACCGAACCTGACAACCCCATCTTTTCAGTAACAGTTACAAAATGTTTGTTAAAAAGTTCTGCAACACTATACACATCTGTCACCAATGTATCATTTACTCTTAATGCTATTTGTTCCTCTTCATGTCTGGTTCTACCGGTCTCCTCCTTCACTATATCCCATATTGTCTTTATTTTGTTATCTGATATGACTATCTTTTCCTTGTAATATATTTGCTTTGACATCCGTATTACAGTCTTTAATATTTTGCAGTATTTCTTATAATGCGCTATAGCATCAACATTGGAAATGTTTCGGATTGACAGATACAGTTTTCTTTTTGTTTTACAAGATACCCCTATTCCTCGAGTAATCCATGGCTTCTTTGTAGACTTTGCTCTAACCTTGGTAAGTTTTGGGGGAAAGCAGTGTTCAAATAAGGTAAGCACTTTATTAGCAAAAATGTTATATTTTTCATTCATGCCATGAGCACTGTAAACATCAGTCCAGTGAATGTCTCTGAGGAGTGTCCTAAAATAATCAATTTTTGGCTTACTGATTACCCTCTTGAGCTCAGATTTAACAGATTTTATATCCTGTTCAGTATTAACATTTAACATAAGGAACTGCATGTCATGGTCTGAGAGGCCATTGACTATTGGTTTTGTAATATAATTTTGGATCCTTGCCAGTTTTAAGGACAAGAGCCACAACACTGTCTCACCATTAGAGAGAGGAAAATGCATTGGAGCCAAATACGGTTAAACACCCGGAGGAGATATTGTTATTGTAGAAGACTGAGGTGTTGAAGCAATTAGTTATGGATGGAATCAGGGCCAGAGGCTGAATTGTGGGAAGAAAAGAGTGCCAGAAGAAGCTCCAATTCAGTAAAAGGTTCACTGTAGTATTCCACGTGACAAAAGTAAAACCTAAGTGGGAAGCTTCAGGCTGCTGTTTCCAGAGGAGGAAGGGGCCTGGAAAGGAGGTTGACATTGATGCTGTCACAAAATGGGTCCTTACGTGTTCCACAAGAATTCGTGGATCTGTACCAAGGCCGTCAGGAAGGGCGAGACCCATGATGGAAGACTGCCACTTTCAACCTTGGAGGGTGCGGAGTGTAGCCCACACCCATGACAAATGGACAGAAGAACCTAGAGAGAAGATAAAATGTTCCTAACACACCCACTTGCTCTGTTTTATTAAGTAACGGGCTTTGATACAAAGACATTTTAAGCTAATATGGCTCAATGATGATCACAGATTGCAGTGGCAATGGCTGGCCAACAGCGAAAAGGGCCCAAGGGCCCATCAAGCAGGGAATGGCAATGACGGCAGTACAGATTATTTTATCTGACAGATCACAGATGACTCCATCAATACAATCTGAAAAAGAAGATGTAAACATGACCTGTGAGGTATATAGAGGCCAGTCAGCATGGGGGAAAGCCCAACAGTGTAACCTGGTTATCTGGAGGTGGGATGAGAATGAGAGAATCAACAGGAGGTGGTCACTATAACAGACGTCGTGTGGCAACCAGTGTGAAGAAGGAAAAAAAGCTAAAGATCACTGGCAGAGAAGGTGCCATATGCAACACTAAATCGTGTAGGGGAACCATCATTAACAAGGCACAGGTCGTGGTCTGCAAGAAATTGGCCAAAGAGGAGCCCTTGACCAGATGGAGAAGCACAGCCCCACAAAGGGTAATGGGCTTTAAAATCTCCAATGAGGAGGAAGGAAGGGGGCAGTTGCTGAAGGAGGGCAGTTAGGACAGCAGCTGTAGATGACCTGTCAGGAGGGATTGCAAACTATGACTCCACAGTCCAATTGGTCCTGGATAGCAACTGCTTCCAAAGTGCTACAAAATGGGATCCATGTACCAACAATGTCCATATGGATCAATGTGCAAATGCCAGCGGAAGCCCTCGAAGAGGCAACCCAGTTCTGACAAAGCATAGAACCCA
The DNA here is from genome assembly GCF_023864275.1 of Schistocerca cancellata. Classification (NCBI taxonomy): domain Eukaryota; kingdom Metazoa; phylum Arthropoda; class Insecta; order Orthoptera; family Acrididae; genus Schistocerca; species Schistocerca cancellata. Next base: position 319,647,429 of record NC_064626.1, on the reverse strand, counting down.
TGACAGTTCGGTGAGTGAATATCAGTAAAATGATATTCCTGGAAAACGACACAAGCTACCAAGTAAAAGGCAATAAAGGAATGCAACTCAGGGGGGTGACGGTAGTACCCACTACAGTTCCACTGAATAAGCATGGAGTGGGTATCCAAAATGGAAGCGAACGGGCAGGAGTCAATCAGGCCATCGGGTCACTATTCGTCACCAACAAGCACAGGGTGACGTCCACAAAAAAGAGGTCAGACTCAGGTTGTGACTGGGGGAGACTTCACCTGTGGGGACATGGGGTGGGGGGGAGGGGGGTATTTGGCTTGGGACTTATCTTTCTTTTTGATAAGTTGAGAAGGGCAGGTCACAGAAGGAGAGCAGGCTTCTGCAAGATTTGGAACTGAAAGACAGTGGGCAACCTTAGGGTGTACAGACTTTGTGTCCTGTGGCCAAGATGTGGTAGCAGGCACCCGGCCTGAGAGACACTGGACACTGGTGGGAGGGGTCCCAGGGGGGAGTCACACCATCTATGGGTGCTGAAGAAGGGGGGGGGGGGGGTGACACGGGCTGCCCTCATGGAGTGGGTGTCCACATTCGCCGCATAGAGGGTCCACCGTACAGTGGAAAGATATGTGCCTGAAATGCATGCACCCAAAATACCTCATGAGGGGCGGGACATACAGCTTCACGTCACACCGATAAAACATACCTTGAACTTCTCCAGGAGGGTATCACCCACAAATGCCAGAAACAAGTCGCCAGTGTGAATACCATTGTCCTTACGACCTTTCTGAACACTCTGAACAAAATGAATGTCCCATCATTCCAAATTGGCCTGGAGTTCATCAGTTTGAAGCATGAGGGCCCTATGAAAAATGACTCCCTGAACCATATCCAAGGACTGGTGAGATGAAATGGAAGCCAGAATGTCGCCAAAATCATTACAAGCAAGAAGGACTGCAGACTAGGTGGCAGAAGTTTTGATCAACAGTGAAACCGACTGCATCTTGTGGAGAGACTCCACTTTGCCAAACTTGTCTTTAAAATTTATCACAAAAAATAATGGCTTTGTGACAGTGAATGTGTCCCCATCTGTCTTAGTACACATGAAGTAGTGGGAAAAGTGTTTCACCCCAAGCCAGCGAGCCTGGCTGTCCTCCCACGTTGTAACCAGGGAAGGGAAGGCCGGAGCTTCAGAAGAAGCAGCTTTAATGATCCATTACCAACCGAAGAGACAGTTATAGAAGAATGGCCAGTTTTAGGAATTTTCTACATTTCATAAGCAAAGCATCCACCCTGATATCACCCACTCTGATTGGGGGCTCTCCACATGGGTGCCATCCAGCCACTGCAGGGGCCGTCTGGCATGGTGGCCGTTGCCAAGAGTTCCAATGGTCCAGAATGACAAGCAACTACTCATAGGCATACATGGGGAAGCAACAGCTCAGGTATAAGAAGTGTGTTCCCTGTGTTGTCAGGGGGCTCAGCTGATTGTTATATAACAACCCTATCACACTGACTGGCTACACATATTGGTGACCTAGCCAGGAGTGAGGGAGGCTACAGCAGGGAAGGAAGAGGGGGAGGAAGGAGGGAGAGGAATCTATAATGTAGACTCTAGGGAGTGCGTTCTTCCTCAATTGGCTCACACTATGGAAAGAAAATTTAGAAGTGGATGTCAAAAGGCACCAAAAACGCCAAAAAGGAAGGATGAAAAAGAAAAGGCAAAGGGAACAAAACTGCAAGAAATACAGAAAACCAGGTGGATAGTCAGGTTGACATAAGTAAGAACACAGAGAGGGGAAGTGGGGGATGCAGAAGGGAAGTGGCGGGGGTCGGGGGGTAAGGAGGGGAAGGAGTGAGGAGGGGGAGGAGTGAGGACGGGGAGGGAGGGGGATGGGGAAGAAAACGCAGCACGGGAAGGAAGAATGGACTGCAATAGGTTGGGGCCCCCAACTTTGTATCTTTGTATGCAGAAGTTGCATAAATAAGAAATATTTTGGAAAACAACAAAGTACTTATATAGACTATAACAACCCGGTATAACTAATGACAGGTGGCTAGTGTTAAATTTACATACTTTGCTTCAAGATGGAGTATTATTTACTAACAGCAAATAATTTAGACAGAGATAATTAGACAATTTTTCCTGTAAAAACAAAAATATTACCTTTACAGCATAGAAATCCTTTGCATTTAATCTGACACCAAATGCAGACTTTCTCTCCTCCAAAGATTGACTCTTATTGTTAACAACTGACACAGCATCTATGTAGAGAAGGAACATGCTGGGTGACTTACGTTTATGATTTTCTTCATTATTCCGGACCTGAAATACATTCAGCTTATATTATTCCAATAAAATAATGGACAGCAATTTTTATTTAAATAATAAAATATCTGTGTATACCTTAATAATGCCAATAACAGTTACAACGTCCCCTGGAACACACGAATCTAAAAGGTCCTCCGTTAGCTCACATTCTACAGTGCGAGGGACCCTACCACCTTCACGCTGTGAATCAGTGCTATAGCATTAATTATTGAACCATTGTACATGAAAATATTAAGTTTCTCAAAAGTTACAAATAAGTGAATTGCTGTCTTACTCTGTCATCTGCAACTAGTTCTTGCAAACGTACTGACTGCCAATTAATAGTTTGTGTGTATGGAGATGAATGAAGAGGGGTGAAAGTTCTTCCTCTGCATCCTCCAGTTCTGCACTTTGTTGGTATTGTGAGCACTCCTTCAGGTTGTTTCACACACTGCATGCCATGACATATATTACACTCAAATGCCATCCACACACATAGAAGTTTTACACTGCTGACCCTTATGATTGTACCATGCACAGCTACTAATTTTCCTACACAGACAAAAAAATAAAAATAATCATCATACTATAATATATTGCAAAATAAAGAATACTTGTTTCGCCACTCACTTATCTTTATTGAGGGGAAAGAAATTTTAAAAAGATAATTATAAGCAGACAGCATAATACACAATTAGACCCTTATAAAAATACTGAGAGGGACCTTCAGGAAAGATGACAAACATTTTCTGCATCAAATACACTTTTACTAATACTTACAAATGGACTATGTTTACATCGTGGATAAAAGTGACCGAAACTACCAGCAAAAAAACAATGTTCTACTAACAGTTCTATTGTAGAAATGATATGTTGGGAAGTAACTGGTCCATTTACTATACACAATAGTTTGATATGAAAATGGCACCAACTCTTCTCTTTACCAGCCAGTATCATGTTAAGGATCATCTGCTGCCAATATGACACCTTTAATTAACGACAAAAATGTCTTTAGCTGGTATCTATGACTGCCAGATATGAGATCTCCATTCTTATGCGAAATGTCCACAGTCATTTTGAATTTAACCAAAAGACATATATTTTGTACTGTCCATCATATATGCTTTCTGAAAATGATATTGATGACTACGAAAACTTGAGATGTAAACTGAAACCTGCAAAAGTTCCACAAATTTTTATTTCCAACCTAGTGCTGTATGGACAGCAGGAGGATTCTCCAGTGTACATTATTCTGGAAACAAGATAACAGTCAAAATTCTGTATGGTTTTTTGGTGGATGGTATATGGTTAGCAGAATGTACACCTCATCTGTCCCCTACCCACCACACCTTTCCTCTAATTTCCTGATCCAATTGCAGAAGATATACAAGATGAAATATTTGCATCATCCCTCTTCAGTATCAAAATTTCTGTACTTCTCCTGTTCAATAAGCAAATTAAAAGTGTAAGGAAATAATGTGTTTCTTGACTTTTACTGAAATATTTTATTCCCATGATGCACAGCATTTTCCTTGTAGCCTCTCCCTTAGGGGTTTACTGAAAATTGTGTGACAGCCTCACACTAACTAGAGAAACTCGTAGCAAATTGCACAGCTGTTCTTTGAATTTCTTCTCTCCTCTCCTACCTCCTCTCACTGTCCCCCACTAATCCTACTTAGTAAGGGTCTCAGTTCAGTGATCAATACTCAAGAAGTGGTGAAAAAAGGGTTTTATATGTGAATATCTTCATTGGTGAGCTACATCTCTTTATGATTTCTTCAATAAAATTCACACTTCAATCGGCCTACCAATAGAGAGAACTTCATTGGTTGCTCGATCTTCAATCTCTGAACAGTTACTCCAAGATATAACATAGCTGTCACTGGTTGCTGTGATTGATTGCCAATTGTGTAGTCAAATGATGTTAGGGTTTTTCAACTAGTAATGTGGTCCAATCTGTTCATTATGCTTTTATCTGCAAGTCATCCCTCATTTTGTAACAATTTTCAAACATTGCACTTGTAACGGGACATCCTCGTATAGCATTACTTTTTCTCGACAGTAGTAGTCGATACCAGTAATATTATTCAAATTTTGGACAGGTCCATTTTATCTCAGGTGTTTTTCTGAAAAAAATTTCATATAATTGTATACACAATATATTATATTTGAAGCTAAAATTTATGAGAAGGAATTACTTTATTTTCGATGTTACAATCGATAAATTCTAGTTCTGAATCTACATGTAATATTTATATATTTATTTTTAGAAATATTGAAATAACGAATTATCTGGCATACTTAAAATTTCTATTATGAGTTACGCAATCTAGTACTGTTTATTATGTTTATTTCTGGATTCATTTATGAAATAATAATCAAAATTAATAGAAATTCATTTGTCAAGAAAAACTGTAAACCCTTTGGAATATTGTTATTACTGTAGAGTGAGGTAGTAGTAAGCATAACTCTGATGTGATCAGACGTATTTTTGTATTTTGGGCAAACAATGTAATTTTGGCTTTGTTAATGTGAAAATCCAAAACACTTTGTGATATACTAAATGTGACAGAATAAATTAACATAAAAACAAAAATTCTGCAATAACATTATTCAAAATTATTTATATCAACTGGATCATGAAGACCTAAAATGTGAGACTTGCAGCTTCAAGAATCTGACCCCAAGACATGAAGAACTGGAGACAACTCTACAAGAACAAATAAGTAGACTAAAAAGCTTATCATAATCTTACTCCTATCGAGTCTTCAGAAAAGACTTTGCTCATCGTGAACAACAGCTGCAACAAAGAAGGAAGGGGGAGATTACACACCGTAACTGCATCATTTGCAAACAGGCCCGGATAGCTAAGAACAGTTAGCACAGTCGTATAGATGTAAATTGTGAACAGTGACAGTTCGATCACACTTTCTTGTGGTATACCAGATGCTACTTTCAATCCTGATGATACTTCCCTGTTTAGAACAACAAACTGTGTTCCGTTTTCTAGGAGTCTCTGAACTAACTGCATGCCAATTATTATTATTTTTTTTTTTACATTAACTATAATATCATAAATAATATCACTTATGCCTCTTAATGAACAAAGGTTAGTTTGAGTTTTATTTGTAGCCAGTTAAAACTGCAGTACATTGTAGTTCTTTTCTAAGAGGGATGTTGTCGCTTATATTTTGATTTTAGGTTTCATAAGGTCATAAAAACAAATATTGCTTGCATCATTTAAAATTATATTACCAAGCAGAAGCTTCTGTAATCAAGGAAGTAAACACTGTATTATTCCATATATTAAGTTGTCTATAAATAACACTTATTTTGTAACTGCGGTACTTAACATATGCATTGTAAAGAAATACGAAAGTACTTGCTCACCTGCAGATTTATGAGATTTTGATTTTCTCTAATAAAACACAATATTTAGTTCAAACTTTCCATTTCTAGCATTATTATAAGACTCATACAGAGAGGCTGAGAATTGCTGTACAGACTGAAACTTTACTACTGAACACCAGCAAATAAATGGTTAAAACTAAGAGATAAGAATATACTCACTGAAAAGGCTGCTCTTTACTGATCTAGTGGAAAAATGTTGACTTATTGAAGAATTCATTAATGACAATTTTATCATCGAAAACAATAGTGAGTATTAGATGAGTATTAGATTAAAACAGCAGCTGCAGAGCACAGAACGGGGAACAGTGGCTTTTCTCAAAGTAGCTGTTTTTTCCTTTGCATACATAATGTAATCTACATCTAATTAGCATAAATATTAGTGTAGTAGATTTGCAGTAGCCTTAATTTGTTGTTGATGTACTTTACAGAAGTAGCCAGCAGTGATTAATATACAGAGTGTATCAAAAAGAATCATCCAATTTGAAAAAAATTGTAACTATTACGTTGTTTGAGATACGTGCGTGAACGAAGTACTGTTGGAAAGGAAAACTATCGAGTTTTATATGGTTCTCACTAGATAGCAGCAATGTACACCCACTTCAGTTCTAGTAAAAATCGTGTCAACACAACAGAAAGCATTTTGTGTTCTACATTTTGCACAGTGCAGGTCAGTAATAACTGTTCAGAGTAGTGAGGCAAGGCAGTACATGATCTGGATAGGGGAGCAGTGGCGTGGCTTTTAGTTATAACAGAAAATGTAACTTGAGGCAATGGGGAACAAGTTAGCAAAAGTTTAGGCCATGGGGGATTGCGAGAATCCAGGATATGCTGGAGAGACAATTCCCACCCGAATTGTTCGAAAAAACTTGTGCCAGAAGGGAGTAGCCTAACGGCCAAGTAGTACAGCACTTGTTTAAATCATTAGTGTCGAGGTGTGCAGCATGGTTGAAACTGGATGATCAAAGTTAGGGTTTGCCACAGTTTGTCAGTGGGCATTCATGTGAGAAGACAGTTGGTTACTTGAAACTTCCTGGCAGATTAAAAATGTGTGCTGGCCCGAGACTTGAACTAAGGACCTATGCCTTTTGCAGGCAAGTGCTCTAGCAACTGAGCTACCCAAGCACGACTCACGACCCGTCGTGACTACTGCCAGGAAGTTTCATATCAGTGCACACTCTGCTGCAGAGTGAAAATTTCATTCTGCAAACATCCGCTAGGCTGTGGCTAAGCCATGTCTCCACAATATCCTTTCTTCTAGGAGTGCTAGTTCTGCAAGGTTCGCAGAAGAGCTTCTGTGCGCAGAATAGCTTCTGTGAAGTATGGAAGGTAGGAGACGATGTACTGGCAGAATTGAAGCGGTAAGGACGAGTCACGAGTCGTGCTTGGGTAGCTCAGTTGGAGGGAAGAGAACTCACCCGCAAAAGGCAAAGGTCCCGAGTTCAAGTCTCAGTCCAGCACACAGTTTTAATCTGCCAGGAAGTTTCATATCAGTGCACACTCCACTGCAGAGTGAAAATTTCATTCCAGTTGGTTACTTGTCAGGCCCACATAGAATGGTGTACAGTAACTGCAGCTTAGCTGATATACACTCCTGGAAATTGAAATAAGAACACCGTGAATTCATTGTCCCAGGAAGGGGAAACTTTATTGACACATTCCTGGGGTCAGATACATCACATGATCACACTGACAGAACCACAGGCACATAGACACAGGCAACAGAGCATGCACAATGTCGCCACTAGTACAGTGTATATCCACCTTTCGCAGCAATGCAGGCTGCTATTCTCCCATGGAGACGATCGTAGAGATGCTGGATGTAGTCCTGTGGAACGGCTTGCCATGCCATTTCCACCTGGCGCCTCAGTTGGACCAGCGTTCGTGCTGGACGTGCAGACCGCGTGAGACGACGCTTCATCCAGTCCCAAACATGCTCAATGGGGGACAGATCCGGAGATCTTGCTGGCCAGGGTAGTTGACTTACACCTTCTAGAGCACGTTGGGTGGCACGGGATACATGCGGACGTGCATTGTCCTGTTGGAACAGCAAGTTCCCTTGCCGGTCTAGGAATGGTAGAACGATGGGTTCGATGACGGTTTGGATGTACCGTGCACTATTCAGTGTCCCCTCGACGATCACCAGTGGTGTACGGCCAGTGTAGGAGATCGCTCCCCACACTATGATGCCGGGTGTTGGCCCTGTGTGCATCGGTCGTATGCAGTCCTGATTGTGGCGCTCACCTGCACGGCGCCAAACACGCGTATGACCATCATTGGCACCAAGGCAGAAGCGACTCTCATCGCTGAAGACGACACGTCTCCATTCGTCCCTCCATTCACGCCTGTCGCGACACCACTGGAGGCGGGCTGCACGATGTTGGGGCGTGAGCGGAAGACGGCCTAACGGTGTGCGGGACCGTAGCCCAGCTTCATGGAGACGGTTGCGAATGGTCCTCACCGATACCCCAGGAGCAACAGTGTCCCTAATTTGCTGGGAAGTGGCGGTGCGGTCCCCTACGGCACTGCGTAGGATCCTACGGTCTTGGCGTGCATCCGTGCGTCGCTGCGGTCCGGTCCCAGGTCGACGGGCACGTGCACCTTCCGCCGACCACTGGCGACAACATCGATGTACTGTGGAGACCTCACGCCCCACGTGTTGAGCAATTCGGCGGTACGTCCACCCGGCCTCCCGCATGCCCACTATACGCCCTCGCTCAAAGTCCGTCAACTGCACATACGGTTCACGTCCACGCTGTCGCGGCATGCTACCAGTGTTAAAGACTGCGATGGAGCTCCGTATGCCACGGCAAACTGGCTGACACTGACGGCGGCGGTGCACAAATGCTGCGCAGCTAGCGCCATTCGACGGCCAACACCGCGGTTCCTGGTGTGTCCGCTGTGCCATGCGTGTGATCATTGCTTGTACAGCCCTCTCGCAGTGTCCGGAGCAAGTATGGTGGGTCTGACACACCGGTGTCAATGTGTTCTTTTTTCCATTTCCAGGAGTGTATAACGTGGCTGCTTTCACGTGTGGCCCTGCCTTTTACTGGGTAAGAAATGGCTGTGAGTGGACTGTGATAGGAAGTGATGGGTGGATGTGGAGGTAGGTCTCACACCTGGAATGAACACAACACTGATTCATGGTGTCCATCCCTACTCCAATTATGCTCCCAATCCTGCAACCCATGGGTCATTCCCTGGTGGTTGACACAGGCGCAAGACTTGTCCCATTCATCCCCCCTTGCCCTCCTACTGCAGTTCAGACACAGGCATCTCCTACCCAATTACAGACAGGACCACATGTGAAGGCTGCCATGTAATACAGTATATCAGCACTGTTCTAAATGGTCATGACAAGTAACCAACTGTCCCCTCGCATGAACGGCCGCTACAAACTGTGGCAAACCGCATACTTGATCATCCAGTCACTAAACGTGCTGTGCACCACAACACTAATGAGTTCAAAAGATGCTACACTACACGGGCCTTTCAGATACTCCATTCTAACACAAGTTTCTCTAAACTACACAGGTGGTAATTGTCCCTCCAGCACATCCTGTGCCCTTGCACTCCCCCTGGCCTAAACCTCCATTAACTTCTTTTGCTCTGACTCATTTTAACTTATCAAATCTCTCTTCTGTCTCCACCATTGGTTCCCTATCCACATCATATACTGTGTGTGTGTGTGTGTGTGTGTGTGTGTGTGTGTGTGTGTGTGTGTGTGTCCATCCTCTTACTAAAGGAGCAGCAAGAGTTTGAAAGCTAGTTTTAACTGCTCATTATTACATGTTTTTGTGTGTGACTCACCAGTCCTCTAAAATATGCAGTGGTTGCCTTTCCTTTATTTTGCGTATTTTTCCATCCAGGAATTTCCAATACAGACATTAGGTCAAGAAATAGAAAAGTAAACTATTTGCTAAATATATTAAAGTATCAATTTCTGTTGCACAAATGACAAACCCATATCGCAGGCAGTATTTCTAGATAATATATGTAATTTACACCTAAATAAAACAGAATTTTAGACAGTCAAACAGCATTTCCAATCATGAGGGACTATGACTCAGACAAACTCTCAATAGTAAAATAATCCAAACCTGTACTGAACAGAGAAGTGTTACAAGATTGATTAATGTCTCACAGATAAACCAGTTCAATAAAATAGGATAAAATAATAATCAATGCAGATGCTAATGAATCAACCAAAAATTTCTAGATACGTTAACTCTGAAGCATGTTGTCCTAAATGCTATACAAGAAGAGTCCCTGTACTAAACGACAAAATCTACAAAATTGGTACACCCGATGTCTAAGTACAAAAAGGATAGTGATGCTACTATACTACAATAGGTCAAATGCATAGTGATGCTGACAATGGGGATGAGGGCAGAATCATTACAAGCCTGAAATAAATGAAGCAAAGTGAAAAGCAAATCATGCATATACTGTATACTGAACTCGGTCAATAAATGTAAAGCTAAATGGGGAATTATTAAAACAGAAGTAACTTTTGATGATCAAGCACACAAGGAAATAATGCCACCTAACATTCAAAGTGCACATTTTGTCAATTTCTAAATATATGATGACGTGGAGGATGTGAGTAAAGCAGAGGCATCACTGTCACTAATAAGCAGTGAATTAATAGACGGATTTTTACTGTGTATCACGGAGGTTATCACTGTATCAACAGTTAAGTTCAGCTACTGCAAAGGGGAGAATTACTGTGATCCTTCAGAGTATATTGTTAAATATATCAGAAAGCAAATCGTAATGTCATCGACTTAAATAACCTGAAAGCTACCATCCAATATTGCTCATACCTATAATATCCAAGGCAATATAATGTTGTATTAAATTACAAATAGCAGCTATTTTAAGGGTCACAATCTACTTTCCACTTCACGCTTCAGTTTACGACATGTTTGTCTTCAGTAAATGCAGTAGGATCACTTCTCACTGATATTCTTGGTGGTTTTGTGAAAAATTCCTTCAGTTTTGCCTAACTGCTAGACCTAGGCAAAGCATTTGACACTGTGTCACATGAAATACTCATAATAAAAGCTAAAATGCTATGGTATCAAGAACAACAAACTGGCACTAACTAGACCATACTTGACTAGCAGATCTCAGGTGATTATGGTAAATAACCATCAATCCAATGCCCTACCAGTTGTTAGAGGTGTACCATAAAGTTTGGTGCTTTGACCCTTTCTTTTTCTTGTGCACATGAAAGACTTGCCTGATTTCTTACCTCAGAAGTCCATAATATATGCTGATGACACTACCCTGATTACCGCAGATAACCACTTGGAGGGGGTGAGGGAAAAAACAAAAGCAATGCTCGAAAAGTTTGGCACATGGCTCAACAATAACAAGCTTATACTAAACAACAGCAAGACTGAAACTATGTACTTCTTCCTGCACAACCAAATGAAGAAGTACACGAGTGTGACATTGTTAGATTTCTCAGGAGCCACCTGGATCCCAAACTGACTTGGAATAGCCACATCAAACAGTTATGTACCAAATTATCTAGAGTAGTCTTTTTGTTAAACAAATTAAAAACATTAGTAAACAGCTACTACTATCTTTCTACTATGCCTTTTATGGGTCTTATCTGCAACAAGCAATAACTATGGAGCATTTATCCTGGTTCTAAAACAGAGTTCCTGTGGCAGGAGAAAGCTATAAGAGCAATGACAGGTATTACAAGCTGAGAATCATGTCTAAAGATTTATAAAGAACTAAACATATTGATTGTACCTTCCCTTTACAGTAAAACATGTTTTCTTTTCACAAAAAACTATACCTTGCAGAGCAGCTATCCATTCCCATGAAACTAGAAACAGTAATACACTGGATGTAGAATTTACATGACTGTGCAAGATTCAAAGTAGTTTTAAACACACGGGAATGAATCTACATAACAACCTACCACCATCAATGAGAGATTTGCCTAGTCATACTTTTGAGAAGCATCTTCATAAATTGTTAGTTGATAAATGTGTTTACAGTGTTAAGAAATTTAAACATACACAGCAAATCTCCTTACCCTCATCTATTGTTCAAACCCATCACTTACTGTAACAATTAAGCTACGAAGAAAGTAAAAATTCAGTATTTTGTATTCTTTAAACTGTTAAAGAGCATGTAAATAATGAAGAGTTGTATAACATGGAGTGTGAATAGTGTTTCTTATTATTTTCAAGGGCACCAGATCACTTAGACAACACTAAGCAAATTTCAAGCAATAAGATGGTAAAATATTAAACGTGATGTAAAACTTGAAATGTAAAATTGTCTGTTTCAACATACATTGGCTAACAAATAAATAAAAATCAATGAACTCTTGAATGAAGGTAATTATCCAGAATGTCTGAACCACTGATCTACATCACTTATAACTGTAATTGAAAATATAACAGAATACTGCATGCGTAAACAGACGAGTCAAGTTTCAGTCTAACATTATACACGGTCCGGCAATAAAACCTCCCGCATTTGATGTAGCCGGCGTACAAGATGTATTGAGGATACTGTTGTGGAGTGCGTTTTGTTTGAAAGTGGTGTACGTGCCATTTCACTGTGCATCATGGCGTGGCTTGGTGAGCATCATGTTTGTTGTCGAGGAATTTATTCGTAATTAGTGATTAGTACTCAGCAAGCATTTCGGAGACGATTCAAACTTGAGTCGACGTGATCGCGTCCCAGATAGAAAAACTTTTCAACTGTGGATGTCAAACTTTAGAAAGACAGGTTCAGCACTGAAAAGAAAACCTACTGGCCGTCCTTGGACTGCAAAAACACCAGAAAATGTGGCACATGTGAGAGTGTCTGTGCAACACTTAAACTATTGGGATTTCACACAGGCCAAAAACTTCCATTGGGACACACACACACACACACACACACACACACACACACAGACGGAAGGGAAAGCATATGTGGCAAAGTAGCAAATGTCATTTATCTGCTGTACAAGTTGAGAAACATTGTCAGCAAAGAACTCTTAATATGCATATATTCTGCATTCTTCTACTCCCACCCAAGTTATAAAATACTACTATGGTGTAAATCTATAAGCTCAAAACTAGTATTCAAAAAGTAAAAGAACGCCATCAGATGCATTGCAAGACTTGGTGCATGTGAATCACGTAGAGATTATTTCAAATGACTAAATATAGAGACAGTACCTAGCTTGTATATCTGTAATTGTCTTGTCTTTGTCATGGAAATCCTAAGTAAATATGGTGGTCAGTCCATAACCGTAAAACAAGAAGTTGGTATACAATCAAAATACCATATGCAAGGCTGGCAAAAACACAGAACAACAAAAATTTCTTGCCCTTGTCTACTTTAACAAACTACCTGAAAATGCCAATAAATAAATTTAAAATTAAGTGTTGTAAAATGGATGAAAAGTAAAGGATTTTACTCTTCTCAAGGGTTCCTCGAGTGCACGACAAATGTCAACATTTCTTCTGCAAATGAACTATTAATAAACGGGACTATTATGTAACCATCAAGTCATTCTGTTTAACTATTTTATCAATGTCATTTAAATAATTATGTAATACATTTATGCTGTTATTGGTCTATTATAGAATTAATTATTGTTACAGTGTACATTGTGTGCAGTGAAAAGTGCTGAAAAATAACAACACACTGTTCATTTAGCATCTAATGTTTACAATGCTCCCTTCTTGCAGGGATGTACAAATATTACTGTATGATAGGTATGCTCTCAGATTTGGAAGACAGAGGCTCTTGATCTGCCTGGTTGTCTTTAATTAGACTTTCTGTGGTTTTCTGAAATAATTTCAGGAAACTGACAGGATGGTTCTTCCAAGAAAGCCATGGTGACCATCTGCCGCTCCTCATTAAATACATGAGTATATTCCCATGTTTGTGTAAGTGACTTCCATTTTTCCTTGTACTAAGCTAGCTAACAAATGTTATACAACTGTAAAATGATCCTTGACTGAATAATAAATTACCAATACTAACTTGGATATATAATTTATTACAACTAATTTTCCACACGATGCTTCAGTGCAATTTGTCTTCAGCCTATGTCTCTAACCAACATGATAAAATCTCTGTATAATGCCAAATGCCACAAGCTGAAAGAAGCCAAATGCTGAACAAAACTTGTCACTATTTAGCAAATAGATATACGGACTACATCACATACCATAATAATTTGCTTTCAAATTTTTTAACTGTATGACTGGTTCATAATTTATCAACCGAGCTCTGATTGTAGGAACACTTAATGATTGGGCTGGAGCCTTCAATCCCGCTGCTACTCGCTGCTGCAGCTTAGCTTGGAGTTGGTCCGAAACAACCTAAGATATAAAAATGACTTAGCAAAATACTTTTACAATTCGCATAATCTACAGTACAATAATAATAATAATAATAATATTCTCATTTAAAAAATGAATTATTATTTATTTATTGTAAAGATGTTTTACATGGGTGTGCACTACAGTATGAAGAAAAAGAGATAAATAAACACACACATAAAAAAAAGTTATGCATTACCAGAAATCCTGAAGATAGATGTTGACTGTGGATATTATATCACAGACACAGTCCCTTTGACTGTTCAGAGATGTCACTAAACTCACCTAAAGATGACAACAACTATGCACGGGCAGCGCCTATTAGACAGAGGGGTCCGACAGTCGATCAGTTCCAGTCATTCCAACAGGAAGGAGGTACACGGCTCATGTTGTTTGTAGTTCAACCATGCCTAAAAGGTCAACACCACGGTTCGAACACATCCGCATTGTTACTTTGTGCCAGGAAGGGCTCTCAACAAGGGAAGTGTCGAGGCGTCCCACAGTGAACCAAAGCGATGTTGTTCGGACAGGGAGGAGATACAGAGAGACAGGAACTGTCGATGACATGCCCCGATCAGGCTGCCCAAGGGCTACTGCTGCAGTGGGTGACTGCTACCTACAGATTATGGCTCGGTGGGAACCCTGACAACAACGCCACCATGTTGAATAATGCTTTTTGTGCAGCCACAGGATGTCTTGTTAAGACTCAAACTGTGCGCAATAGGCTGCATGATGCACAACTTCACTCCCAACGTCCATGTCGAGGTCCATCTTTGCAGCCACAACACCATGCAGCGCGGTATAGATGGGCCCAACATGCTGAATGGAGCGCTCAGCATTGGCATCACATTCTCTTCACCGATGAGTGTTGCATATGCCTTCAACCAGACAATTGTCTGAGATCCTGCTGCTTTGGGGTGGCATTATGTGGGGCCAACGTATGCCACTGGTGGTCATGGAAGGTGCCGTAATGGCTGTACAATACGTGAATGACATCCACCGATTGATAGTACAACCATATCGGCAGCATATTGGCGAGGCATTCGTCTTCATGGACGACGATGCGCGTCCCCACCGTGCACATCTTGTGAATGACTTCCTTCAGGATAACGACATCGCTCGACTAGAGTGGCCATCATGAACCCTATCGAACATGCCTGGGATAGATTGAAAACAGCTGTTTATGGACAACGTGACGCAGCAACCACTCTGAGGGATCCACGCAGAATCGCCATTGAGGAGTGGGACAGTCTGGGCCAACAGTGGCTTGATGAACTTGTGGATGGTATGCCACAACGAATACAGGCATGCATCAATGTAAGAGGACGTCCTACTGGATATTAGAGGTACTTGTGTGTACAGCAACCAGGACCACCACCTCTGAAGGTCTCACTGTATGATGGTACAACATGCAATGTGTGGTTTTCATGAGCAATAAAAAGGGCAGAAATGATGTTTATGTTGATCTCTTTTCCAATTTTCAGTACAGTTCCAGAACTCTCTGAACCGAGGTGATGGAAAACGTTTTTTGATGTGTGTATACACATAGTATCAAATCTAAAAACCCTGCAAGGGGACCTTATGGAGTTGCCCACTCTGATTTTTTTATTTATAGGATAATTATGTCAGTGCCCACACATAAATTCCTTACAGCAGTATGATGCAATTCTCAAAATAAGTTGAAAAAACTGCCTCTGAAGATTAGCGAGTGCTAATAGTTACAAAACAACTGTAGTCAGTTACTGAACTCACTGGTAGCTCAGTGTATAGTGTAACTGGAATATAATGAAAAAGATGCTGATTTGAATCTTGCAAGTAGCATACTATTTTTAATTTCATATTTATTAACAAATGGAAACACACACACACACACGGCTTTCAACTCCAGCATCTTGGCCTGAAAGATACTAGAGCTGGTGGTAGTGTATGCATGAGGTGTGCTTACTTGTGTATGTGAATGACACCACTCTCTCTTTTACTGATGGAGGCTGTGGCCGAAAACTTTACATAAAGTCTCTTAATTGTGCCTGCCTGCAACTTGATCTGGCTTCTTTATGGTAAGTTGTGAAATGCCTGCTAAATCACGCAGGGCTAACAGGTAATTAGGGTTGTGGAAGGGGCCAAGGGAGTTGCGGTCGGATTAATTTCACAATTGTAATTTATTATCATTTAGTTCACAAATACACTTTTGAAAGAATTAAATTCGCTTCGCGGCTGGAGGCCTCCAAACAGATGCTTTAGAATAAGTTCAATTTTGAGAAGACATGGCACACAGTTAAATTCACGAATAAGATAAATCACATACATATATGAGATCAGCATGTGAAGTGGCTGAAGGCCGCTGAATTAAATCTTCAAAATTCTAAATATACTATAATGATTACTGAAGGCAGAAGGCCACAATGTTTTAAGATGCTAAAAGGGCTGATGGCTCACAAGGTGCACAGAAAGAGATAAACAAACGCAATAAGATGGTTGAAGCCCACAAAGTTAAATCCTGCAAATTAAGGAAATATATATTGCAACAACGGGTAAAGCAATACATTAAGTTTAAAAATTTCCTTTTTGCAACACCAGCAGCGGAAGGCCCACAATAACTTGTAAAATCTTTCAGAAGAAATTACAATAACCTTTCAAGAGCAGAAGACAATAATGTTCGGACTTGAAGGAAACTCTGAGAACATCTTTCCAGGGCTGAAGGCCCTCAACTAACCTTGCCAAATTAAAAATATAAAATAAAGTTAAATTACGACAACATTAAGACTGCCAACAGGATAATTAAGAGAACGGCACTCAGGAGGCTCCAGTGGATCGGTCACCCTCGTTCACTTCGGTGAGACAGGTGGTGAGTCCAACTACACTTTATTCGTGCGAACCCAACCGAGGGACAGTCACTGACCGACCGACCAAATGCTTGCTTGCCACGATGGAGTACATGAGAGTTCAAGGCCCCAAAATGTTACAAGTGTCACTATCCCAAAACAAACGTGTATGTGAACTGAGCTGCCAAAACTACACACCATGTTGGGCAGCAACAACCGGTGGGGAAAAGACACTGCCTAAAAATTACGTTAGTGGCCAGGGCAGGTAACCAGAAGAGTAACAGCCACAAGGCAGAAAATTCCACTGGTTCACTTATCTATGAAAGAAGATAATACGGTTAACTTCACCCAAAATGAACACTGCCTGGACTTACGTTAGCGGCCAGGGCACGTAACCAGAACACTAATGGCCATAAGGCAGGAAATTCCGCTGGTGCACTTAACTACGGATAAATTAATTTAATCAATTCCACCTGATGGCGGCTATCTCAAACACTTCACTCGTTGTTGCTCACAGGAAAACCTCCTCAACAGCAACTCCAGAACCAACAAAATAATGCTCAAAACCACTTAAACTTCACGTCCTGGGAAGGCGAGCGACAACGCTCGTACGCACTGGACAGCTCCACACAGAGTCCGACACTGCGCAAAGACCACCAGCGGCCCACTCGACTACGCCACACAGTGATGTCCTCGGACCAACCGACCGACCAACAATCCACCAAAGGTCAAGCCCAGATTAAGTGATGTGCGACGGCAACGGTCGGGCAGGCAATGTCCACGCAGGGCTCACTGCTGCTGCAAGCTGGTGACTGGCTGGCCGACTGACGATCCACCCAGGCCATGGCCCAGCTCAAGTGATTCATGGCGGCAATGGTCAGGCGAGCCATGTCGACGCAGAGCTCACTGCTGCTCCAAACCGACTGCACTAGTGCCGCATTACAACTCCCCAACTGGGAGGTCCAGACTGCGCTCCAGACGCATTCCAACTGACTGGCAGACCTGAACTCGCAACTCGAACTCCCCAACCCGGGCTGGTTTGCGACAGACAACGTCTAGGCAGTTGAGCAAAGATACAACGAGAGGGAATATACCGATACACACTACTAACGCCGCTCATGGTCTAGCAAAGCAGCAACTCAATGACAGTAGTAATTTAAATTAATGTAGTGAGCTGGAAGTACGTTAAAAACAGGGTGAAAAATAGGTGATGGCGGGAACACGAGCCACGCACGGCTCAAGTAGTAATCTTGTGTTTTTCTACATTGTTGACATTCCTGCCTGGAGTTTCCATTGTTTAATTTTAGTTATTGTTTGCTCGAAAATGTGAGTATTCCCAATAAATTAAAATATGGCACAAATATGTGACACATCAAACAGATATTTCCCCTCATTCAACAAACAAAAAGGCATTTCACACATCTTTATCAAATTTTAATTTATTTTCATGTCCCGTAGTAAAAATATGTTATTTTTATTAAAAATCACAATTCAACATTTGATAATTAACACTTTCATCTGTTTTTAATAATTGTGGAATTAAAGAAAAGTAAAGAAAAAGCAATATTTGACTGTGGACTTCGTTATTACAATCTGGTTATGCTACATGCTGAGCTAATGGTGAATCTGTTACTGAACTACAAATGTTTTGTCCTTAACACTGCTCAGAAGTTTTTTTACCTTCAAGACTATTTTTTCGAGTCTTCTGATAATTGTGTCATACATGACATAGATAACTGATGTCCAGTCACTGACCTTCAAGTACTATAACTGAAAAAAATCAAAGAGGGTGACCAGTCTGCAAGATCCCCTTGTTAGATACAAACAGGAACTCAACTACTACACACACTGAGGGCATCAGCAGTATGATTAAGTGCCCACTCATGCTACAAACATACAAACGATGTGCAAGGCTACTGTTCTGAAAATTGCACAGGCAATCAAGTAAATTTCTGTTATATTCTCAAATTACAGACATTCTTTCTAATTGATTATGTTTTGGAGAGTAATAACTTCAGGTCACATACAAAAATTATGGATTGCTATTGGCATCAATTGCATAAAATTTTTTGGTCAATGAATAATCCTGAATCTGAAGAAGGAGGCAAAGAAAATAATAATAAAAAATAAAACTATCTGAACTGCTTTAACTTCTGACTTCACCATGAACACTTTGCTACTAAACCTCAGCTGCTTCTGGTACAGCAA
Source organism: Schistocerca cancellata (assembly GCF_023864275.1). Classification (NCBI taxonomy): domain Eukaryota; kingdom Metazoa; phylum Arthropoda; class Insecta; order Orthoptera; family Acrididae; genus Schistocerca; species Schistocerca cancellata. Next base: position 319,628,338 of record NC_064626.1, on the reverse strand, counting down.
CCAGTTCTAAATTTTTTTATATTGTAGGCTTTGCAAAGGCTTTGGGTGCCTTACAGATATTTGTTAACAATATTTGTACTATTGCAGTCTACAACAATTCAGTCTCATAGCATGAAATTGCAGAATCTCGATATTTACATTAAAATACCATATCTTAGCTTTATGTCAAACTATAAAATGAGGTGTGAGGCCACCAAAAGCACTGACATGGAACTGATTACCAAGCCATACATTGTACTTTGAAGTGCCATTTGTAGGTGTTCGAACAGATGATAAACCATGGTGAGAGTCCACCATTACTGCTGTAATCAAGTGTCTCTTGTGTTCCTCACAGCTTAAAGAGAAAGAAGCAATTGTCTCAACTCTTCTACAGCAGCATAGGCAGCATTAAACTGCTGCAGCAATAGACTGCATTCAGCATTTTGTCTGCTTCGATTGTTATGGCAGTCACTGCCATAAAAGGATTAAAGAAACTGACATTTAGAAAAAATAAAGCTAAGAGGACTTAGTTGTATACAACAAGATCATAATAAAATAGATTACAACTGCTGTACAAGTATCCTCAGAAAAAAAGGACATCACTGACGGTTATGAAAGAGTCGTTTATGTAATGTAGGATGGGACTAGCTAACATAGCTAGTAATTCATTTGCAGTAACAATATATGGCGTTAACATGCTGCTAACAAGCTGCACAAGCATGTAAGAATGAAATTTTTTTGTTATCTACGCGGAATTTCAATGTTAGGCAGGTTATTGATACCTTAGGAATACAGCACCTAGGGCCAGAAAGGAAAACCCTGTATACCTGTTACTTCTGCCAGGGAGGCATATAAGATGTGGTGGTACCAGATCAATGGTGTACAGTCCAGTTAACTACAGGTCTTAACTATTGTCAGTACCAGTAATGCCTATCACTTGGGTTCTGAGGCCATCATCACTTCCTACAAGTAGCTGGCAGGAATGATGAAAACTGTTGGCTTTGCTCACAGGCAGCAAGTGAAACTTACCATCTGCAGTATTAGAGAGGCTCTGGTGATAATGTGACATTCTTCACTATAGATTTCTGGACCTACACTATGGGATGCGGAACTGTAGGACCCCTCCTGCATGGCAAAGAGCTGCACCACACAGTGAAAGCAGCTATCTGGTTAGCAAAATATTGCAAGTTTTCTTTTTAAGGCTAGATGAAATTCTGAAGTCATTTGAAAAATGCTCGCCAATCTACATACTAAAAACAAACTCAGATCACCAACATATTACAGAGATTGAAAATATTAAGAATCTAACAGTTAACTGCTATATCACTTGTAGCAAAGCTCTGGAATCCAAAGTATATTTGGTACCGAGTCTGGGTAAAATGTGAAGTAGATAGTTCTAAAATATTTAACACACACGGACTTTATATCTGAAAGATGTGCATGATTATAGGGTAAGGGGTGTGTTTATAGCAATAAATAAAAATAATATGTCTAAGTCAAAATTAAGTCACATATACCTAAAAACAAAGATGATGTGACTTACCAAATGAAAGTGCTGGCAGGTCGACAGACACACAAACGAACACAAACATACACACAAAATTCAAGCTTTCGCAACAAACTGTTGCCTCATCACGAAAGAGGGAAGGAGAGGGAAAGACGAAAGGATGTGGGTTTTAAGGGAGAGGGTAAGGAGTCATTCCAGTCCTGGGAGCGGAAAGACTTACCTTATGGGGAAAAAAGGACGGGTATACACTCGCACACACACACACACACACACATATCCATCCACACATATACAGACATAAGCAGACATATTTAAAGACAAAGAGTTTGGGAAGAGATGTCAGTCGAGGCAGAAGTGCAGAGGCAAAGATGTTGTTGAATGACAGGTGAGGTATGAGTGGCGGCAACTTGAAATTAGCGGAGATTGAGGCCTGGTGGATAACGGGAAGAGAGGATATATTGAAGAGCAAGTTCCCATCTCCGGAGTTCGGATAGGTTGGTGTTAGTAGGAAGTATCCAGATAACCCGGACGGTGTAACACTGCGCCAAGATGTGCTGGTCGTGCACCAAGGCATGTTTAGCCACAGGGTGATCCTCATTGCCAACAAACACTGTCTGCCTGTGTCCATTCATGCGAATGGACAGTTTGTTGCTGGTCATTCCCACATAGAATGCATCACAGTGTAGGCAGGTCAGTTGGTAGATCACGTGGGTGCTTTCACACGTGGCTCTGCCTTTGATTGTGTACACCTTCCGGGTTACAGGACTGGAGTAGGTGGTGGTGGGAGGGTGCATGGGACAGGTTTTACACCGGGGGCGGTTACAAGGGTAGGAGCCAGAGGGTAGGGAAGGTGGTTTGGGGATTTCATAGGGATGTACTAAGAGGTTACGAAGGTTAGGTGGACGGTGGAAAGACACTCTTGGTGGAGTGGGGAGGATTTCATGAAGGATGGATCTCATTTCAGGGCAGGATTTGAGGAAGTCGTATCCCTGCTGGAGAGCCACATTCAGAATCTGATCCAGTCCCGGAAAGTATCCTGTTACAAGTGGGGCACTTTTGTGGTTCTTCTGTGGGAGGTTCTGGGTTTGAGAGGATGAGGAAGTGGCTCTGGTTATTTGCTTCTGTACCAGGTCGGGAGGGTAGTTGCGGGATGCGAAAGCTGTTGTCGGGTTGTTGGTGCAATGCTTCAGGGATTCCGGACTGGAGCAGATTCGTTCGCCACGAAGACCTAGGCTGTAGGGAAGGGACCGTTTGATGTGGAATGGGTGGCAGCTGTCGTAATGGAGGTACTGTTGCTTGTTGGTGGGTTTGATGTGGACGGACGTGTGAAGCTGGCCATTGGACAGGTGAAGGTCAACATCAAGGAAAGTGGCATGGGATTTGGAGTAGGACCAGGTGAATCTGATGGCACCAAAGGAGTTGAGGTTGGAGAGGAAATTCTGGAGTTCTTCTTCACTGTGAGTCCAGATCATGAAGATGTCATCAATAAATCTGTACTAAACTTTGGGTTGGCAGGCCTGGGTAACCAAGAAGGCTTCCTCTAAGCGACCCATGAATAGGTTGGCGTACGAGGGGGCCATCCTGGTACCCATGGCTGTTCCCTTTAATTGTTGGTATGTCTGGTTTTCAAAAGTGAAGAAGTTGTGGGTCAGGATGAAGCTGGCTAAGGTAATGAGGAAAGAGGTTTTAGGTAGGGTGGCAGGTGATCGGCGTGAAAGGAAGTGCTCCATCGCAGCGAGGCCCTGGACGTGCGGGATATTTGTGTATAAGGAAGTGGCATCAATGGTTACAAGGATGGTTTCTGGGGGTAACGGATTGGGTAAGGATTCCAGGCGTCAGCCTTCAGATCACGGGTAGCCTGGGCTTCAGCAGTGGTGATATTGGGAGTAGGATTAAGGTTTTTTAAGAAGGATTGAGAGGCAAGGCTGGAAGTCAGAAATTCCTGGAAGGTTTGGAGAGGGTGATTTTGAGGAAGAGGAGGTGGGTCCCGCTGTGACGGAGGACGGAACTGTTCCAGGCAGGGTTCAATTTGGATCATTAGGGGTAGGATTAGGATCATTTTTCTTCGTGGCAAAGCGATACTTCCAGCAGAGAGTACGAGTGTAGGATAGTAAATCTTTGACGAGGGCTGTTTGGTTGAATCTGGGAGTGGGGCTGAAGGTGAGGCCTTTGGATAGGACAGAGGTTTCGGATTGGGAGAGAGATTTGGAGGAAAGGTTAACTACTGAATTAGGGTGTTGTGGTACCAGATTGTGTTGATCGGAATTTTGAGGTTTTGGAGGGAGTGGAGCTGGAAGTGGGAGATTGAGTAGATGGGAGAGACTGGGTTTGTGTGCAATGAGAGGTGGTTGAGGTTTGCTGGAAAGGTTGTGACCAGAGCCACTTCCTCATCCTCTCAAACCCAGAACCTCCCACAGAAGAACCACAAAAGTGCCCCACTTGTAACAGGATACTTTCCGGGACTGGATCAGATTCTGAATGTGGCTCTCCAGCAGGGATACGACTTCCTCAAATCCTGCCCTGAAATGAGATCCATCCTTCATGAAATCCTCCCCACTCCACCAAGAGTGTCTTTCCGCCGTCCACCTAACCTTCGTAACCTCTTAGTACATCCCTATGAAATCCCCAAACCACCTTCCCTACCCTCTGGCTCCTACCCTTGTAACCGCCCCCGGTGTAAAACCTGTCCCATGCACCCTCCCACCACCACCTACTCCAGTCCTGTACCCCGGAAGGTGTACACAATCAAAGGCAGAGCCACGTGTGAAAGCACCCACGTGATCTACCAACTGACCTGCCTACACTGTGATGCATTCTATGTGGGAATGACCAGCAACAAACTGTCCATTCGCATGAATGGACACAGGCAGACAGTGTTTGTTGGCAATGAGGATCACCCTGTGGCTAAACATGCCTTGGTGCACGACCAGCATATTTTGGCGCAGTGTTACACCGTCCGGGTTATCTGGATACTTCCTACTAACACCAACCTATCCGAACTCCGGAGATGGGAACTTGCTCTTCAATATATCCTCTCTTCCCGTTATCCACCAGGCCTCAATCTCCGCTAATTTCAAGTTGCCGCCACTCATACCTCACCTGTCATTCAACAACATCTTTGCCTCTGCACTTCTGCCTCGACTGACATCTCTTCCCAAACTCTTTGTCTTTAAATATGTCTGCATATGTCTGGATGGGTGTGTGTGTGTGTGTGTGTGTGTGTGTGTGTGTGTGTGTGTGTGTGTGTGTGTGTGTGTGTGTGTGTGTGTGCGCGCGCGCGCGCGAGTGTATACCCATCCTTTTTTCCCCATAAGGTAAGTCTTTCCGCTCCCGGGACTGGAATGACTCCTTATCCTCTCCCTTAAAACCCACATCCTTTCGTCTTTCCCTCTCCTTCCCTCTTTCCTGATAAGGCAACAGTTTGTTGCGAAAGCTTGAATTTTGTGTGTATGTTTGTGTTCGTTTGTGTGTCTGTCGACCTGCCAGCACTTTCATTTGGTAAGTCACATCATCTTTGTTTTTAGGTATATTTTTCCTTCATGGAATGTTTCCTTCTATTATAAGCATATCATTAATTTGAACCCAACAATTACGTTTGTTATTGTCGCCTTTGCATTTCGAAATCTTTCCTGTCGTCTTATTTCTCTTTTTTCTCTTTATTTTCTCTTTCTGTTTTTACCAGTAGTTTCAGTTTGTATTCACCTTCCCCTTTTACCGTAATCTACTATACAATTTTATCCCGCCTATATATGCTCAACAATACGTAACCCACTTCCCAACCATAACCAAAAAATTTTATTTTCTGCTTTCAACACTACCACTGCTATAAAATCCACCGTTTCTAGTTCAATAACAGCTGCTTTCACGTATTTAACAACCATTTCGGCTAGTTCTAATAACTTTAACTTTATTTCCACTTCCGTTTTTCGCACATCACTGATCATTTTAGCCGCTCCCCACAGGTTTTAACGTCATTATTTCTACAATTGTTAGCCCCATTTCCGTAATCTTTCACCACAACACCACTCCTTTAATACGTTTTTTCGAAATTTTCTCGAAATTTTCCCGAATTTCTCCGTCCTTTAACGTGATTTAGCGGCAACACAACCACCTAACCTTTTTGCACATCGCTGTCTACCAACCCAAGTTCACCACAGGATCAACTTAACCAACACTTTTTCGCCTTTTTTCATACCAGATCTCCAATTGCTTTCTAGTTCACCTTCATCTCTCCCCATATATTTCTATCTTTCTTTTTCATTTCAACCTCATGTTAAACTTTCCACCTTCTAATACCATGTCACCCTCACAACACCCCCACAACGACCCCATTAAGTTTTATTTACATTCCCTCCGCAAACATGCCTTCACCCTAGCCAGATTACGCTCACATATTTTATTTTCTCAGGCTTGTCTGACATTTGGCATAACCCCCAAAGGCCTCACACTTAAAGTTCCAATCTCTGGCTGCAACCCTTCTTTCCATCAGTCCCTATACCAGTTCCAAACTGAACAATCCATTGCCCTCACCCACCTAATCCTTCACCTACACATCAACTCAGCCAATGAACACACCTGTCAACTCCTATCCTTAATAAAAGTCCTCAATCTTTCCTCTCCCACATCCACACCGGCTATTCAGAGCATCCTCTACAGGCCAACCGCCAATTAGAACAGCATGCCACCCTTCACCTCAAAAAACTATCCAATCTCCTGGTTTCCCACCTCCGGAAAGGCAACTCACTCACCCTTCACAACCTTTCCAGCAAACCTCAACCACCTCTCATTGCACACAAACCCAGTCTCTCCCATCTACTCAATCTCCCACTTCCAGCTCCACTCCCTCCAAAACCTCAAAATTCCGATCAACACAATCTGGTACCACAACACCCTAATTCAGTAGTTAACCTTTCCTCCAAACCTCTCTCCCAATCCGAAACCTTTGTCCTATCCAAAGGCCTCACCTTCAGCCCCACTCCCAGATTCAACCAAACAGCCCTCGTCAAAGATTTACTATCCTACACTCGTACTCTCTGTTGGAAGTATCACTTTGCCACGAAGAAAAATGATCCTAATCCTACCCCTAATGATCCAAATTGAACCCTGCCTGGAACAGTTCCGTCCTCCGTCACAGCGGGACCCACCTCCTCTTCCTCAAAATCACCCTCTCCAAACCTTCCAGGAATTTCTGACTTCCAGCCTTGCCTCTCAATCCTTCTTAAAAAAACCTTAATCCTACTCCCAACATCACCACTGCTGAAGCCCAGGCTATCCGTGATCTGAAGGCTGACGCCTGGAATCCTTACCCAATCCGTTACCCCCAGAAACCATCCTTGTAACCATTGATGCCACTTCCTTATATACAAATAGCCCGCACGTCCAGGGCCTCGCTGCGATGGAGCACTTCCTTTCATGCCGATCACCTGCCACCCTACCTAAAACCTCTTTCCTCATTACCTTAGCCAGCTTCATCCTGACCCACAACTTCTTCACTTTTGAAAACCAGACATACCAACAATTAAAGGGAACAGCCATGGGTACCAGGATGGCCCCCTCGTACGCCAACCTATTCATGGGTCGCTTAGAGGAAGCCTTCTTGGTTACCCAGGCCTGCCAACCCAAAGTTTGGTACAGATTTATTGATGACATCTTCATGATCTGGACTCACAGTGAAGAAGAACTCCAGAATTTCCTCTCCAACCTCAACTCCTTTGGTGCCATCAGGTTCACCTGGTCCTACTCCAAATCCCATGCCACTTTCCTTGATGTTGACCTTCACCTGTCCAATGGCCAGCTTCACACGTCCGTCCACATCAAACCCACCAACAAGCAACAGTACCTCCATTACGACAGCTGCCACCCATTCCACATCAAACGGTCCCTTCCCTACAGCCTAGGTCTTCGTGGCGAACGAATCTGCTCCAGTCCGGAATCCCTGAAGCATTGCACCAACAACCCGACAACAGCTTTCGCATCCCGCAACTACCCTCCCGACCTGGTACAGAAGCAAATAACCAGAGCCACTTCCTCATCCTCTCAAACCCAGAACCTCCCACAGAAGAACCACAAAAGTGCCCCACTTGTAACAGGATACTTTCCGGGACTGGATCAGATTCTGAATGTGGCTCTCCAGCAGGGATACGACTTCCTCAAATCCTGCCCTGAAATGAGATCCATCCTTCATGAAATCCTCCCCACTCCACCAAGAGTGTCTTTCCGCCGTCCACCTAACCTTCGTAACCTCTTAGTACATCCCTATGAAATCCCCAAACCACCTTCCCTACCCTCTGGCTCCTACCCTTGTAACCGCCCCCGGTGTAAAACCTGTCCCATGCACCCTCCCACCACCACCTACTCCAGTCCTGTAACCTGGAAGGTGTACACAATCAAAGGCAGAGCCACGTGTGAAAGCACCCACGTGATCTACCAACTGACCTGCCTACACTGTGATGCATTCTATGTGGGAATGACCAGCAACAAACGGTCCATTCGCATGAATGGACACAGGCAGACAGTGTTTGTTGGCAATGAGGATCACCCTGTGGCTAAACATGCCTTGGTGCACGACCAGCACATCTTGGCGCAGTTTTACACCGTCCGGGTTATCTGGATACTTCCTACTAACACCAACCTATCCGAACTCCGGAGATGGGAACTAGCTCTTCAATATATCCTCTCTTCCCGTTATCCACCAGGCCTCAATCTCCGCTAATTTCAAGTTGCCGCCACTCATACCTCACCTGTCATTCAACAACATCTTTGCCTCTGCACTTCTGCCTCGACTGACATCTCTTCCCAAACTCTTTGTCTTTAAATATGTCTGCTTGTGTCTGTATATGTGTGGATGGATATGTGTGTGTGCGCGCGCGAGTGTATACCTGTCCTTTTTTCCCCATAAGGTAAGTCTTTCCGCTCCCGGGACTGGAATGACTCCTTACCCTCTCCCTTAAAACCCACATCCTTTCGTCTTTCCCTCTCCTTCCCTCTTTCGTGATGAGGCAACAGTTTGTTGCGAAAGCTTGAATTTTGTGTGTATGTTTGTGTTTGTTTGTGTGTCTGTCGACCTGCCAGCACTTTCATTTGGTAAGTCACATCATCTTCGTTTTTAGGTATATTTTTCCTTCATGGAATGTTTCCTTCTATTATAATCAAAATTAAGTCATATTTGTAAACTTATCCTGATGTTTGTTACTGGCTGCAGTGCACTCTAATTAGGCAGAATGCTTTCATCATCCATTTGCTTCTGCTACAACAGTTGCAGAATCATTCAAAGAGAGTCTAGTCCGCCTCCAAAGTGTAGTGTACTGCCTACTACGCAGGGCGCCTGGGTTCGATTCCTGGCAGGGGACATGTGTCCTTCATCATCATTGACTCAAAAAGTCGCTGAAGTGGTGTCAACTAAAAAGGACTTACAATAAGGCGGCCAAACTCCCCGAATGGGGTCTCCCGGCCAACAAAGCCATATGATCATTTCCAAAGAGAGTCTACAGTTGCTTAGTGCAGAAGTACCCTAATAAAGTAATAGTAGTAATAAGAAACTTTAATGCACTGTGCACAGCTGAATATCTACGCACTTACTGCCAGATGTATGGGCGGGGCCATTTTGCTAAGTAGTTCTGAAGACTTTCCCCAAAAATTTCTTGAGCAACTATTTGACAGAAATACTTAAAACTCTCAGCATCCACAATGGTTACTGGAATCAATAAATCCATAGGAGAGTTTTATCTTGTCGAAGTAGAGACACAGTTGCTATAACCCTACTTAAAAAGGAAATGTATGTTACTTAATTTGAAAGAGGAGGACTTTAAAGATTTGTGGACAGAGATTGAATGTTTCATGTATACTAGGCTGGCAGGTGTGGCCGAGTGGTTCTAGGTGCTTCAGTCTGGAACTGTGTGACTGCTATGGTTGCAGGTTCGAATCCTGCCTCGGGCATGCATGTGTGTGATGTCCTTAGGTTAGTTAGGTTTAAGTAGTTCTAAGTTCTAGGGGACTGATGACCTCAGATGTTAAGTCCCATAGTGCTCAGAAGCCATTTGAACCATGTATACTAGTCTGGTTAAGTAAGAGCCAAGTTAAGTTGATTAAGGACAAAAAGATTCTTCCTGGTATTATAACCACAACATTTAGAAAATACTTATAAAACTGAGGTGACCCCACTCTTAGTTATAAAAGAATGCAAGACCTGCAGATATTTTTTAAGAACATTCAATATTCAAGGATATTACAAGAAACAACTAATTGAAACAAAAAGAAGTCTAGTAAATATTGGCTCTAAAATGCAGACCTTAGGAGCTATGAGCACTTCATCTTTGATACTGTGAAGGAGATACGTTCTACTGCAAACTCTTTGCTTTTTCGTATTTTGAAAGGTGATAGTATGGACCAGTTCAAGAAAAAAATGTCTAGTGAACATGGACTCTACAATGCACATGTTAAGAGCTACAAGCACCTGTTCCGCAGATGTTTCACAGTAGCAAAGACGAACAAGTGGTCATAGCTCTTATGTTATGCACTTCAGACCCCAGATTGACTAGACTAATTTTCATTGTTTTGATCTATACAACCACCTGTCAAAACATGGAAAGCAAAGAGTTTGAAGTAGAAGAGATCACTTTCAAAGTACTGAAGATTAAGAACTGCTCATAACTCTTAAAGAATGCAGTTTAAAGCCATGTTTACTAGTCTTTTTTAGTTTGAATGATTGTTCCTGTCATTTCCCTGAATGTTGATCTTTCCTAGGACTCCCTATACAAGTTGATTCTTTCCACCATATACAAACTTTAGGGATTGATTGACATGATAACTACCGCAACCTACATCCAGAATCTGCTTAGTGTGTTCGTCTCTTGTCCCCGTCTATGATTTTCACTCTCCATGCTTCCCTCAGATACTAAATTGGTGATCCCTTGATGCCTCAACACGTCCTACCAACTGATCCCTTCTTCTGGTCAAGTTGTGCCACATATTCCTCTTCTCTCCAATTCTATTCAGTAACCTCCTCATCAGTTACATGGTTCATCCATCTAATCTTCAGCATTCTTCTGTAGCACCACATTTCAAAAGCTTATATTCTCTTCTTGTCTAAACTGTTTATCATTCATGTTTTGCTTCCATACATGGCTACACTCCATACAAATAACATTCAGAATAGACTTCCTGACACTTAAATCTATACTCAATGTTAACAAATTTCTGTTTTTCAGAAATGCTTTCCTTACCATTGCCAGTCTACATTTTATATCCTCTTTACTTCAACCATCTTCAGTTATTTTGCTGACCAAATAGCAAAAACTCATCCAGTACTTTAAGTGTCTCATTTCCTAATCGAATTCCCTCAGCATCACCTGATTTAATTCGACTACATTTCATTATCCTCATTCTGCTTTTGTGATGTTGTTTGTTATATCATCCTTTCCAGATGTTGTCCATTCCATTCAACTGATATTCCATCATCGGAAAAACATCAAGGTTTTTTATTTCTACTCCCTGGATTTTAATTACTACTCCAAATTTTTCTTTTGTTTCCTTTACTGCTTGTTCAATATACAGGCTGAACATCGGGAATACGCTAACAACCCTGTCTCATTCCCATCTCAACCACTGTTTTCCATCTAGTTTCTGTCCAAATTGTAATTAGCCTTTCGCTCCCTGTGTTTTACCTCTGCCACCTTCAGAATTTGAAAGAGAGTATTCCAACCAACATTGTCAAAAGCTTTCTCTAAGTCCACAAAGGCTATAAACGTAACTTCTCTTCTAAGATAACTCGTAGGGTCAGTATTGCCTTGCGGGTTCCTACATTTCTATCCAAACTGATCTTCCCCTAGGTCAGCCTCAACCAGTGTTTCAATTCGTCTGTAAAGAATCTATGTCAGTATTTTCCAACCATTACTTATTATAAACTGAGAGTTCAGTAATTTTCACACCTGACTCCACCTGCTTTCTTTGGAATTGCAATTGTTATATTCTTCTTGAAGTCTGAAGGTATTTCACCTGTCTCTTACATCTTGCTCACGAGATGGAAGAGTTCTATCATGGCTGGCACCTCAAGGCTTTCAGTAGCCCTGGCGGGCAGGCCTTGTTTTGGCTTAGGTCTTTCAGTGCTGTGTCAAATCCTTCACACAGTATCAGATTTCCCATCTCATCTTCATCTATGTCCTCTTTCATTTCCATAATATTGTCCTCAAGTACATCAACCTTGTATAGACCCTCTATATACTCCTTACACCTTTCTGCTTTCCCTTCTTTGCTTAGGAGTGGTTTTCCATCTGAGCTCCTGATATTCATACAGATGGTTCTCTTTCTCCAAAAGTCTCTTTAATTTTCCTGTAGGCAGTATCTATCTTACCCCTAGTGATATATGCTTCTACATCCTTACATTTGTCCTAGCCATCCCTGCTTAGCCATTTTGCATTTCCTATTGATCTCATTCTCGAGATGTTTGTATTCCTTTTTGCCTGCTTCATTTACTGCATTTTTATATTTTCTCCTTTCATCGATTAAATTCAATATCTCTTCTGTAACTCATGAATTTCTACTAGCCCTCGTCTTTTTTACCTTCTTGATCCTCTGCTGCGTCACTGTTTCATCTCTCAGAGCTACCCTTTCTTCTTCTACTGTATTCCTTTCCCCTGTTCTTGTCAATCGTGCCGTAATGCTCCATCTGAAACTCTTTACGATCTCTGTTTCTTTAAGTTTATCCAGGTCCCATCTCCTTAAATTCCTACCTTTTTACGATTTCTTCAGTTTTAATCTATAATTCATAACCAATAAATTGTGGTCAGAGTCTGCATCTGCCCCTGGAAATATCTTACAATTTAAAATTGGTTACTAAATCTGTCTTATTATATAATCTATCTGAAACCTTCCAGTGTCTCCAGGTCTCTTCCATGCATACAGCCTTATTTCCAGATTCTTAATCCAAGAGTTAACGGTGATTAAACTACACTCTGTACAAGATTCTACCAGGTGCTTCCTCTTTCATTCCTGATCTCCAGTCCATATTCATTTACTACTTTTTCCTTCTCTTCCTTTTCCCACTATCAAATTGAAGTCCCTCATGAGTATTAAATTTTTGTTTCCCTGAACTATCTGAATAATTTCTTTTATCTCCTCATACATTTCCTCAATCTCTTTGTCATCTGTGGAGCTAGTTGGCATATAAACTTGTACTATTGTGGTAAGCATGGGCTACATGTCTGTCTTGGTTACAATAATCTGTTCACTATGCTGTTTGTAGTAGCTTACCCATGTTCCTAGTTTTTTTATTCGTTATTAAACCTACTCCTGAATTGCCCCTATTTGATTTTGTATTTATAACCCCATATTCGCCTGACGAAGTTCTGTTCCTCCTACAACCGAACTTCACTAATTCCCGCTATATCTAACTTTATCCTACCCATTTCCCTTTTTAAATTTTCTTATCTATCTTCCCGTTTAAGGGATCTGACATTCCACGTTCCAATCTTTGGAATGCCGGTTCTGTTTCCTCTTCATAACGACAGCCTCCGAGTAGCCCCATCTGGAGTTCTGAATGGAATTTTTTACCTAAGAAGAAGCCATCATTTGACCATACAGTAAAGCTGCACACCCTTGGGAGAAATTGCTGCTGTAGTTTCCCCTTGCTTTCAGCCGTTCACTGTACCAGCACAGCAATGCTACTCTGGTCGACATTATGAGGTCAGTTCAATCAATCATCCAGACTGTTGCCCCTGCAACTATTGCTAAGGCTGCTACTCCTCTTCAGGAGCCACACGTTTGTCTGCCCTCTCAACAGACACCTCTCCGTTGTATTGCACCTGCAATACAGTTATCTGTGTCGCTGCCTCCCTACTAGTAGCTAGGCCCATGGTTCATGAGGGGAGGGGGGATGAGAAGGGACAGAACAATAAAGGTATCATGTCCGGAAATGCACAATTTCCATGCTAGAGACCATTTATTCAGTCATACTTTGTTATAGGGACTGTGGTCTACAATGTGCAGTACCATGCAGCCCCAGTTATAGTATGCATGGTTTCCTCCTAGAGTGTGATACTGTTTCTCATACATCATGTCCTAGTGCCCTCTCCTGCCACAGTAATTGGTAATGTGTCCAATTCCCTTCTTTTGCTGACTCACCTTGTAGTGGATGTGATACAGTGTTCTACATAATGGTTGCGTATTCGTATTGAGAGCTTGCCGACATGGTGTTTACTTAGGGAAAGGCTAAAGGCAACAGGCGGTAAAGTTGTATAAGGAGACCTATCCCCACTGATAGCAACCATAGCATTCAATGTTTGCAACAGTGTCTCACCACTTGTCTGAGACAGGGTGTTTTCATGAAGCAGGAAATCATAACAGACGTACCCGAAATGTTTGGACACCAGACGAGGAGGAACACTTGATTAACACTGCGGATAATGACCGCTGTAACAGGCAGTTGGCCCACCAGTGCGGGGTGAGCCAGATGACCGCGAGGAACATTCTCCATGACAACTGTTACTACCCTTTTCACTTACAGTGTGTGCAGGGCTTACTAGCAACAGACTTTCAACATCGGGAGCAGTTTTGGCACTGGTTTCTTCACCAGGCAACCATGATTCTGGGATTTGTGTCGTCCATCATATTCGCAGATGAGGTGATCTTTATGTGGAGTGATATCTTCAACTTTCATAACAGTCACCTGTGGGATAGTATGCAGAACGCTGATGGTATGGTGACAGCAAATCATCAGCATCAATGCAGCCGGAATATGTGGGCCAGTATTTTGGAACCAGTCTCTGTTCCATGTCGCCTAACAGGCCGGAACTATCAAAATTTCTTGCAGATGACTTTGCCTACCCTGTTAGAAGAAATTCCATTGATAATTCAAAGGGTTATGTGGCTACTACATGATGGAGCTCCAGCTCACATTGCCATTAATGTCCGGACGGGGTCCAGTTGCATGGCCTGCTCATTAACCAGATCTCAACCCATGTGATTTTTGCTTATGGGGCCATCTCAAAATTATCATGTATGCAGAGCCCATTCCAGATGTGGAGACACTGGAGCAGCGTATTCATGCTGCTTCTGACACTGTTAGGATGCAGCCTGGTTGATGTGAACGTGTGTGACAGAACATACTACAGCACATACACGCATGCGTTTAGGCACATGGAAACCATTTTCAACACATACTGTAACAGTGGCTGTATGGTACAGCACTTATTACGACAAAGTCTCTGTAACAATGTATGATTGAATAAACGGTCTCTAGCAGGGAAACCATGCATTTTTGGACATAAGTTCATCAGACCATTTATGATTTGCATCCTCTCCATGGTGGAAAAGAACACCCTGTACAAGAGTTGTGTGTGATAAAATATTAGTGGAAGCTCTTCCTAAGAAGCCCTGAAAACTCTGATCCTATGTAAAACTGTCTAAGGGGATAGGAGGAGGAGGAGGAGGAGGAGGAGGAGGAGGAGGAGGAGGAGGAGGTGGAGGTGGAGGAGGAGGAGGAGGTGGAGGTGGCGACAAAGAAGGGGGAAGGGGGGCAGAGGGCGAGAAAAGGGGGAGCATAGAGGTGGGTGAGAATAGATGTCTGGGACAATAGAAGTGAGGGGGAGAACAGGGGTGGGTGAGAATAGATGTCTGGGAGAATAGATGTCTGGGAGAATAGATGTCTGGGAGAATAGATGTCTGGGAGAATAGATGTCTGGGAGAATAGATGTCTGGGAGAATACAGGTGAGGGGGAGAATAGAGGTGATAAAGAAGAGGGGTGTGGGACAAAAGGGGTGGGGGTGGAGCAAGGTGGGGGCAGAAGGGGGTAGGGGCGGAAGGGGGCGGGAGAGGGGTAGGGGGCGGGAAAGAGGGGTAGGGGGCGGGAAAGAGGGGTAGGGGGCGGGAAAGAGGGGTAGGGGGCGGGAAAGAGGGGTAGGGGGCGGGAAAGAGGGGTAGGGGGCGGGAAAGAGGGGTAGGGGGCGGGAAAGAGGGGTAGGGGGCGGGAAAGAGGGGTAGGGGGCGGGAGAGAAAGATGGGGCTGTGGGAGAGAAAGATGGGGCTGTGGGAGAGAAAGCTGGGGCTGTGGGAGAGAAAGCTGGGGCTGTGGGAGAGAAAGTTGGGGCTGTGGGAGAGAAAGTTGGGGCTGTGGGAGAGAAAGTTGGGGCTGTGGGAGAGAAAGTTGGGGCTGTGGGAGAGAAAGTTGGGGCTGTGGGAGAGAAAGTTGGGGCTGTGGGAGAGAAAGTTGGGGCTGTGGGAGAGAAAGTTGGGGCTGTGGGAGAGAGTGACAGAGAAGGGGGCTTGGGAGAGAGAGATACGGTGGAGGTGGACAGATTGGGGGCAAGGTGGGAGAGTGAGTCGGCAATGGGGAGGGGATAGTGAGTGGGCTAGAGGGGAGAGTGAGTGGGCTAGGGGGGAGAGTGTGTGTGTGAGAGAGAGAGAGAGAGAGAGAGAGAGAGAGAGAGAGAGAGAGAGAGAGAGAGAGGGGGGGGGGGCGGGGAGCTGGGGGGGGAGTGTGAGAGTGCTGGGAAGGAGGGGAGGAGGGGGGAAGTCGTAGGGAGGGGGAGCGGTGAGATGGGAGGGGATGGAGCGAGAGTGGTGGAGGGTGAGGGGGAGTGGTGAGTGTGTGATGGTGTATCAGTGGGACTGTTAGCGAGGGGAGCAGTGTTAGTGAGGGGGGGGGTGTTATCGAGGAGGGGGGTGTTATCGAGGGGGGGGGTGTTATCGAGGGGGGTGTTAGTGAGGGGGAGTGTTAGTGAGGGGGAGGGTATTGGGGTAAGTGAGGGATAGTATTAGGAGGGGTGGGGGAGAGTTAGGGGGAGGGGTGGGGGAGGTGAGGGGGAGGGGTGGGAGTGGGAGGAGATTATTACAAAGAACTAGTGGCAGACAATATGAGAAAACCATTTTACATCACGGAGTGGTTTACTATTGAAATTCCGATAGAGCATGTTCCAGGAACATTTGGACAACACATTACTTTTTCCCCAATTATGAACACAAAATTACCACAATGAGAAAATTCGAGAAATTAAAGCTAATACAGGGGTTACCAGTAATCATTCTACCCACACTCATTTGTGAACAGTGAAGAGTCAATCAGTTATTGATGCAAGAAATACCCTCCACTAAACACCGTCAGATGGCTTGCTGAATACTCATGCAGATGTAAGAAGACTTCCAAACAATTAAATTTATATTAGATATTAACAAATTCCTCTTTTTCAGAAATGATTTTCCTCCATTTGCCAGTCTGTATTTTGTTTCCCCTATACTAAGGCCATTATCAGTTATTTTGCTTCACAAATATCACAACTCTTCCACTACTTCTCGATGCTCATTTCCTAATTTAATACTTTCAATATCACCTGACATAATTTGACTGTATTCTGTTACCCGATTTTTATATTTGTTGATATTCACCTTATAATCTCTTTTCAAGAACCTGTTCATTCCACTGAACTGCTCATCCCCGTCCTTTATTGTCTATGGCTGAATTAGAATGTCATTGACTAACTGAGGTTTGCCAATGACAAAGGAGCACTTCTCCGATAAAGATTTTCATTGAGAGATGTACACAAGTTTGTTGGCTCCAGAAATAGTTTCAATGGCTGCTGCTTCATCCTCCGTATATAAAAATAATTTATGAATTCAGATCAAGGCACACAAGCCACACATAGATGACAGTTATCACCATAAAAACCGTAAACAGCAGCCCGTTCACTCATCATGTAGAAATTGCAATTCCAGAAAAACCCCAGTCTAAAATGCAAGGATGTGTTGAGTGTGCAAAGTAACTTTTACCTGGGAGCAGGCAAGAACTGTTTCAAGAGATACTAAGAAAATGAAAATAATCAATTACTGACAACATAATGTAAATGTATAGATAGAAGATCTACTCACCAAGTGGCGGCAGGAGAATACAACACAAAAAGGTTTAACTTTTACAAGCTTTCGCCTACTCCTGGCAGCAGAGTTGAAGTCAAAGGAAGAGGGGTGAAGGATAAGGACTGGAGAGGTTTAGGGAAAGAGGTACAGTTCAGAAACGTCACCCAGAAATCCCGGCCAGGGGAGACTTATTGGATGGGATGAGAAGGAAAGACTTTCTTGCAACAAAGGGCTGACCTAAGGCACTTTTCAAGTTGTAAGAAAGCCTTCTGGCAGACCTCTGACCAAACAAATTTAACACCTCTTTTTACAATACGATTAAGCAAATGAGAAACCTGGGCCAAACTGGAAATAAATTTCGCACAATAATTAATTTTGCCAGGGATGACTGTAATTCTATGGGTTCTTAGGAGGTGGTATGTTAGTGATTGCATTCACGTGATGCTGTGTGGGCATGAAGCTGTTTGTTTGTTGTGGTCTTCAGTCCTGAGACTTGGTTGATGCAGCTCTCCATGCTACTCTATCCTGTGCAAGCTTCTTCATCTCCCAGTACCTACTGCAACCTACATCCTTCTGAATCTGTTTAGTGTATTCATCTCTTGGTCTCCCTCTATGATTTTTACGCTCCACGTTGCCCTCCAATGCTAAATTTGTGATCCCTTGATGCCTCAGAACATGTCCCACCAACCGGTCCCTTATTCTTGTCAAGTTGTGCCAAAAACTTCTCTTCTCCCCAATCCTATTCAATATCTTCTCATTAGTTATGTGGCTTGAAGCTACCTTTACTTAATATATGTCCTCGGTATCCTACACTTAGCTCAAAGAAACTTCATTTTTTTAAGGTGACAATGCAGACCAACATCTTGGAGCCACTTGAAAAAGACTGTAGATTGCACAGATGCTGCTCCCAAATGGTGCCAGTAATTGCCAAGTCATATAAATAATTAACATAGTTGGGTATACCTTGGATGAGTTGCTCAAGGTACCTCAAATGGCAACCAGTTACAGCAATGGCTTATTAATCCCAAAAAAGCTTCTTCATCTAATCATCTAAAGGAACTAAAAATTGGCTTCAGCAATACCTATCTTTAAAAAAATAATGGCACCCAGCAAATTTTGTTAACAATTCCTCCACCAAAGGAACAGGATACAAATCAACATTTGCTCGAACATTAATGATTTAAAATTGCCACAAATTCTAAGTGATCCATCTGGTTTCTTAACTGTGACCATGGGCATTGTCCATTGGCTAGGTGACACTGAAGATATTACTCCTATACTTTGCAGCTAATGTAGTTCCACTTTAACTTTGATTGCATATCGTGAAAGGTACTAGATCTGCTCTACAAAACTTAGGCACTGCTGAATACTTTAAAGATATGAAGGCTTGGAAACCCGTTGCATAACACGATGTAGATTGAAACAGTTGCTTGGGTTGCACATGCAATGCACTAAGTTCTGTGAATTGCATCACATCTGAAATGAGATTCACTTAGTCTTGAATTGTTAACCAAAAAATGCAAAACCATCTAACCTAAAAACATTCTTTGTTATCCAAGAGGACGATCCAGAAGCATTAGTTGCCGAGCTATGTTTTTATACTTAGCTTGGACTACAATCTGATCCTGCAATGGGACTGACTGACCGACCACGGTACATCACTAGTGGACACCTAGGGTGTTGCATATGTGGTGAGCCGAAGGTACTAACCAAAGTGTCCACACTAATAAGAGACACAGCCACACCTGTGCCCAAATCAAGCCTACTGTTGCTCCATTAAATTCCAATTGCAGCTTGTGCATCCCATCCACTGCAGCTATGGGCACCAGCAAGATAGCATGCAACCCACTGATGGTCGTTGTTGTTGTTATTGTTGTTGTGGTCACCATTGTCGTCATCACACACCAGCTGAGACAGACACAAACTAGACTGTGGCAAGTAAAACAGGTGTTGTCAAAAGGGCAGTGATGCCATTGATGGCACGGGTCGCAATCCGGACATGACTGGCTGGCATGACTTCTCAGAGACCCTTCAACAATAAAGGGGAGGAAACTGGTGCATCAGCTACCATTCACTTTAAGATATGGAGATGGCGAACAAAGAGCTTCTGTTTTTGTGCGTCTACCAAAAACGAGTGCAAAAGATCACTAACTACTGCACTAAATAATTAATTCTGTGCTCAGTAAATCGGATGACAATGCTGACTGGATGTCATGAGTTGATAATAGAACACAAAGGTGACTACTACTAAGAAGGTTGACCCCAGAAGTATGATGAAATATAGCTTGTGCTGATTATGAGACTTTGTGAGTTTTGGCAATATTCAGCACATCACTCATGGTTCGATCAAATGACTCTAGAGCCTTTGCACTAACTTCTCTATCAGGAACTAGACGTATGCAGTAATAACATAATGGATTAAGGATCCTGCATACGGCACACTACTCTGTTACATGACGAATCAATCTTGTGTGCCAAGTCTCGCAAGTTGGAAGCTCTTTCTGAGTAGTAGGATTGCTTAACACATTAACTGAACTTGAGCCTAGCTGCAACCATGAGGGTTTCATGATCGTAGTACTCAGTCAGCAAACTACAAACACCAGAGAACTCAAATTATCGGAATACGAGTGTGAGAGAGGGCATAGTTTCTGCACCATTCTGTACAACTTATTATTAAAAGACAGTAAGCATGCACTTTGACATACAATATCACCTACTTGGCTTGCTTTGTAGTGAAAAATAAAATGACGTAAACAGATTTCCAAAGTCTTGTTTGCTTCCAAGAAGCAAGTGAATGGCAGAGGGGGAAGCATAGAAACTGCAGCTGCAGACTGTGGCTGGTTTTGCAGTAGCTGTAACAGCAATTTCCGATGTTGCTGTTTGAATTCCCATTGTTGTTCGCGTTGCCGCTACTAAAATTCCTCCAGCCCCCCCCCCCCCCTACAGTAGTAGTAGTTTCGTGGTTACAGCTGGTGCTGTTGTGCTGTTGCAGCTGCAACTGCTACTGTCACAACTTCAGAAACTTCAGACCCATTCAGACCCATGCTGAACTGAGACAGTTGCATGTTGAGAAAGTTCTCAACATCACTTTCCTATCATACTCTACTTAGAGCACAGTTTACAATCATTCACATTGTTGGTAGCACAGAACCGGTGGAACAATCAGACAACTCCTGAGGTTGACAATGGTTGAGTTCACAAAGTAGACAGCTAACCAAAAAGAATTCCAAAGTGTAGCAAAGTAATCTTAAGCATGTACACACAGTCCAGGGAGCAATCCAAATCAAAAACATAATACAGACACAGTCAAAACTCTACTGATGAACCGTGCATACTGAAGGCTTCAATGACTGGAGAGGGGCTAACTGGCAAGTGTGGGCCTTGATATTTACAGGCAGTCTTGCATCAGTGGACAGCTCCATGTGATATGGTTGCAGCTGCAGCAGCACTCCTTGTGAGAGCAAGCTCTGGCCAGAGTATGAAGCCAGAGTATCTCTGACCTACCTTCCATACCCTAAATAACAAAGAGTGAGGTCATCCACAGGAGTGCCAAAAGGAATTCATTAAACTTCGGTTACACGATAAATCAATCAAATCTAAAGACTGTAAATTCAACTAAATACTTAGGAATTACAATTGTGAACAATTTAAATTAGAAGGAACACATACAAAATGTTGTGGGTTAGGCTAACCAAAGGCTGTGTTTTATTGGCAGGACACTTAGAAAATTTAACAGATCTACTAAAGAGACTGCCTACACTACACTTGTCTGTCCTCTTTTAGAATACTGCTGCGCGGTGTGGGATCCTTACCAGATAGGACTGACAGAGTACATCAAAAAAGTTCAAAGAAGGGCAGCATGTTTTGCATTATTGCGAAATATGGGAGAGAGGGTCACTGAAATGATACAGGATTTGGTCTGAACATCATTAAAAGAAAGGCGTTTTTCATTGCGAGGAAATCTTCTCACGAAATTCCTATCAACAACTTTCTCCTCCAAAAGTGAAAATATTTTATTGACACCGACCTACATAGGGAGAAACGATCACCATGATAAAATATGGGAAATCAGGGCTCTTATGGAAAGATATAGCTGTTCATTCTTTCCAAACGCAATACAAGATCGGAATAATAGAGGATTGCGAAGGTGGTACAAGGAACCCTCTGCACTTAAATGTGATTTGCAGAGTATCAATGTAGATGTAGATGTAGATGTAGATATTGATACTTGGGCTGTGCAGGGAATCCAAATCAGATTTTCACAAGAATTAAATAAACAAAAACTACAGATAAATATTTTCTTATTCACCAGAAACATGAAAAAAAAGAGTTAACGAAATGTATCATGAAGTACATAGACGACACTAGTACATGCAATTAATATTTATCATTCACTGGATAAAGAAATCTTTATGAAATTTCAGTTACAGTTAATCATAGCATAAATGAAATATTTATCACAAAGATTGATAAACTTTTATCAAAATGGCTCTAAGCACTATGGGGAACTTTTATCAACACAAGAGTTATAATTTTAGTTACCTGATGCATTGCGAGTCCCAGGCAGCTCATGGTATGTTCTGGGTTTTCCGTTAGTTCCTCACTGAAGGTAAACCATGACACCTTAAATTCATCATCAGTCATCAGATGCTTTAAATCAATGACAAATGATCTGCGTTCCATAATATCTGATGCAGAATATAGATTTAAATTCTTCTTTATGTATTGCTCCACACCTTTAATCTTATCAACAGTGGGCGATCCATCACTATAAACTGGTATAAAAACAACAATGTCTACTTCTCAGTACAGCAAAGGAAAATAATGTCATACAGAAACTTAAATTCCAAAATCAAAATGATGCTAACAAGCCTGTTAAATAATGATTTCCATTACCCTTGCAAAGTTACCAATTAACCATAAGTTTTCTATGATAATTAGAATCAGTCTGAATTCTCATTAATTAAATAACTATTTACCAAAATTACATTCTGACACAATTTCTTTTGCACTTCTCTAACTTTGCTATGTATGAAAGACAATATTTTATTACTTGTTATCTCAGAAATGTGTTAGGAATACAAAAGATACCAACAAAAATTCAACCAAACAAATTATAATCTTTTAACATTCAGTTCTCTATTAAAGCAAGAGAATAGAGATGATAGCAAGGAGCTAGCATTTTTTTCAAACATGACACGTCATGTATGTAATGTGAAGAATAAAGTTTACATGTACAGGCATACTTTAAATGTACGAAGGGGGATCAAATATATATGGGAGTTTTGTTCCTGAACACCAACAATTGGTAGGACTGGCCCCACACTTCTGCTATGCTTAGGCGGGACATTTAGAAGTGAGGAGAGTGTGCTGTTACATATTTCCTGCCATTTCATCAGTAACGCTCACAATGTCTAAGCAACAGATGGACCCCTCCATTGTGCAATGCATAATTATCAAATTTCCTGCTTACAAAGGAGTTACAGCAGTGGAAATTTGCCACAGATTGACTGCACAGTTTGAGAAAAAACATTATCAAGGATGCATGTGTTTGCCTGGCATAAAAAGTTCAAGGAAGGACAAGAACGTATGGAAAATCAGCAACACAATCGCAGTCCTCAGACTAGTCCTAAACTAGCCAACAACTCGTGAGTGACAGGGTAAGGTACTTCACCTGGATGTCCTGCATGGACCACTCATCAAGGTACATGGGACAATTTTGGGAGGAGGCTGCATGGTAGCCATTGTAACTGATACAGTGGGGAAAAGGACGTGGACAAACTTCCTTGTGAACATCCGTATCCCAGGTTACACATTTGCCTGCGTGTCGACAGGATATTTGAGTGTGGTTGTAAAGATGCCACTGGTAGCAGCACATTGGGTTTGGAATGTATAGTCGGACTGTGATACCTTCATAGCCTGCTTTGATCTTTGATGGAAGCATTACTCTATTAAACGTGAGAAAATGATTGCTTATGGGCACTAAGATTGCATCTATTTTTTTTTCATCACCCAATGGACTGCAATGATTCCCCGATCAGAGAGGTACGTTTGGATTTCTGCCTCGGTCAGACCCTCAAGCAACCTAGTGTAAATAACACGATGCATAGAATTCAGCATTCAATGGGACTTGACATGAACAGGATAGCGATAGAGGAGTGAAGCTGCAAGCAGTTGTTGTGCTTGAGAATCATAAGTAGTCTCCAAAAGCAAAGTGCCATTGTGTAAATGAGAGCAGGATTTCACAGGGCCTGCAATTACATCAACACCTTTCTGCATAATAAATGGATCTACTGCAGCAAAGGACTGTCTGTCTTCAGTGCATGAAACCATGAGGAACCAAGATGCAGCTGGAAGGCTCTTCAAATCATTAGCCTCATTCTGTTTACGTTTAGTATATGTAGTCTATGACGATGATGATTGCCTCATTGCAAGAAAATCCCCACGATTGCCAGCATCTCCGATGGCACACTCCTTCCAGCTGGGGCGTCCCGATCAGAGAGGGGCACACTCGCCTTAAGTGATTGTTCACACCTCAGGTCACACCTCACAGAGGGACCAATTGACAGTTTGGGGAGGTAACAGCTCAGGCAATCACCCCTCTGTGGGCTTGGCCTGTACCGGATGGAACGTGCAAACCCTACCTATCAAGCCAGGGCTGGGAATTACACATTACCCAATCACCTGTTACAAGTCAGATGTGTGGGCTGGCCTTCAGGAGCACACAGGGAGCAAGAAGAAACAAAGAAGAACCTGAAATGCTGAAGCGGAGGAAGAATAGAAGAAGAGGAACAAAGAAAGAAAAAAGGAAAGAAAAAGAATGGAGAGACCACTCTGATGTCAGGCTACTGAAAATGTAGAACACATTTCCCACATACATCCCAGACATGTTCTCCAAGGGAGGGGAAAAACAATAGCAAGAGGATAGACATACAGCATGGAAAGAAAATTATGCTGCAAAGGCTGGAGCCCCATGGTAGCTAATCAAGAAGCCACCAAAGAGCAGCTAGCCTCCTGGGGGTGTGTGGATGTGGTGACAGCTTCCCCACTTATGGGCAAAGTGTTTTAGTGTACTTTTGGCAGTACATACAATCTAGGTGGACTGGCTTTCATGGACTGGCTTTCTATATCACAGTTGTTTGATGACCCTGTCAGGCATGCTGGTTGCCTTCAAAAGAGCCCATATACTCTTGTCTACAGTATCTGTAGGATCAAATTCCAATAGTCTGTATGCTGGGTTCCCCAGACCTTCCCTATCATAATGAGTCTGCTGTGTAAAGATGTGGAGTTTCCTTTGTCTGCTGGCAAAACCATGACGCTGCTGACTTCTCAGATCTTCATGAGTGCCAGTCTCTCATCACTGGCAATGCTTGATTTTGGAGGTTTTGTCTTGGTGACATGTTGCAGATCGTCTGTAAAATTTCTACTGCCATATTTTGTCAAAGTGTGCTGGCCACTTGCTCCACTGCACTGATGGAACATGAAATGGGTGCATTCCTAGGAGAAGTTGCAAAGTTGAGGGCACTGCTGAGTACCTTCAAAGCAATATCACCAAACGGCTTGCCACTTAGGTTAAACAAAATGCAAGTATCCTCCAAGTGCTGTGCCTTCTTGCTCATATGGTCAAACTTTGCAGACTGGCACACTAAGGCATTCTTCTTGGTTCACTCTGCAAGAGACCAGGAGACACAATCTACCCAGCCCCAATCTTTATGCACCAAGGAGGCTTCCATGTGCAGGTGAATGTGTAAACACTCCCTGGCCAACATACCTAGTCTATGATGCACATCTCAAATGCTTTCCCTCACAAGTGCCATGCTAACTCGCACTGGACCAAAAACAAGACACCAGCATGCAGCCAACGCGCTGAACCGAAGGTGGAATGTCTCAAGAGATTTCTAGTGGGTAAGGACTGCAGACGGAATGCCTAGAAGCGACCATGGAGAGGGGACGTGGTAGATATAAATATTAGAACTGTTACACACTACCAACAGTATCAGGTAGCATCTGATGAAGACAATGAGTCATAATGTCAAAATATTGTGCATGGACAATGCTAATACCTGGCAGAACACCTGACACTTCAAAATGTCAACAGATCGCCAGAAAATACTGAAATGGAAATGATCATATGGCATTGTTGGCCAGGAGGCCCCATTTGGTGGAGTTCGGAAATTACATCAAGAGATTTTATGGGGAGAAGATTTACTGAAATATCAAGAAGCTTGAAAAAACATCCTGATATGACGTCAAGATGGGGATATAGTACAAGTTTTTGTCATGATCAAGCATTATATCAGCTCCACAATGGCAAAGAAGATAAAGACCTGGCCAGACAGGAAGCGGTCTGGCGGCTCAGTTTAACGCCATGGTGTCTGGCAGTGTCTTTAAGCGCGAGGGATGCCACACAGGGTGCAGTTCCCACAGAGCAGCTGATAGCATACACGAGAAATTCTTGCTGTAAAAAACACTCTATGTAACTGAAGCAAAACTACATCAACTCCTGTAGTTAGTTTTTGGGTAGAGATTCTCTTCTTCTTTTAAAATATTAAAAACCACCTCTAACAAATGGAAAATCCAGGATGGAATGTAACAATATTATGAAAAGGAAAGTTGCTACTCACCATACAGTGGAGATGCTTAGTCGCAGGTAGGTACAACAAAAAGATTGTCTCAAATAAAGCTTTCGGCATGTTATAACCTGCAGCACTTCACTGACCTCTTTCGGTTGTGTGTGTTTTCATCACTATAAAATACTTCTCATTCGATTCTGAGGAAACTAATGGGCACAAAAAGTTGATATTTGCATCTCTTATAGTTTCACATTATAGCTTGATGATGAAGTGTCTGTTTTGTCGATGTTGGTCATAGTTATTGTGATACCTACTTTCCAAGTACTACCTAGCACAAATTTTGAAGAGTTTGCAGTGAAAAGTGTGATCACTGGCTACTTTATGTTTTGCTCTTTTTAAGTGATATGTTGCTGCGAACTAAGTGTAGCTAATATATCGAAATTTTTTTAAAGTTGGAACGAAAGCCATATTTCAGTACTGTATGGAGAAAAGAGAAGTTAACATACTTTATTTATGCATGTTGGCACCAAGTGTGATGCCTGAGCATGCCACAGACAAGTACGGTAGCCTGCAGCTCAGTCATGAACTTTTCGTGGAAATGCATGTGCCATTTTCAAATTAGTGAACGCAAATTATCATTGTACTTATTACTGGAAGAAAATGATGATGAAGACACTACTCCAACAGTTGCATAATGGAAAAGTTGAAACATGTCCAATTTTTAAGATAAGGCTTGACAAATATTTCATTTACGACTCTTATCAAGCATCATTTATTAAACAAATACCAAGTTCTGTGAGTTTTTCAGGTTAAATATTTTCAATTTAAGTATATCCTAGATCTGGTCAAAGAAGCTTTTGGGAAGAATTCATTAAATAGATACTTCTATAAGATAACATCTGACATGAAATTAGGTGTGCACACTACAGTAAGAGAAGTCAAAATACTTCGGAAACTACAGTAGTTTATTTATCATTTATTCTGTTATAAATGGTGTTTTTCCATATATGTGGCAAATTCGACGAAAGGCAGAACAGTCGCCATTTCACTTCAGGTAGAACATCCTACCGTTTTCAAGACAGTAAAGTAAATTTTAATTTAAAATATGGCACGTTTTGCACAACTACATAACAGATTATCTGAACTGTGACAACGTCTGTCAAGCTGAGCCTGTCTTAGCAACACAGACAGTCTCTCTGATATAACGCAGTTAACTGCAGAGCTACCTATGTTGCATTTTCAATAATGGATAGTTTCGTAGACTACTATAGTATTAGATTGGAATAAATGAATACTTCTAAAGGGAAGGGAACCAAGCGACACCTCTGCCAAACTGTATCCAAGATCTAATTTCTCTTTTTGTGTATCCAGAGATAATTCTACATTTACATCTATGTGCTGCAAACTGCTGTGAAGTGTGTGGCAGTGGGTATGTCCTACTGTACCAGTTGTAAGGGCTTTTTCTGGTTCTTTTCACATATGGAGCGCAGAAAAAATGATTGTTTAAACACCTCTGTGCATGCTGTAATTAGTCTAACATTGTCCCCACAATTCACACGGGACGACGTGTAGGGGATTGCAGTATATTCCTAGAATCATTATTTAAAGCCGGTTCTTGAAACTTTGTAAGCAGGCTTTCTCAGGCTAGTTTATGCCTTTCTTCGAGCATCTGCCAGTTCAGTTCTTTCAACAGCTCAGTGACACTCTTCCAATGGCTAAACAAACCAGTGACCATTGTGCTGTCCTACTTTGTATATGTTCAATATCCCCTGTTAGTCCTGTTTGGTATGAGTGCCACACACCTGAGCAACAATCTAGGATGGGTTTGACGAGTGATTTTTAAGCAATTGCCTTTGTAAACTGATTGCATTTCCCCAGTATTCCAATAATAAACTGAAGTCTGGAAACTGCCGTGCCCTATGCATGACTGGGTCTATGTGATCATTCCATTTCATGTCCCTGCAAAGTATTACAAGCAGGTATTTGTATGACTTTGCCGATTTCAACTGTGACTTGTTGATATTGGATTCATAGCATACTTCAGTTTTTCGTTTTTTGAAGGGTAAATTTTACATTTCTGAACATTTAAAGCAAGTTATCATTGTGTGCACCACGTTGATATTTTAGCAATACCTCAACGAATATTTAGGCGGCTTCTTTCACACAGTCCTTCATTATAGATAATTGCATCGGCTGCTAAAATATATGACTACTATTAATACTGTTTTTGAAGTAATAAATACAAACATGAACGGCAAGGGTCTCAACACACTTCTTGGTATACACCCGAATTTACATCAACATCTCTTAATGACTTTCCATCCAAGATAGCTTGCTGCACTTTCGCTAACAAAAACTCCTCAATCCAGTCACAAATTTCACTTTATACCCCATAGGATCATACTTTTGATAATAAGCATAGGTGTGGTACTGAGTCACATGCTTTCCGGAAATTGAGGAACACTGCATCTAGCTGACTGCCCTTTATTTTTGGCTTTCAGTATTCATATGAAAAAAGTGTGAGCTAGTTTTCACAGGATCAATGTTTTCGAAATCTGTGCTGGTTGGCATGGAGAAGGTCAGAACTTGGAGGTACCTCTTTATGTTTGAGCTCAGAATGTGTTCCAAGATACAACAAATTTATGTGAAGGATGTTATATGGTAGTTTTGTGGATCATTTCTGTACCCTTCTTGTAGATGAATGTGGCTATGCTTCCTTCCAATTACAGGGCACCGTTTCTTTGGTAAGCAGGATCTATGACAGATTACAGTTAACAGGGGGGGGGGGGGGGGCTAATTCAGCCCCAATATAAATTCTGATAGGGATTCCATCGGGCCTTGGGGCTTTGTTCAGTTTTAACGAGTAGATAAACTCTTTACTGACTGCAAATGTTAAGCATACAGTTTCTCATAGAACAGGAGGCAAATTGTTTTATGAAACAAAATTGTATAGAATAGCACGATCAGTTGTTAATGTTAGGAACAAGCATGGAAATAATTTGTTTTGACATCAGATATACCACATGACACCAGAAAATTAATTTTCGTTTGAATGTGACATGTAATTTTCTTATAAGAAGTTCGATTTTCTACTTTTTGATCACATGAACGCTTACATATTTGCTGTAACGTCTTCCAGATGCTTTAAGATGTAGTATACATTATGTGAACAAAAGTATCTGGACACCCCCAAAAACATGTAACTGTACAGTTATATGTATTTTGACTCAAATTATTTTCCTATTACATTTACAATAGCATTGGTTTAGAAAATGTGGCAAATTAGTATTAAACTTCTTGGTTCATCATCTTCTAATTTAATTTTCCATTGTATCAGTGCATCATCATTAGCTCAATTGTTTGCAGAGTTATCAGCCCACATCAAAAACTCTTCAAGAACAAAACAACATTTATTATTTACATGAAGCAAAAAATGATAGTTGTTTCAAAAAATGCCACACACATACATCAAGAAAGGTTAATCCCATTCAGAGACCAGCTACAAAGTGTGATTACAGAAGTGAATGAAAATCCCAGTGTAAGAGTCAAGTGTTTCCAGGAAATATGATTTAAAAAAAATATTGATTATTTTCCCATTTCAAATAACAATGACACAACTGAAACCGAGTTATTCCAGAAGGTGAAAATGAGTAACTAGCAAACTCACTGGAGTGTATAGCAAATGGGGATTTGGACCAACAAAAGTGTAAGATGCTACAAAATGAATGTGACTGAAAACAACATTTATATTCCTTTTATCAATAAATGACCATGAGAAGACTGGTTCTAAAACTTTAAGAAATGACAGTGAAGAAACCAGAGCCCCTAATAAACACAGAAGAAATATCACAAATGGTCCATCTATAATTTACAGCTTTTATAGTCTGTTTAAAGACAAAATGGAGTGACTTGGTATAAAAGATGATCCAAAACATATTTACAGTCTGGGCAAGGCCAATTTGTGCTTAGACCCATCTAAAACAAAAGAAAGATGCAAAGGAAGTTGAAATAAGGCTTTTAAATTTATCACCAGAGGGCAGACATTCATCGGCATTGAAAGAACAAATGGAAGTTGTTGCAAAATCCTTGCAGGGTTTTGGGCCAATAAAGACAGTCAGTCAGTCGGTCAATACCACCCATCTTAAAGCCACTTATGACATGAAATAACTCTACAGTAATGTCAAAAAAGTATTGCAATGAGCTGTTTAAAATTTAGAAACATTAAATTGCAATTCTGAAATGCTATTTCCATTTTAAATACTCATTATCTCATAACTGCTAATGATTACTCCAATATAGTGTTCTGACAATATACATTTTGTCTTTCAAGTACCCCAGTCTGTACTCACAACAGTCCCTTAAATCACCCAGGAAGCAGTTGTCGGAAAATTAAAATGAGAATGTCTGTGGTTTACCAATTCCATGGGCTAATATGCAGACATCTTTCTATTTTTTATTTATTATTTTATGAGAGATAATAGTGTGAAAATTTCTCCAGATTATGGTTAGTCACGCAACAATATCACACAAAGAAGTATCAAAAAAACAAAGTATCAGAATTATAACGAAACTCACACTTTTATCTGAAAATTACACCATATTGCCCTAATAAGATAGATATTTTGCTAAAGATGAGTATGGAACTAAGTAATGGAATAATTATCAGTATTGGCAGAAGTCTGATCCCCCTTCTTGGGTGATGCTGGCTGGGCTAGCATCTGCTACCTGCTGGATCTCTTTGGGCTGCTCCTGACCTCTGTCCAATTGACTCTCCTTATGGAGCTGAAATGGCCTATTTCGTGTGTCACTGGCTATTTTGAAAAAAAGGTGCTTCAAAAACCAACTAGGGAGAACTAACTGTTGGACAGCGGGAGCCATTTGCCCAAACCGGCAGTGTGTTCTTGATTGCAACATCCTATCAATAATAGATTGTGTCCTATTTTCATTACATCCATTTATTTCTCCATGTAAGTGAAAGTGTAGCTCACTTCCTGTTGCAGTTGCAGCTGTGCTTTACACTGTATAGCTTCAGCATGTCATTTTCCATTCTTACGGTTTCAAAAGTTTAAAATTTGCACATTTTTACCTCACTTCTACTACAGGTCATCATGATAGGTAGGAAACAAATAACAGAAAAGGATGAGAAAACGCACACAACAGAAAAGGAAGAACTCCTCCAGTACATCTACAACTTACACCACAACTTAGACAAAAGATTGACAGATGCAGAGAAACCACCAGCAACAGCAGATGATCCTCACATACCAACAGTTCTTCCAACAAAAGGACCACCTCCAAGCAGACAGCAAAATGCAAAGCAGGAGGGTAAGTTAATGGAGACAAACCAGCAGTTCACTTAGTAAGCAGCTTCACAACATGTCTATAGAAAAGCTACATACCACCATATTCGAAAAAAGCTAAAACAATCTTAACCTACAAGGAGGACAGCATTTTCTTACTAACTCTCACCAACAAGATTCTCATGAAGATAATGTCTATGTGTATCACAGACGTCTTTGAGAAGAACAAGTAGGATTCTGATGAGGATTAAGCACAATAAACCAACATTAACTCTTTGAACAAAGTTACCAACAAAATAAATGAACACAAAATGGCACTTTGTTTAGCCTTCATCAACTTTGACGAGCTATTGATTCAATCAGCCATTCAACAGTTATAAATTGTATGTTAACAGGGGCAGAACAAACCCCCTATCAAGATTATCCATGACATCTACAACATATCAACAACATTCATCTTTGTTAGGTAGTCCGTCAACATATTTTTCATCAGAAGAGAAATAAAGCAAGTAAACCTAGTATCGCCAAAATTATTTATGGCCGTGCTGGAAATGGCAGCATCCAAGATCAACTGGAAAGAGAGAGAGTTCAGAATTCTGGGGAAGATCTATGCTGCATAAATGGTGCTCTGCTCCTACCTAAAAACAAGAGGAACTGCAAACTCTGGTTTCTAGCCTTGAAGAAAAATGTGACATGATTGGGCTTAAGGTAAACATCTTGAAAACAAGTTTCACTAATTCAGCAGGGAATGAAAACATGATGTCTGGCACAAAGGCTCTAGAGAGTTGAAGGATATGTATTTACCTAGGTCAGCTCCTGAATGACAGAGGTAATATAAAGCCCAAAATATTTTACTTCCCAAAACAAGGATGGTAGGCATTTGGAGGAAACTTAGAACAAATATGCCAGTAGACTTGAAAAGATGCTTTTGGCCAGTGTGTTCTTCCCATTTTAACTTATACCTGTATAATGTGGACACTAAGGAAATTGCAAAAGGTAAATTGATAAATACATGGAGTGTTATAACGTCAAGTTTAACACATATATTTCAGAACGACACAACACATATAAGTCACAGAGTAAGTTGACAAGCAAGACATGTGTACACATTAGCAATCGAATGAGCACTGAGTCCCAGTCTAGCGGCCGCTGCTTGGCTGGCCGCTTAGGTGGCGCAGCTGCTGCATGGCTGGCAGACAGCGCCGCACGTAGAGGACGCGCGTAATTGTGCGGCGGTGCTTTGAATGATCAGCGAGTCACAACACTTTTCCCCCCTTTGAAATTGTGGCACTGGTCTTGATGGAGGTGTCCTGGAGATGGCTAACGTCCATAGGCATTGTTTGACTCGCCGTAAAGTCTCGAGGAGGAGGCTTCCCGTACGGACGGAAGTGTCCCCGATGATAACGGGTCGAGATGACAGGAGACGTAGGGGTCGAATCTGCTGGGGCCCCATGCACCAATCTGCCCGTTACGGCAGGTCCAGTTGATATGACAGGAGACATGGGCGATGTGTCGGCGTCCGTTGGAGGAGGAGGCGAGTAGATTTGCTCTGACAGAGGATGGACATCCGGTTCCTGCATGGGCACGTCTCCTGGTGGCGGCCGTTCTTGTGCTGGCATCGCAATGACGGTGAGAGGGCTGCGTTGTGAGTATTGAGAGATGCCAAGATCCCGAGCGTCAGGTGGTGTAGTGGCATTCAGAACAGGCGTTGCTGGCACACGAGGCCGAAGCTGATCCGAATGACGCACTGCAACACCCGTGTCCGTCTGGAATTCATACAGGTGTCTGTCACGGTGTCTTAAGATGCGGCCCAGGCTCCATTTTGGCCACCTGCCATATCCCCGTACCCAGACGAGGTCGTCGGTGGTGAACCAGCCAAGTGAAGGCACCCGCGGCCGTGAGGTGGAAGGCCGCAGAAGATGAAGGAGCGTGCGGGGCTGTCGGCCATGTAAGAGCTCAGCCGGGCTGTGGTCACCCATGGGGGTGAAACGGTAAGACGCTAGAAACTGGAGAAGCGCATCATCAGCAGCAGAAGAAGTCAGAAGTTTCTGCATCTGATCCTTAAATGTGCGGACCAGTCGTTCAGCCTCACCATTGGATTGTGGATGGAACGGCGGGGCGGTGACATGCATAACGCCGTGACGAGCACAAAAATCCGCAAATTCGGAAGAGGCAAATTGCGGACCATTATCAGTAACAAGAGTAGAGGGGAGGCCTTCCAAAGAAAAAATGCAGGCGAGAGCACTGGTGGTTGCCGCGGTGGTAGGTGACGTGCAACGGACAATGAAAGGAAAGGAAAGTAGGTGTCAATTACGAGGAGCCAATAAGTACCTAAAAAGGGTCCCGCAAAGTCAGCATGAATACGCTCCCAGGGCTTCTCAGGCGAAGGCCACGGTGACAAAGATGACTTCGGGGCAGCGGCCTGTGATGCACAAGGGCTGCAGGCAGGGACCACGTGTGCTATTTCAGACCAGTACACATGACGGCGCACCAGAGATTCTGTGCGAGACACACCCCAGTGCCCTTGGTGAAGGAGGCGCAAGACCAAAGCACCCCAAGATGCAGGTACCACAACACGCGGCGAAGCATTGTCAGTGGAGAGGAGGATAACACCATCCCTAGCCGTGAGGCGGTAGCGCAAAGCGTAGTAGTTCCGCAACGGTCAGAAGTCTTAGCGGACGGGCGATCTGGCCAACCCTTCTGAATACAGCGTAAAACCTGGGAGAGGGTAGGGTCAGAACCCGTAGCAGCCGCCAGCCTGTCCCCAGTGATGGGGAACCCGTCCGCAACCCGCTGCTCGGCAACATCCAGGTGGAAACACAAAAGTTCGTCCCTATCTAATGCCTGATCAGGACCCACGGGAAGGCGAGACAGAGCATCAGCATTCGCATGTTGAGCTGTTGGCCAGAAATGAATCTCATAATTGAAACGAGACAAGTAAAGAGCCCAACGCTGGATGCGGTGAGCAGCCTTGTCGGGAAGTGACGTTGATGGATGAAACAAGGAAACAAGTGGTTTGTGATCCGTAACAAGATGAAATTTTGAGCCATAGAGAAAAACACCAAACTTATGAAGAGCATAAATAATTGCCAAAGCTTCTTTCTCAATTTGAGAATACTTTTGTTGGGCATCCGTGAGCGTTTTGGAGGCATAAACAATGGGTTGTTCCGAACCGTCAGAAAAACGGTGCGCAAGGACTGCACCGACCCCGTATGGAGAGGCGTCCGTGGCAAGAACAAGATGTTGGCCAGGTCGATATGTAGCCAGGCACGGGGCCTGTTTCAGCATAGTCGCGGACCAGAGAAAAGGCACGTTTTTATGCAACAGGCGATGCAACGGCTGAGCCACCGAAGCCGCAGATGGTAAAAACGTGTGATAGTATGCTGTTTTCCCCAAGAAGGCCTGCAGTTCCTTAACAGATGTGGGGCAAGGAAGGGCATCGATCGCAGCGACATTTGCTGAAGCGGACGAATACCATCCCGAGAGAGTTGAAACCCCAAGTACGTGATAGATGCCTGAAAAAATTGATTTCTGAAGATTACACTTAAGACATGAAAAAGTGTGCGGAGATTTTGAAGATGTTCTTCAGTGGTGGAGCCAGTGACAACAATGTTGTCCATGTAATTGATACACCCAGGAACAGGGAGCAATAATTGTTCCAAGAATCGCTGAAAGAGAGCAGTGGCACTAGCAACCCCGAATGGCAAGCGTTGGTATTGATAGAGGCCGAAAGGCGTGTTAAGGACCAGAAACTGCCGGGAAGCAGCGTCGAGAGGAAGTTGATGATAAGCTTCTGACAGGTCAATTTTAGAAAAATACTGGCCTCCAGCAAGTTTAGTGAACAGTTCTTCAGGACGGGGCATAGAGTAAGTGTCTATGAAGCATTGAGCATTTACAGTGGCTTTGAAATCGCCACAGAGACGAATATCACCATTTGGCTTAGCAATGAGAACGACAGGAGAGGACCACTCACTGGAAGTGACAGGAAGCAAGACCCGGAGGTAGTGAGACGATCCAACTCCCGTTTTACCCGATCACGAAGGGCCACAGGAATGGGCCGAGCCCGAAAAAACTTAGGCCGAGCAGTGGGTTTGAGCGTGATATGAGCTTCAAAGTCATTTGCACGGCCTAACCCAGGAGAAAAAAGGGACGAAAATGTCGTCGACAAGGAATCCAGTTGAGCATAAGAA
This sequence comes from Schistocerca cancellata, assembly GCF_023864275.1. Classification (NCBI taxonomy): domain Eukaryota; kingdom Metazoa; phylum Arthropoda; class Insecta; order Orthoptera; family Acrididae; genus Schistocerca; species Schistocerca cancellata. Next base: position 319,592,948 of record NC_064626.1, on the reverse strand, counting down.
ATAGCATCAGAGACAATATTGACAGAGTCATCTATGGAGAACCCAAAAATGCGAAAGGAATCGAAACCAAAAAGATTTTCTGCATTGCTCTGGTCGACCACAAATATGGGAACAGTGCGAATGATGGATTTGTAAGATACCTCAGCATTAAACTGTCCCAAGAGAGAAATCATCTGTTTATTGTACGTCCGTAATTGCCGAGTGACAGGTGACAGGAGTGGAGAACCCAACTGAAGATACGTCTGAGAATTAATTATAGTGGCAGCAGAACCGGTATTCATTTGCATGCGAACATCTCGTCCAAGGATCTGGACAGTGAGGAATAACTTCCCTGAAAGGGAAGAAGTGCAATTGACAGACAACACAGAATCAGAATCAGCGTCATGTTCATGAACATCATGTATGCGGTCGGATTTGCAAACGGAAGATACATGACCTTTCTTTTTGCAATTGTGACACACAGCCCAACGTTGGGGACAATCCTCGCGTGAATGTTTCGTAAAACACTGCGGACATGAAGGAAGTTGCCGGGGGTTTTGCTGCAGTTTCTTAGCGGGTTGTTTACGGCTAGACCGAGGCTGTGCGTGGGAGCGCACTGCGGCCACGTCGGGCGGCGGGGACGCGCCGCACGCGTTGTCAACAGTGCACAGAGGTTGTATTTCCACGACATCACCCCACGCCTCTATTTGCGCCCCAGCGGCGCGAGAAATTTCAGAAGACTGCGCAATGGAGAGAACTTCATCTGGAGTCGGATTCGCCAGCTGAAGGGCACGTGTGGTGTGCCTCAAGGCTCCGTTTTGGGCCCACTGCTTTTCCTCATCTTTATTAATGATCTTCCTCTTTGTTCTGAGACAAACAGCAAATTTACCCTGTTTGCCGATGATACCACAATTCTAATTGACGATTTGACTGATCATGATCTTGAAAAAACTACAAATACTGTTTTTAATGACATCTTAAATTGGTTCTCCTCAAATGGTCTCTCGCTCAATGCAGATAAAACTCATTATATGAGGTTCCATACATCACAAAGTAATCCCGATGAAATTAACATAAAATGTAGAGATCAACCAATACAGAAAGTTGAAGACACAAAATTCCTGGGTGCTTACATAGACAGTGAATGTAATTGGTCAGTTCACATTCTTCATCTATGTAAAAAACTTAGCTCGGCAACATTTGCATTATGGGTAATTTCTTCAGTGGCTGAAGTTGACACTATTAAGGTTGCCTACTTTGGCTACTTCCACTCATTGATGTCATATGCTATCATATTCTGGGGGAACCAACCACTTGCAAAAAAAGTTTTCACCATCCAAAAAAAAAGCAATCAGAATAATGTGTGGGGTCCATCAAAGACACTCTTGCAGGCACTTGTTTCGGAAGATAGGTATCCTAACAACTGCCTCACAGTATATTTTTTCCTTGCTCACCTTTGTGTGCAAAAATTATTCCATCTACCAAGACAACAGTAAATTCCATGGTTATAACACGAAAAACAAAAACAATCTACATTTAGAAATGAAACGTCTCACTCTGGTACAAAAAGGAGTTTACTACTCCAGCATTAAGCTGTTCAATGCTCTACCACTATATCAAATGTGTTCATACAGAACTGCCAAAATTTAAACAAGTTCTCAAAGATTACCTGACAGAGAAATCTTATTATACTGTGGATGAATACCTGAAAGAAAATGTATACCATCACTAAACTTATTGTGTCTAGAAGTAGTTCAATTGATTTTATTGTGCATTTGGGCATTAGCGCACTTTTTGTAACAACAGATTGGCTGTACATGTATTTACTCTTGTAGGCCTAATATCTGATTTAACTTTGTGCTCTTATCTTTAACCTTTATTTGAAACTCCTTTTTCTGTCAAATGGTAATTATATCTAGCTGACATTGTATCTGTTACTGTATTTATAGTATGTCATACTTAAACTATGTACAATTTGCCATTGAATTGCCCTTGTATTTATTGTAAGTTTAAATTGAAACCTGTACAATTTGACACGTTCCATATCCTTGTGATTGACTCACTAACTGGATCTACGGAACAAGAAATAAATAAATAAATAAATAAAATAAATAAATAAATAAAGATGCAGGATTCCATCCTCGTCGCCAATTGTTATAACGTCAAGTTTAACACATATATTTCAGAACGACACAACACATATAAGTCACAGAGTAAGTTGACAAGCAAGATGTGTGTAAACGTTAGCAATCGAATGAGCACTGAGTCCCAGTCTAGCGGCCGCTGCTCGGCTGGCCGCTTAGGTGGTTCAGCTGCTGCATGGCTGGCAGACAGCGCCGCACGTAGAGGACGCGTGTAATTGTGTGGCAGCGCTTTGAATGATCGGTGAGTCACAACATGGAGAGGCATGGGAAGATCAATCTTGGCATAAAGTGAAGAGCTCACAAAGTCCGTAATGTCATACAAGGTATGGAAATGAAAATGCACAGAATATGCTGCAGGAAGAGATGATGGAAGGGGACGAAAGCAGTCTTCAAGTGGAGCCAGGAGAGAGGGAGGCCATCAGATCATTGGGATATGGGTCACAGAAAAATTGGGTTCAACTTGCAGAAGACTGCTCGAGAACGACACAAGTGGTGTGAATGAAGAAATTTCTGCCCGACTTAAAGTCGCATCTTCCAAGTGATTGAAATAAGTGCATATTACTGCTACTGCTACTGCTACTACTACTACTACTACTACTACTACTATTAAACTATCGAGACATTTGTGTTGACACAAGTCACATCCATAGTAATAAATTAGCAAGAATTATTCTACTTTGAAAAAATCTGTTGCTTCCTCAATTACATTAAACACCTTCGTCTATCTCCTGTTTACAGCAAAATATTTACATGACTATGTTCGTATTTATCACAGAGTAATAGTTATCTGTATGTCATAAGAATAGAGGCTTCCTTACAATAAGCACTGTTGCCTGACATGCAGTTACCAGGAGTCTTTAGTTCTAAAACAACCAGTAAGCTTGATTCCCATCAAGAGCTGAAATTTACAATTTAAATTATCACATTACTATTTAGGCAATAAAGAATAACTGATAATTGTATTATAGCATTACCTTCCTGTGGAAGATACTGCTTCCACCCAACATATGGAGTAGGCACAGTGTCAAATATGTCTTTAACACTTGGTTGACTAGTTTGAGACTGTTGTGGAGAATCCTGCACATGAGAACTTGCTGGTTTAGTCGAATGTCCCATGCCTGCAAAAAGAAGAAATAAAATTTTGATATATATGGGGTGCCAGTGCTCACTGATCACTTCAACATGTGGCACTGCTACCATAATATAAACTGCTCAGGAAAGTTACCCACCACTTGCATACCCGTTAACGTGTAGACATAGATTTAAGAGGTAGAAGGAATGAAAGAATATGTCTTATGAAACAAAATAAATAAATAAATATCTTCACCCTGCAATAAAAACAAAGCAGTAACAAAATTAAAGGTAGACTGTTAGAAACTGCACATCTTCGCACATATGCGACATCAAAATTTGTTACTTGATACCATTTAATACTCCATACTTTGCAACAGGCTGTCTACAAAGTGGTCAAGAAATTACTGTTCAAACTTGCATTCCTGGGACAATATATCGCAAATCTCAATTGGTCCAAAAAGAGCTTAATTGGTTTCATGTCCACAGTTAGCCCAAGTAATTCCATTTGAGTGGTTCCTACATCGTAGAGGAAAATGGTTATGATATGGGCACAATTTATCTTGTTCACTATCATCTTGAAAGATGAATCCATTGCAAAAATGTTGACAGTAGGGCTTATAAATAAAAAATCAAATAGGGGTAATGTAGGAGTTGGTTTAAAAATGAATAAAACAAATAGGAATGTGGATAAGCTGCTATGAACAGCATAGTGAACACATTATTGTAGCCAAGATAGACACTAAGTACACACCTGCCACAGTAGTAATAGTTTACAAGCCAACTAGCTCCGCAGATGACTAAGAGATTGAAGAAAAATTGATGTGATATAAGAAATTATTCAGATAGTTAAAGGAGACAAAAATTTAATAGTCATGGGGAACTGGAATTCGATAGTAGGAAAAGCAAGAGAAGGAAAAGTAGTAGGTGAATATGGACTGGGAGTAAGGAACGAATGAGGAAGCCACCTGGTAGAATTCTGCACAGAGCATAACCTAATCATAGTGAACACTTGGTTTAAGAATCATGAAAGAAGATTGTCAATGTGGATGAGGCCTGGAGACACTGGAAGGTTTCAGATTGATTATATAATGACAGAGAGATTCAGGAAACAGATTTTAAATTGCAAGACATTTCCAGGGGGAAATGTGGAATCTGACCACAATCTATTGGTTATGACCTGTAGATTAAAACTGAAGAAACTGCAAAAAGATGGAAATTTAAGGAGATGGGACCTGGATAAACTGAAAGAACCAGAGGTTGTACAGAGTTTCAGGAAGAGCATAAGGGAACAATTGACAGGAATTGGGGAAAGAAATACAGTAGAAGAAGAATGGGTAGCTTTGAGAGCTGAAATAGTGAAGGCAGCAGAGGATCAATCAGGTAAAAAAGACGAGGGCTAGTAGAAATTCATGAGTAACAGAAGAGAGATTGAATTAAATCGATGAAAGGAGAAAATATAAAAATGCAGTAAATGAAGCAGGTGAAAAGGAATACAAACATCTCAAGAATGAGATCGACAGGAAGTGCAAAATGGCTAAGCAGGTATGGCTAGAGAACAAATGTAAGGATGTAGAAGCATGTATCACTAGAGGTAAGATAGAAACTGCCTACAAGAAAATTAAAAAGACCTTTGAGAAAAGAGAAACATCTGTATGAATATCAAGAACTCAGATGGAAAACCAGTCCTAAGCGAAGAAGGAAAAGCAGAAAGGTGGAAGGAGTAAATCGAGGGTTTATACAAGGGAGATGTACTTGAGGCAAATATTACGTAACTGAAGAGGACGTAGACAAATGTGAAATGGGAAATATGATACTGCATGAAGAATCTGACAAGAGCACTGTAACACCTAAGTCAAAACAAGGCCCCTGGAGTAGACAACATTCCATTAGAAATATTGATAGCCTTGGGAAAGGAGGCACGCGAAATACCCTAAAACTTCAAGAAGACTATAATAATTCCAATCCCTAAGAAAGCTGGTATTGACAGGTGTGAAAATCACCGAACTACCAGTTTAATAAGTCACGGCTGCAAAATATTAACGCGAATTCTTTAGACGAATGGAAAAACTGGTAGAAGCCGACCTCGGGGACGATCAGTTTGGATTCCATGGAAATGTTGAACACACGAGGCAATACTGACCCTACAACTTATCTTAGAAGACAGATTAAGGAAAGGCAAACTTACATTTCTAGAATTTGTAGACTCAGAGAAAGCTTTTGGCAATGTTGACTGGAATACTCTCTTTCAAATTCTGAAGGTGGCAGGTGTAAAATACAGAGAGCAAAAGGCTATTTACAATTTGTACATAAACCAGATGGTAGTTATAAAGAGTGGAAGGGTATGAAAGGGAAGCAGTGGTTGAGAATGGAATGAGACAGGACTGTAGCCTATCCCCAATGTTATTCAATATGTACCTTATACCATCAGTAAAGGAAATCAAAGAAAAATTTGGAGTCAGAATTAAAGTTCAAGGAGAAGAAATACAAACTTCGAGGTTTGACAAAGACGTTGTAATTCTGTCAGAAACAGCAAAGGACTTGGAAGAGCAGTTGAACGGAAGAGATGGTGTCTTGAAAGGAGGATATAAGGTGAACATCAACAAGAGTAAAACGAGGATAATGGAATGTAGTCGAATTATATCAGTTGATGCTGAGGGAATTAGAATAGGAAATGACACACTTAGTGTAGTAGAAGAGTTTTGCTATTTGGGGAGCAAAATCACTGCTGATGATTGAAGTAGAGAGGACATAAATTGTAGACTGGCTACGGCAAGCAAAGCATTTCTGAAGAAGAGAAATTTGTTATTATCAAGTATAGATTTAAGTGTCAGGAAGTCCTTTTTGAAAGTATTTGTATGTAGTGTAGCCATGTATGGAAGTGAAACATGGACAATAATAATTTAAACAAAAAGAAAATAGAAACTTTCGAAATATGGTGCTACAGAAGAATGCTGAAGATTAGATGGGTAGATCACATAACTAATGAGGAGGTACTGAACAGAATTGGGGACAAAAGGAATTTGTGGCATAACATGACTAGAATAAGGGACCAGTTAATAGGACACATTGTAAGGGATCAAGGGACCACCAATTTAGTAGTGGAGGGAAGCGTGGAGTGTAAAAATCGTAGAGGGAGACCAAGAGATGAATACACTAAGCAGATTCAGAAGGATGTAGGTTGCAGTAAGTACTGGGAGATGAAGAAGCTTGCACAGGATAGAGTAGCATGGAGAGCTGCATCAAACCAGTATCTGGACTGAAGACCACAACAACAACAACAACAACAACAACAACCAACAGGGCTAGACAACAGGTTGTGGGATCCTGTCCTGATACAGCACAGTCCTTGCTTTACCCTTCATAGCAATGGGAGGTGTCAATCATCCACACACGATATAAGCTGGTACTGGTCATACACTTCTCTGATGATCACCAATTGTCAGACAGCACAAAAATGCTGAAACATCTGCCAATCTTCCACTTCAGAAGGAGGTCTATTTTTCCCTGCACTCTTGCCACACCGTGATGGTGTTGATGGAGATTTGGGGGGGGGGGGGGGGAGGGTTGAATAGTATTGCTGCATCCTTTGAGAAATGCAGAGGCTGAACAGGGTACACAAAGTGCATTGATCCATTCACGATTGGAGACAGCATGAGTTCTACTGAACTGCACCAAAAATTTAGGTCTACTTTTGCATCCTTTCCAAGAAAAGGTGGCTGCCTGTAGGCCTAGTGATTTATGTAATCAAAAGGGTACTGGGAAAGAGAGTTCTGATAAAAAACCACAATCTACATCAAGTCAAGAGACTCTCTATTACCCCAATCAGTTGTTTGAGTTCACCATACAAAAACGTTTCACCACTGAACTCAATAGTTGTGTGCAAAGAAAAAAATAAATCTAAGTATTATCACATCATTTTGTCTATAACATGTGGAACATAACAGGTAAAAGTCTGGATCAGAGCCAGTAGCATACTTATGTGTTTCGTGCAACAATCTTGTCAGCACTTTCCATGAACTGAAAACAGCACTGAACCAATGTGATTTACATGTCCTGTTGAGGTAGTACTTTTATTTAATATAAAAAGGAAACAGGCAGAAACTACAAGGATTCTCAGAAAATAATACTGAAAGTTCAAACATAAAAAAAGCCAAATATATCCCAGCCTGGCCCAAGGATTTGGACCCAACAAATGAATCCTGGTCCTGACTTCCCCCACATCAGAAAAATCATCACTCAAAACCATCACATATAAAAACTTTGCTGTCTGAAACAGATACCCAGGCTGCTAAACAGCAGCTTGTAACTCAATACAAAACTCAAATGAATTTGTACGCGTCACAAGGTTAGTAGGAAAAATTTATCGGTATTTTGTTTTAGTGATGGAGCTCTGAAGAGAGCTACATAGAAATGATGGACATTCTTAAATTACTTATTGCTTCAAGTGTTTTCGGATAGGATTTGCATGCATAGGATTTGGCATGTTAATCAGTAATTGAAGTATGTATGGAACTCAAACAAGAGCTGCAAAAAATAGATGCTATCTCTGACAATATTGTTGTTGCATTTTGATCATGTTACAAGCACACAAAACTATCTCCATGGCTAAGGAAAAGGTACAGAAAGCTGGTTGAGTTTTTTGGGGATAATTTAAGTGTATATCAAAGAATAGGCAAAAGGGAAATGGAGGTGGTGTCTCTGTTTGCAATAGTAAAAAATCTGAAATCCAATCAGATAGAAATTGAAGATGCATGTGAGATTGGTTGGGCAAGACTCAGTATCACAGGTGGGCATAAAATAACTGGATCCCATCAGACTCATCTCCTGATGTAATCGAAAACTTCTGAGAAAACTTCAGAGAAAACCTCAGTTCACTTGTACACAAGTTCCCCCAATCATACTGCAATCATCGGTGGAGACTTTAATCATCCAACAATTAATTGGGAAAATTACGGTTTTGTTAGTGGTGGGTGTGATAAGACATCCTGTGAAATTTTACTAGATGCCTTCTCTGAACACTTCTAGAACAGATAGTGAGGATTCTGTCAGAGACAGCAAAGGACTTGGAAGAGCAGTTGAACGGAATGGATGGTGTCTTGAAGGGAGGATATAAGATGAACATCAACAAAAGCAAAACGAGGATAATGGAATGTAGTCGAATTAAGTCGGGTGATGTTGAGAGTATTAGATTAGGAAATGAGACACTTAAGGTAGTAAAGGAGTTTTGCTATTTGGGGAGCAAAATAACTGATGATGGTCGAAGTAGAGAGGATATAAAATGTAGACTGGCAATGGCAAGGAAAGCGTTTCTGAAGAAGAGAAATTTGTTAACATCGAGTATAGATTTAAGTGTCAGAAAGTCATTTCTGAAAGTATTTGTATGGAGTGTAGCCATGTATAGAAGTGAAACATGGACGGTAAATAGTTTGGACAAGAAAGAATAGAAGCTTTTGAAATGTGGTGCTACAGAAGAATGCTGAAGATTAGATGGGTAGATCACATAACTAACGAAGTATTGAATAGGATTGGGGAGAAGAGAAGTTTGTGGCACAACTTGACCAGAAGAAGGGATCGGCTGGTAGGACATGTTCTGAGGCATCAAGGGATCACCAATTTAGTACTGGAGGGCAGCGTGGAGGGCAAAAATCGTAGGGGGAGACCAAGAGATGAATACACTAAGCAGATTCAGAAGGATGTAGGTTGCAGTAGGTACTGGGAGATGAAGAAGCTTGCACAGGATAGAGTAGCATGGAGAGCTGCATCAAACCAGTCTCAGGACTGAAGACCACAACGACAACAGTGAGGAACCCCACTCATGATGGAAATACACTCCTGGAAATTGAAATAAGAACACCGTGAATTCATTGTCCCAGGAAGGGGAAACTTTATTGACACATTCCTGGGGTCAGATACATCACATGATCACACTGACAGAACCACAGGCACATAGACACAGGCAACAGAGCATGCTCAATGTCGGCACTAGTACAGTGTATATCCACCTTTCGCAGCAATGCAGGCTGCTATTCTCCCATGGAGACGACCGTAGAGATGCTGGATGTAGTCCTGTGGAATGGCTTGCCATGCCATTTCCACCTGGCGCCTCAGTTGGACCAGCGTTCGTGCTGGACGTGCAGACCGCGTGAGACGACGCTTCATCCAGTCCCAAACATGCTCAATGGGGGACAGATCCGGAGATCTTGCTGGCCAGGGTAGTTGACTTACACCTTCTAGAGCATGTTGGGTGGCACGGGATACATGCGGACGTGCATTATCCTGTTGGAACAGCAACTTCCCTTGCCGGTCTAGGAATGGTAGAACGATGGGTTCTATGACGGTTTGGATGTACCGTGCACTATTCAGTGACCCCTCGACGATCACCAGTGGTGTACGGCCAGTGTAGGAGATCGCTCCCCACACCATGATGCCGGGTGTTGGCCCTGTGTGCCTCGGTCGTATGCAGTCCTGATTGTGGCGCTCACCTGCACGGCGCCAAACACGCATACGACCATCATTGGCACCAAGGCAGAAGTGACTCTCATCGCTGAAGACGACACGTCTCCATTCGCCCTCCATTCACGCCTGTCGCGACACCACTGGAGGCGGGCTGCACGATGTTGGGGCGTGAGCGGAAGACGGCCTAACGGTGTGCGGGACCGTAGCCCAGCTTCATGGAGACGGTTGCGAATGGTCCTCGCCGATACCCCAGGAGCAACAGTGTCCCTAATTTGCTGGGAAGTGGCGGTGCGGTCCCCTACGGCACTGCGTAGGATCCTACGGTCTTGGCGTGCATCCGTGCGTCGCTGCGGTCCGGTCTTTAACACTGGTAGCATGCCGCGACAGCGTGGACGTGAACCGTATGTGCAGTTGACGGACTTTGAGCGAGGGCTTATAGTGGGCATGCGGGAGGCCGGGTGGACGTACCGCCGAATTGCTCAACACGTGGGGCGTGAGGTCTCCACAGTACATCAATGTTGTCGCCAGTGGTCGGCGGAAGGTGCACGTGCCCGTCGACCACTGGCGACAACATTGATGTACTGTGGAGACCTCACGCCCCACGTGTTGAGCAATTCGGCGGTACGTCCACCCGGCCTCCCGCATGCCCACTATAAGCCCTCGCTCAAAGTCCGTCAGCTGCACATACGGTTCACGTCCACGCTGTCACGGCATGCTACCAGTGTTAAAGACTGTGATGGAGCTCCGTATGCCACGGCAAACTGGCTGACACTGACGGCGGCGGTGCACAAATGCTGCGCAGCTAGCGCCATTCGACGGCCAACACCGCGGTTCCTGGTGTGTCCGCTGTGCCGTGCGTGTGATCATTGCTTGTACAGCCCTCTCGCAGTGTCCGGAGCAAGTATGGTGGGTCTGACACACCGGTGTCAATGTGTTCTTTTTTCCATTTCCAGGAGCGTATATTGGATCTAATGGCAACAAATAGACCTGGCCTCTTTGAGGATGTCCACACCGAAACTGGTATCAGTGACCATGACGTGATTGTGGCAACAATGATTACCAAAGAACAAAAGACACATAAACAAGCAGAATGATATATATGTTCAGTAATCTAGATAAAAATTCAGTAGTGTCATACCTCAATGAGAAACTTGAAACTTTCAGCTCAGGTCAGGAGCATGTAGAGGAACTCTGGCTCCAGTTTAAAAGAATAGTTTACCAAGAACTGGATAGATATGTACCCAGTAGAACAGTTAATAACAGGACAGTACCTCCATAGAATACAGCCACTGTAATGAAACTTCTAAAGAAACAGTGATTACTGCATAACAGGTGTTCAATAAAGTGTAGGGCTGTAGACAGAGAGATGCTGAATGAAACGTGTTTGGTTGCTAAGATATCAATGCATGGTGACTTCAGTGACTATCACAGCAGAATATTGTCAAATGACATTTCACAAAATCAAAGAATTCTGGTCTTATGTAAAGACTGTTAGCGGCATTAGTTAGTGTACAGTCCCTAGCAAATGAGACAGGAACAGAAATTGAGGGTAGCAAAACAAAAGCTGAACTCTGGTTTCAAATGTTCCTTTACAAAGGAAAATGCAGAACTGCCCCAATTTACGTCATCTTTTCTGCGGTATGAAGATTAAATAAGTATTGGTGTCAGTGGTGTTGAGAAAAAGTGGAAATGGGATATTCCCTGTAAAGTAGGACACACAATGTTTAAAAGTTTAAAATTTGGTACTTTTTGTATAATTTTTGAAAAGCCGGGACTTTTTACTGTATGGCGTCAATGGCACCAATGGTTTGTGGCCCATTATTGCTTTCCATCCATAATTTTAGCCATTTTTATAATGCCATATGTTTTTCACATGAGAGTGTGAATTATTGGAGACTTTGGACCTTCATTTCAACGAATTGGCAGGTAAGAATTAGCATATCATTATTTATATTACTGTTACATACCCTAATGTATTGCATAAAGAGTATAAAACTGAAGTAGGTAAATTATAGGTTAGGATAAATAATATAGTACAACAGTGTAAACTTTCATGTAACATGAGTCACTTTCATGTGATTAAGTTCTTATACCAAGAGAGATATTAGAGATAACTTTATTTTGTTCAGTAATTTACTGCTTAGTGTGAATGTGTAACTAATAGCCCTTCTAAACATTTCCCAATTTCAACCAATTTCGTAAAAACAGAAAATTAAATGTGTAACATGAGTGACCTAATCTGAGTCACAGTTGTATTATTTTAAGGTTACAAGAAGAGGATGCCCATAGTAGCAGTAGAAAGACAAGAGTAGAAGGTGGGAAAAGTTTAAGTGTGAAGGAAAATTTGAAAAATTTGAGAAGCAGCATCTGGAAGAAGCTAGAAAAAGCCAGCAGAAGCAGAAACAAAAGTTTCTACAGTTGAGTCAACATAAAGTGGGTTTGTCACCATATAAGTCACATAGTGCTCTGGATAAAGCCATGGCTTGAGTGCTGCAATTGCTTAGATTAGCAAGGTACTGCGTAAAATGTGCCTTAGGAATAAGATGTCCCAAATTTTTAACACGAGTCACAACATAAATTACATTCTTGTTCTTTAATTTTAATGCTCTTCCCTGCTTAAATAACACTGCTAAGATCTTTTCCTGAATAACACAATCTGTAACGATGTTTTACACAAGAAAATATCAGTTTATAGATTGATAAAAAGTCATCATAATAAAACACTGATTTCAAAATGTAACACGAGTCACCATGGAATCTCCCAAACTGTTAAAACTGAACACAGCTTCAGACCCCGATGGAATCCCTGTCAAATTCTGTACTGAATTTACGGCTGAGTTAGCTCCTCTTGTCACTATAACCTATCGTAGATCCCTTGAACAAAAAATCAAGGCCAGTTCTTGAAAATAGGCACAGGTCATACCTAGGGACAAGAAGGGTAGTACAAATGATCCACAAAACTAATGAGGTATCTTAAACAGAATGACCACCTCAATGCCAATCAGCATAGTTTTCGAAAACACTGATCGCGTGAACCCCAACATCGATATGCATTCTTCTTGGTACTCTAAGCATTAACTTTGGCTGTTCTGCCATATTCAAGTCAGTTCTTTGCGATCCTTGTATGTGTTAAGGTTAATAAATGTACTACTGCTAAATGGGTGTGATTATTGGTGCAACCAAACCAAACTCCCTCCTCAAATGAATAAGAGATTTCTGATGTTTTCATTGCACCAGCATCAAGCTACTGCTGCACTCCAATCGCTGACCAAGATTTTGAAATTTCTTAAAAACGAGAAGCAGGGTCATTCCATGTCAAGTGTCCCAGTTTAGATGATGATCCCAGCTCAACCATCTTCAATTTTGATTAAATTTGTATAGGATGTACCTGAGGGCCCTACATGAACTTATGCAAAGTTTCAGGCTCACCTGTAACTTGGTTGAGGTGTCAGTGCCATTTTCGTGAGGACCACTTTTACAGAGACCGAAAAGTCGTGAAGAAATTGTCAAGTTTGGCATTCCACTGTTCCTAATGTAAAAGAGCTAGACTCTTGCTTCTGGGTATAGTGGTACAACTTTGTGTGCTCTACACACAAATGTTGCAAGTAGAGTTCAGATAGCAATGCATTTGGCATGATCTCAGTTCACAGTTGGCAACAAATCATCATGCCATGAGAAATCTGCCCCATAGTTTAACGAGGCATAAGTACTGGAGAAAGTGCACTATGGACCTGGTGTTTTGCTAAACTACTGTCTGTCTGGGTGTTGAGCATGTCACAAATTTTGGCCTGGCTTGTGTGTTTAATTACTGCACTGCCATCCTGAAAAATTGCTAAAAAACATGAATATATCAAAATATACCCGTATTCAAAGTCATGTATCTCAAAATGGACACCTATCACATTAGATTCATTAACACCATTCAATAGAGCACATTTCATTCTATTAGAAAAACTTATTTTCATTTTGGTGTCTCTTTGGGTAAGGTGCAAAAATGTCGGCTAAAATTTGGAATTTTGTTGATTAAGTCTTCATTATTTAAATATTCATTTTGCTGTTTATTCAGTGATTTTAAACCTGTTTATTAATTTTATTTATTTTCTTTATTTAGGACTCAACAATTTGAGTTTAGTGTCTGAAGCATATCAGGTTGTTGCTAAAATGGAAGAACAAGATCAAGTTAATGTATGCCGTTTTGTAAATACTGATTCCCCATGCCATTTAACGACATACAGTGCCTTAAAAGGACTGAAAGCTGTAAAGCAACTTTCCTGAGAAGAACAAGAATTACTTACTAGACGGAATGGTTTACACTCTACTGAAAATACTCAACTATGTTTCCATCATGAAGCTTTACTCTTAAAAAGATTTGAATTTTTGCAATCATGCTGCAACCCATTTGGCAAGAAAAACCACACTGCACGAAAAAGCTTGTGGTCAATCAACATAGAAACAGCTAACCTACTAAAAAGGATAACCATGTCTGATGTTAAACCAGGCCAAAAAATGTGCCCTTCCTGTCGAAAAGAATTTGATACACTGAAATATTCACAAATGGACATTACATATCAGTCAGATGAAGATGATGAGTCTAATGTTGGTCACAATTTGAACACAAGTTTAACATCTGTTGGAATATCACCATTAAAATTTCAACGACTTGGTGCAAGGGATACAAAAGGATATGCAAAGTGCAAAATACATCAAGTTGAAGGTGCAAATACTAAGAAAATTGATCCCAGTGAATTGGAGCAACCATCCACAAGCAAGCAATGCTTGACTTGGTCCGATTACATTGAGCTGATCCAAGAATTGAAAGAAAAATTACAAATATCAAATAATAAGATGGTCTATCAAAAAGGCTATGGAAGAATTTTGTGTTTCAGAAAGAATGGTAAGGAAGGCTAGAAAGTTAAAAGCTGAACAGGGAATATTGGCACAGCCCAAAGGTAAATGTGGCAAAAAGCTTTCTGAGGATGTGAAGGCAAGAGTCATAGAACATTTTTTATGATGAAGAATTTAGTCAGATTTGTCCAGGAGAAAGGACTGTATTACTGTTCAGATAGATGGAGAAAAGGTTAAAAAACAGAAATTCTTATTACTGAGCAACTCAAAAGAAATATTTGTTGCGTAACGCAATAAAAATGGACCCGAAATTGGAGTTTCCAAATTTTGTGAATTAAGGCCAAAGTGGTGTGTGACTGTAGGCACAGCTGGTTCACATTCAGTTTGTCTCTGCACAATTCATCATAATGTTAAACTAATGTTGGTATATGGCCCAATAAAAAAAGATTACAAAATTTTACTGAGCAAAATTGTCTGTAATTTGGAAACAAAGCATTGCATGCTTCATCGCTGTGAAGTATGTCCAGGAACAAAAACTCTAAATGAATATTTGGAAAGTGCTTTTGCAGATATTGATCCTGAGGATAGAATTCAGTTCAAACAATGGACTCACGCTGATAGAGATACACTTGAAACCAGAGAAATGACAGTTGAAGAATTCATTGAACTATTAGTTACAAAACTGTTGGCCCTTTCTACTCACCACATCACAGCAAGCATTTGCAGTTCACTAAAGAAGGTCTCAGACCAGGAGAATTGATTATATTAATGGATTTAGCAGAAAATTACTCCTTTATTGTCCAAGACGCAGTGCACGGATTCCATTGGGAAAATAGTCAAGCAACAATACATCCATTTGCCATTTACTACAAAGGTAATGAAGACCTAAGGAGTGTCAGCTACTGCATAATCAGTGATTGCCTCCGACATGACACAGTTGCAGTGCATGTGTTTTTAACGTGCTTGATCAAATCCCTTAAGAGCATTTTTAAGAAATTAAGCATATTCATTATTTTAGTGATGGTTCTGCAGCACCATACAAAAATTTTAAGAGCTTCCTAAATCATTGCGATCATCAGAAAGATTTTGGCATTACTGCAGCATGGAATTTTTTTGGAACAAGCAATGGGAAATCACCATGTGACGGAATTGGGGGCACAGTTAAGCATTTAGTAGCAAGAGCTAGCCTTCAATGCCCAATTGACAACCAAATCTTAACACCAAATGACATGTTTGAATATTGCAAAATAAATAAATAAATAAATAAAAAATAAAAATTAAAATAAATTAAAAAAATTAAAAAGAAATAAGAAAATAAAATAATAATAATAATAATAATAATAAAAATAATGTTCGTGGCATTGAATTTATTTATATTAAAAATGAAATTATTAAAGATGCAAAAATTGATCAAGAGAAACATTTTGAGGATGGATGTACAGTGTCTGGCACAAGATTCACAGAGTATCAAATGATACATTGTCCTTTATATAGCAAATGTTAACCGACATGCTAAAGTTGCTACTAAACATGTTGCCATTAATGAACTACAGCATGGCCAGTGTGTTGCTTGCGTTTATGATGGAAAATGGTGGATAGGAAATATCTGTGAAGTATCATGTGAAGAAAAAGATGCCTTGATTAATTTCATGCATCCTCACGGAGCTGCTCAATCATTTCATTGGCCTACTAGAAGAGACATAAGCTGGATCTCAGAATAATAGATAATTGCAGTCATACCAGCCCCAGCTGCTTCAATGATGGGGCAGCAATACACTTTGCCGGAAGCAATAGTTTTGGACATCAGAAATAAAATTAAAACATTTAACAATTGAAGAATTCTGTATTACGGCTTGGGAACCACAGAGAGACCAAAAAAAGGCTTGGGAACATACTAGATACCCACATTCAGACTTGGGAACCTGCTAGATATTCGCATTCCGGCTTGGGAACCTGCTAGACATCCACTTTCAGGCTTGGGAACCTGCAGTAAAGAAACCCACCCGTGGCTGACCTTGCATGGCTATCGCGCGTGGCCCCTCGGTGATGGGGTTACCAGTCTTAAGATTGGTAGTAGCATAGCCACCATGGACCAACGCAAGTATTTTCCGAATTACCAAAAAAGTCAATAGTTTAGGCGAATTTTTTTCACCTTACCAAAGAGACACCAAAATGAAAATAAGTTTTTCTAATAGAATGAAATGTGCTCTGTTGAATGGCGTTAATGAATGTAATTTGAAAGGTGTCCATTTTGAGATACATGACTTTGAACACGGGTATATTTTGATACATTCATGTTTTTTCGCAAATTTACAGGATGGTAGCGCAGTAATTAAACACACAAGCCAGGCCAAAATTTGTGACATACTCAACACCCAGACAGACAGTAGTTTGGCAAAACACCAGATCCATAGCGCACTTTCCCCACTACTTATGCCTCGTTAAACTATGGGGCAGATTTCTCATGGCATGATGATTTGTTGCCAACTGTGAACTGAGATCATGCCAAATGCATTGCTATCTGAACTCTACTTGCAACATTTGTGTGTAGAGCACACAAAGTTGTACCACTATACCTAGAAGCAAGAGTCTAGCTCTTTTACATTAGGAACAGTGGAATGCCAAACTTGACAATTTCTTCACGACTTTTCGGTCTCTGTAAAAGTGGTCCTCACGAAAATGGCACTGACACCTCAACCAAGTTACAGGTGAGCCTGAAACTTTGCATAAGTTCATGTAGGGCCCTCAGGTACATCCTATACAAATTTAATCAAAATTGAAGATGGTTGAGCTGGGATCATCATCTAAACTGGGACACTTGACATGGAATGACCCTGCTTCTCGTTTTTAAGAAATTTCAGAATCTCAGTCAGCGGTGGTGGTGGTGGTTAGTGTTTAACGTCCCGTCGACAACGAGGTCATTAGAGACGGAGCGCAAGCTAGGGTTAGGGAAGGATTGGGAAGGAAATCGGCCGTGCCCTTTCAAAGGATCCATCCCGGCATTTGCCTGAAACGATTTAGGG
The DNA here is from genome assembly GCF_023864275.1 of Schistocerca cancellata. Classification (NCBI taxonomy): domain Eukaryota; kingdom Metazoa; phylum Arthropoda; class Insecta; order Orthoptera; family Acrididae; genus Schistocerca; species Schistocerca cancellata. The sequence goes on along the minus strand of NC_064626.1, from coordinate 319,575,427 downwards.
AAATCACAGAAAACCTAAATCAGGATGGCCGGAGACGGGATCTCAGTCAGCGATTGGAATGCAGGAGTTAACGCTTAGAGTCCCAACATGAATGCATATCGATGTTGGTGTCGATTTCATCAGCGCCACATAGCCCCCCCCCCCCCCCTTGTAGTACGGAGTACTCTTGAGAGGCCAGGGGGGGGGGGGGGGGGGGACTATGGCATCGGTAAGGTTGGTCCGTGGGAGCCGTACCACGGTCAGCTCGACAGCATCGTCTGGGAGCTGTGTGGGTAGATGTCGCGAAGGAAGGTTCGGCCACCGAACCTGGGAGTCATTGAAGCAAGCCGGGCGTTGTACTGGGCATGCTGGTCGTGTGGAGACAGGTAGGCCGGCAGTTTGCGGGTGGAACGGAGCGACGATGATGATGTCTCCGGTGAGCGTGGCGAACACACGAAGCATGTCCAGGTCAACATCGGGAAGGAGGGGAACACATTTCACCAGGTGGCAGGGAATGGGGGAGGTTGTGTCATGAGCACTGGATGAAGAGAAACATACGACGAACAGTGTATAATCGTGCAGTATTATTGAGATGTCGTAGATTATGTCCAGGGGGACAGGCACAAACACCTCGAGTGAGGGCACATTCAAGATTGTGGGGGGGGGGGGGGGGGGGGGGCGTGACAACCTCGACAGAGCGAGTCACGGGACGGTGGAGAGGTCGAATGGACCGGCGAAGGGCCCAGCAGTGAGGGCATGATCGTAGGTAAGCTCGACGTGGAGAGCATGTGGTGACTCGATGGAGTGCGTGAGACCGGAGTAGAAGGCGAGGTTGGAGGAGACCTCGACGATTGGAGCTGGAAGTCACTCGACGGAGTGTGAGAGACAGGTGCAGAGGGCGAGGTCAGAGGAGAGCTTGATGATTGGAGCTGGAAGTCACTCAATCGAGAGTGTAAGTCCGACGTGGAGGGAGGGGTCGGAGGGTCATGAGCCACGACAGTGAGTGGCGTGGTCGTGGCTTGAAGGGGGGGAGAAGAAGTCTCGACAAGAGCAGGTTTAAGTCTATTGAGAGAGACTGTAACAGCTGAATCTTTCATCTGGATGTCATAGGTCTTGTCCGAGCGCCGGAAAACTCGGTAGAGGCCAGTATATGGAGCATGACGTACTCGCAATTGTCCAGAGATTTCGGGACGTGAACCTTAGGGCGGGAATGGCTGGCAGACGGAGGGATATGGAGGTTGATGAAGTGGCGTCTGACACGGTCCACGAAGGAAGTTAAGTCAGACTGAGGGAGAGAAGCGGAAGGGCTCACAAGTTCGCCAGGGAGAACAATGTTCTGGCCGTATACAAACTCGGCTATTGTGCCTTTGAGGTCTTCCTTATAGATCGCACGAATGGCGAGTAGCACAAGGGGAAGGGCCTCTGTCCATAGAGAGTCGTGGCATCGAAGAACCGTCTTGAAAGTGCAGTGCCAGCGCTCGACTAGCCCATTACTTTGCGGGTGATATGCTGTGGTATGGATGCGCCAGATGCCGCAAATCTTACAAATCCCGTTGAACAGGGCCGACTCAAATTGTCCACCCTGGTCAGTTGTGATGACAGCTGAACATCCGAAACGCGATACCCATGACTCGACGAAAGATCAAGCAACAGTTTCTGCCGTAATATTGAGGAGGGGGACAGCCTCGACCCAGCAAGTTGTCCGGTCGATAGACGAGAGAACATAACGAAAGCCTTTAGAGCGGGAGAGAGGGCCGATAATGTCAATATGAATATTCTGGAAACGCCCAGGAGCGATCGAAAAGGTGCTGAGGGGGGGGTGAAGTGTACTTGTGTACTTTGCAGCGTTGGCACACGACCATTGCTGGCAGTCCTTGTTGACATTTCTCCACACAAAGCACTCCGCTACAAGGCGGGCGGACGCACAAGCACCGGGGTGGGCTAAATTATGCAATGCGTTGAAGACAGCTCGACGGAGCGTGGTTGGGATGAGTGGGCGTAACGTGCCCATACTATCGTCGCACCAGATCTCATCAGAAATGCCAGGAAAGGTGGTGTGGACGAAGTGTAGAGAAGAAGTAGAGTCTGAAATTAGGTTTTGAGTTTCCTCGTCAGCGGGTTGGAGGTTAGGCAGTTCAGAGAGGTCTAACAACGAATGGACAGTGTCGACTCGTGAAAGGAAATCAGAAACTATATTGTCAACACCCTTTATGTGTGTGACATCGGTGGTGAACTGAGATATGAAGTCCATGTATCTGAAGCGGCGAGGAGGCGGGTCAGCTGGTGGGTTTGTGGTCCGTTAAAAGATAGAAAGGGCGTCCCTCAACATCAGTTTTAAAATGCTTGATCTCTTCATAGACCATGTCAAACACGGGATATTTCCATTGTGCATTGGTGAGCTTGCACGAGAAGAACTGCAGAGGCGAAGTTTGGCCGTCGATTGTCTGGCTAAGGACAGCGCCGATGGCAGTATCGCTCGCGTCTGTGGTGATGAAAAGCTGTGCATTGGGATGAAGATGCGCAATGGTGCTGACCTCGCCAAGAAGATTTTTGAGGGCAGTTTAAGAGTCAGTCATAGCAGAGGTCCATGGAACAGGCCGAGATCCAGAAGTGTTTGTGCCTGCCAAGGCATCCGTCAGTGGAGCCTGAATCTCCGCAGCCCGAGGTAGATGACGGCGATAATAATTAACCGTCTCCAGAAAGTACATGAGCTCTTTGAATGACGAAGGTCTGGATAGGTTTAGTATTGTTTGTACTTTCTCAGGGGGCGGTGAAATGCCGTCGGTAGAGACCCGAAAACCGAGAAAAGTGACAGTGGATTGATGTAGCTGCAATTTATCCTGGTTGGTCTTGATGCCTGCTGCTGTGAGTGTGTTCATAACGGTTTGCACATGTCGATGTTGTCCTCGACGGAGGAGCTGAACACAAGAATGTCATCAAGATATGCAAAGCAGAATTTTAGGTCGAATAGCACTTCGTTGATGAAGAGTTGCCAGGTCTGGGTTGCGTTTTTCAGACCGAAGGGCATGAATCGAAACTGAAATAACCCGATTGGGGTGGTGATTGCTGTCTTCTCGATGTCTTCAGGTGTCATGGGGATCTGGTGGTAGGCCCATTTGCAATCAATGACAGAGAACATGGTTGCACCTGCGAGGGAACTGGTAAAATCGGCAATGTTGGGTATGGGGTAGGTGTCCATAATTGTTCGTGCGTTTAATCGACGGTAGTCTCCGCACATGCGCCAGGACCCATCTTTCTTGGGTGTCAAATGTATGGGCATAGACCAGCTACTGTCAGAGGGTTCAATGACGCCGGATCTTAGTAGTTCAGAAATGTGATTTTTAAGGTCAGAGAGGCGCTCAGGACAAAGTCAACGTGGTTTACTGGAGATCGGGGGACCTGGCGTGAGGCGAAGCTTGTGAACCATGCATTGGTGACGACGGATATGCTGCCAGCGGCACGGGAGGCGGTTTGTTTACAATGTGTGGTGGACGGGGCAGGCGAGGCGTGGCCGTGGTGTTCGGAGCCACTCGGTGGATCTGACGGGAGCCAAGGCAGCAAAGTGTCCCAGGAGTCAACGCGACAAGATGGCCTCCAGCCCGAAGCAGTGGCACCGCGGTCGGGTGAGCTTGGTAGAGCTCATGAGCCGTTAGTGAGTCCATTGTGCGAGGATGCGGCCTGTGGCAAAACGGTCACAAGCAAAACACTTGAAGCGAGTGCACTGTTTGTGTTGTCAGTGGCAGTCACACAGTGGCACGCAGGAGCCGAAGTTGCATAGTTTGAGGTGCTGTTTGCGAGGGGCAGGGTACGAGCCGTCAGTTCAGGAACACGTGACACTCATCGCGCATGCGCACTTGTGTCCGGCCGAGTGTCAAACGCTGCTGTGTTAGCAGGGTGTGGCCCTGCGGAACTGTCAGTACATGTTATGACAGTCTTGATAGCACAGTTGCGAGGGATAGTGGGTGGTAAACACACGGAGGGTTGACTGCTGGGACTGCAAGCAGATTCGGCGCACTTACTGACCTTGCTGTAGTGTCTGTAATTCCTTTGCTGCATCGGAGACCTGGAGCTGTGTTTCGTGGAGCCGGAGGGAGAGCTCAAAGTTTTCCTTGTGTAGGCGAGCGACGTGTTCAAGCTCGACAAGGCACTTGTTCATGGTTTCTTGTAATGTCGTCGACAGAGATGAGCATGTATGGATGAGATAAGCCCGCTCCGATGTGTCACGGGGAGGGGGGGGGGGGGGTTGCTCGACGGAGCACAGAGGAATTGAGTCTTGGACAGATGATGAAACACGGTGTTTCGCACTAAGTCTGGTGAAAGTTTGTGGTGTCGCAAGAAGTCAATGCCTAGTATAGGTTCGTCAATTCTGCACACTAAAAAAGTCCACTCGAGTTTGCATTTTGCAGAGTTGAGATGACGTGGGAAGTTGAACCCGAGCATTGTAGTTTAGTTGAATTCACAGCTTGCAGTGAAGTATGATGAGGGCGGATGTTTGACGACGCTAAGGACATAGGAAGCAGTGATACTTCGGCGCCTGTGTCCACTAGAAAAAGGTATACCGACAAAATGTCTTTAATGTGAAGTCATTCGCAATTGTGCGGTTGTTCCCGGACAGAAAGGAGCACTGGGGGGTGGCTGTCAGTTGTGCGCAGGAGGTGGCACCCGGACCTACCTGCGATTGGTGTTTGGGAAGTAGCAGGGTGGTCTTGCAGTTCCGTGCCGCCTCACCAAACCGTATGTGGAAGTAACAGTACGGGTAGTGCGGTTACATTTCCTGTGGAACGTTTGTTGAGAGTGGCAGTGGCCGAGGTTCAGTGGCTGCAGCAAGTTCAGTTGCAGGAGGGGGCGTGACCATGGGCAGAGCCGGTGACGTCCCAGTTGCTTGTTTACTGCTTCCCGGAGCAAGTGGAATGGTCGGCACAATACAGCCCCGGCTGCGTCTGGCCGAAGGATGATGAGCCTGAACCTGAGATTTGTCAGGTAGGCAGTGGCTGACGAAATGGAGCAGTATGAATCGTGTAGCTTGTCAGCAATTGTCATTCTTTGCTCGACAGGTTCGGGAGACCTTTGAGCCAGAGCAAAGCGGATGTGAGGAGATAGTTTATCTGACAAGATGGCGAGGAGAGCCGTGTCAGAGAGTAGATTGGCGCTGACCAGGGCACATAGCCTTCTCCAGAGCTGGGAAGGTTTGTCGTTGAATAGTTGCTTGACGTGGAGCACTTGCCGTATTGCTGCCTTAGTTGAGCGTGCAAACCGATGTAGAACTGTCTTTTTGGCTAGAGTGTACCGGGTAGATGAGTCTGGGGCGCCAACAAGGTCAGCAATCAAGTTCTCCTGGTCGTGCAGGTGGGTGATGAGGCACAGAAACCTGGTTGACTCGTCAAGTTTGTAATAGTCGAACATTTCGCACACAATTTTGAACCAGGTTGTAGCTCTGTCGGGATTAAATGGCGGCAGTGTCGGTAAGTGTTGCAGAATGTTCGGAAGAACAGGTTGAGTTGAGTTCGTCGGGGCACTGCCTAAATCGAGCCGTTGTTGCTGTAGTATACCAGGAGAGTGTGCCTCCAGGGGATATGGCAATGACGGCTGTTCAGTTGGCAGCATGAACGTGACACGTTGTGGTTGAGCACGATCTGTCGCAACGCGGAAGGCTGAGGCAGGTGAGACACCGTAATGTGTCGATTGCCGTTGTGGAAGCTCAACACGTTGCGGGTGTGTTCGGATTGATGCGTCGCAGAAGACCGACACGGATTAGGCACCAAGATGTGCCGAGAACAGTAGCGCATGCTTGACTGGAGCCGGCGCGGGGGCGACAGGTGAGAAAAAGTTCAAAGTTCGAGAATGCATGTTAGTCCGCAGAAAGTTCGACGTATGACCAGAGCTGGGGCCACCTGTGTTGCAGGGAGGCTGCAGAGGTGCGGGCTGTCCAGAAGCACAGTATGGGAAATGATGTCGAATGTGGGACAGAATGTGTGAATGTTCACTGTTCATAGTCACTCCACTCAAAACGGTGTGCGGATAAGGTGAATGTCGTGGCAAAGGTGAATGTCATGGCACAAAACACTGAGACGTAGCAGTGGGATGGAGGTGGAGGTCAGGTACAGATAACAAGTTATTGTTCCTGTTGCAGGCTGAGGTATCGAAGTAGGAAGGCATGTGCTGATGCTGAACTGAGGCCGGCACGGGGCGTGGTCAGATGCTGAGGAGGTTGACCTGTGAACGAAGCAGTTCCGGCCATGTGGCAGGCATCCGCATGGTACTGCACGGATTTCGATGTGGCAAATCATTGTCCTGGCGGTAGTAAGTTGTCCGACGTAGCATTTGCAGAAATCGGCATTGGGTCCACACTGCACGGAGATCCGTAAGAAGTAACTGCACAGTCGATGAGGGAGGGCACACGTGGCGGGAAAAAAGGCGTTTGATAGCCGGAGTCATGTGCACTCCTAATCTCACTTATTGTTGTTGGCTCGAAAACGACCAGCGAAATCGGTAGAATCATCGAGTGAGAGGCATCGTGTTGCAGTCCTGGCAGGTGTACATCGCCCGCAACACGATGCATGTTGATCACAAAATACGGGGTTAGGTGCTGGGCTGAAGTCACGCGAAAATAACTGTCGCGGAGGTCGCAGACACAGTAAAACGGCGAAAACAGAAGACATTACAACTCGGGGTCACCAGTGAGGAGGGTGTTCAGGTTGGTTGTACCAATAATCACACCCATTTAGCAATAGTTCATTTATTAACCTTAACTCATACAAAGATCACAAAGAACTGACTTGAACATGGCAGAACAGCCAAAGTTAACGCTTAGAGTCCAAAGATGAATGCATATTGATGTTGGTGTCGATTTCATCGGCGCCACACATTCAATGAAAATAAGAGAGAGTTGCTCTCATTAAAATCTTCATCTGTATCTTCCTTTCAGGTACTGATGAGAACAAGACCTGCTCTTGACTAATATTTTTAGACTCTACTACACAAAGTCAAAATAAGTGGGTAATTTTCAGACAGGTAAGTTAACTGTAATTAACAGTAAGCCTTGCTATCCTCACACGAAAATGAATTTTCGTCAAGTTACTTTTATTTTATGTTAGATGAGCAATCTTTGTCATAATGATTAATCATCTGCCTTCATTCATAAAATCTCGCACAATATTGTATGCCGATGACAACTTTTCTACATAAAAGCTCAGATTTAGCCACATTGAAAAAATTGACCAAAAATACTCTTGCTCAATCTTTATTATGGTTCAAAACGAATGGTTTCTTGCTAAATGAAAGTAAAACCAAGGAACTTTAGCTTGAAGGAGATCCCTAACCACCATGAATTAGAAACTGCAAAATTTTTCGGTCTAACTATTCACAATTTGATCTGGGAACTACATTCCAAAAATGTACCAGGTAGGCTTTCAAGAGTTATTTATTTAATTATAAATTTAAAAAGACAAGTTCCAGATAACTATCGAAGATCAGTATATTTTGCTCCCTTTCAAAGCATTATATAATATGGAATTTTATTGTGGAATAGTAGTAGTCACATAAATGACATTTTATTTTTGCAGAAGAAATTATTAAGATTAATTACTGATTCTGGTAAATCAGAACACCGTAAACCTTTGTTTGTTAAACTGCAATGTCTGACAGTAGTAAAACTATTCATTTATAATGTTATGTTGTACATTAGAAACAATGTTTCAAAATTTGTATTGAGAAGTGATATTCATAGCTATAATACTAGAAATACAGCATGGGTACACATGCCACATCATAGACAATGTAAGTACAGAACTCCTACCCAGTCCTTGAATTAAGGATGTTTAACAGACTAAGAAAAAAATTTTACGGTATTGGAAATACGGAAGCGTCCGATCCCGCCCGTCTGCTTTGACCCATGACGTCACAAATATGGCGGAAACAAAAACAAACACACACACTTTCCACAAGAAGCCTAATGACACTAACGGGAAAAGCGCGGGAAATGGGGTGTTTTGGGTGGGGGGGCAAACTAAATATAAACAAATTTAGACACCTTGCGTAGCTACAACGTGTAAGTGAAGACAGCCATGCATGAATACCCACCCACCTCCCCAGGGGTCGTAACCCCTGCAACCCATAGAAGATAAAGATGCTTCAGTAGCTGATTAGTGTTTTTTGGTCTTTTTTTTAAAAAAAATCTCAAGGGATAGAACGAACAGATCAGGAAGATAAATATAATAAACTAAAACAGAAATTGGAGGAAACATAATTAAAATAAGTAATAAGCGTTTTTAAATTTAAAAAAAATCTCACGAGATAGAACGAACAGATCGGAAAAGTAAACAAAATAAGATAAAACAGAACTGGAGACAGCCACACTCAAACCAAACTCCGCGCCGTCATGACGTCACACACGACAACACCCTTACGTCACGGGTCAAAGCCGACGCGCGGGATCGGACGCTTCTGTCGACCCGCCTGTATATATTATTAAAACGAAATTGTATACACTACTACTAAACAATCCTTTTTACACTGTTGAGAAATTTTTTGAACATGAAAGTACTGCTTCGCAACATGTAGTTTATACTTTTATACATTTCAAGTAAACTAAAGTACACTGAAAAATGTACACTCTTGACTTTGTCTATTGTTGTAACGAGCTGAATGACAAAATTTTATTATTGTTTTTATTTTT